>NC_142197.1:11609166-11930833 GCF_026936395.1 Plectropomus leopardus
CCAGAGTTCACCAAATTTTAGTTTCTACATCAAAATTTAACTCAAATTCAGTTCATCTCCATGAATGAATCCACAGGTGCAGTCCCATTGGTGTAAGGCAGTCTTAATGTAAAGTATGCGTCAAACACAAACACTTCAATTCAAAGTTAAGAAATACAATCTAAAACATCAAAATACGAGATAAATCTATATAAAAATGAATTAAAATGAACTGGAATTTGTTATGAATGTAGGTGGAGCAAGCCCTTTATTATTCTCTCTCCTTCACAAACATCTTTAATTCAATTTTATAAATATTAGGCATTACAAGTCAAAACATACAATTCATTTTGAGATTGTGACGTCTTTATTTAATTCATTTACTTTTAATATATTTTGTCCAAAATGTGTCAAGCTCTTCTGTGCCAAGCTCCACATTTCTGATGTAACAAATCTTAAAACCTGCCACCGAACTTCATACTGTCTTTTACTTTGTGCGCTAACGTACCTGTTGGCAAACTGTAGATTCACCGAACTCACTCTAATAATATTTCTGTGTAAAAGCTAACTCTGCACAGGACCTTTGAACTTACCTACAATTTTTGAATAAAACAAAGATGATTTGTCTAAAAATAATCTTGAAATGGTATTTAAAAGCATTAAATATAAGTTTCAGATAGACACCCTGGCACACACACACACACACACACACACACACACACACACACACACACACACACACACACACACACACAGCCTCTCCCTCTCTGATGGAAAGTTGTATCCTCTCCTGTGGTCTCCATCTCTGTCTACTTTCCGTCTTGTTGAGACAAACAGCGATTTGTTCCACTGTATTTGTTTACAGCTTGTTACATCATGGCACCTTTCACCGCTCTCCCCTGTTATTAGAACTGATTTGTCGGGTTTTGCTGCCGTGCTGAAAATGGAGCCTCGGAAAGTGAAAGAGAGACAGAATTCACGTGTTTGTTTATATCTGTGTGTTTCCACTGGCAAGCCAAAGCACATGAGCTGAGGAGAAAAAAGGAGCATGAAAGAGTTTTTACATCTGTCTGTTAACTCGTGTGTGTGTGTTTGTGTGTGTGTGATTTTCTGTTATGATGGGCGATGTGTCACTTTTCTGTTACATGTGACAGTTGAGTAATAGTGGCAGGCTGATTTGTGGATCTCCAGGCCCCGCCGTCGTCACACATCACGAGCATCTCTTAGCAGATGGAATTGGTTTACCTCCCACCTCTGCTGCTGGTACTGCCTGTCAGGCATTTGGACACACAACCATACACACACATGGACACACACACTTGAGATGGCATAAAGACAGAAGTATAAACCTCCAACATAAATTCACACCTCTGTTCAAGTTTACTGTACTGAAAAACTCTCTCTTTAATTAGGTCTTTCACTATTAAAATACTGTTCCCCTCAAGCTTATAGAACATGGCCAAATTTAAAAGATACTGTAACATCATTAATAATGTAACACACACATTCATGGACACACAGGGACCAGCCCAGCACTGATGATAACCTCCCAGTCCTTATTTATCATTCATAAGTGAAGAGACATCTGAATTTTAAATGGGCGCAAGCCTCAGTTAAATTAGTCAAAGTTGTAATGGTGGTTTGGTTTGTTGTCGTAACTAGATTTTGAGCTTATTAAATTATGACAGACGGTTTAACTTAGCAAGGCTTTTCTGGACATCATACGAACATAGAAAAAGTTTTGATCTTCCTTAAAATATGTTTTTCTCCCAATTATAGGGATTCCCTTGCAGGTTTGATCACATACACTTGATGTCCTTTGACAACTTTGGAGTTAGAACCACAAATGTGATAATGACTTCATTAAGCAGTGCTGAGACAAAGTTGAGGTTTCTCAGACTCAGTCCACACTAGCAGTTCTTTTACCCATGAGGGTGTTTCCCACTCTCTGTTAAAGGTTGTGGTGCAGTCTTCTCTATATTTCTCAACAGTTTAAACAGCAAGGCTCCCCGGAGATCAATTAATAGTTTATAGAAGAGAGGAGAGAGCAGTGAAATTGCCTGTCTTAGTGGTTCATGCTCTGATGCGCCACCACCAACGTTTGCTTAATTAGGCCAAAAATATCTTTAAAATTTTTGACTGCTAAAAACATTTTTGTTTGTGTTTTCCCATGTAAAATATGGAGTTTTTTCGCATTTATGTGGCATCATAAGAGAGTGTGTCTGAACTTATGGTGTGATAAATCAGTTCTTTAATGAAGAGGCGAGGCTTTTTCCACAAGAAGGAAAACAAGACAGAGTCTAAGAGCCCATTACCTCAAGAGGATATGCTGTATATTACAGCTGGGCTTGGTAACAGCTGATGGTTTGACTGATTGATTCTGGAAGCATCCAAGTGAACAGTGTTGGTACACACTGAATGCTTCTGTTCAAACACAAGGCAGACTCAGTAGATGAAGATAAAAAGGTATAAAAAGGTTGGACTCGGTAACCTGCGAGCTGAGCACATACAGCACGTATATGTCATCATTATTTCATGACAAAGGACTGTTTCAAGGCGTCTTTTAGTTGCATGGGAACATTGTCCCACTTCTGGTCCTGCCACTGCTGCACAAAAACAGCAAAATGACACGCTGAACTTAAGTTCTCCTAAACTAAAATACACATGCTGGGAAAATGATGGAATTACTTTCAGGGCCTGGCTGCTCAATATTAGGTTATTTCCCTTCAACAAGGTACAAACTTGATGTCAGAAATAGAATTCTATCTCTTTCTTAAAATAACAAACCAGTGCAAAGTGTGGACCGCAGTGGTCAAATGAAAGAACTAGACACCGTCAGGAAACTCCAGGGTCTGTAGCACTAATTTCATTACTGGTCGATAAGCTTGTGCAAGCAAACGATTTCAAGCCAACATTGTTAGCTTGTTCAGGCTATCAATTGCGAGGAGGGCTGAGCTGAATACTTTGATGAAACAAGTAGTGGGTAGGGATAGTGTAATTTTTGCGAGTATAAGTGTCATCGGAATGATGACGGAAGTGAAATCCTCATTTGAGTAGCTTTGTTCAGTCTCTTACTGCTGTTATCAATGATAAACTAAAGCTCAATCCCGGGACTGTTCTGTAAATAGTCTTCTAATAAATAATAAATGCAGCCACATTAATTTAGCGCTTGAAAAAACATCTTACAATTAGGTCCCACCCATTTCTGACTTAAGCCACACCTGCTTTCGCTTCTCTGCACATTTCATAATGGATATTTAGAATACAAATACAGAAAAATGGTGTACTCGCTCATCCCTTATCACTAACCCACAGCCAACAGTGCTGGGTGTCTGTCCTGTCATTTTTATCCTCCAAAATATTGCAAAATGTACTGATAATGAAATGAGAGCTGCAGACCATTGAGTTTCCAGATAGTGTCCAGGTCTTTTGTTTGACCACTGCAATCCACGCCATACACTGATTCGTTCCTTTAGGGAAGCTGTAGACTTTTATTTCTTGAATCTTCATGTGTCGAGGGGAACAACCTAACACTGAGCAGCAAGGTTCTAAAACTAATTTTGCCGTTTCCTACAGTGTGTTTTTCAGTGGAAGACGGAGGTTCAGTGTTTCATATGCTGTTTATGTGCAGTAGTGACTGGACCGAAAGTGGACTGATGATATAATTTCCCTCGCCGATTAAAGACGCGTTGAATCAGAGGTGGTAGCAGAGGTGCCAGAGAGTAGTCTTCCCCTCAGTCAGATCAGCACCATGGACAGAGACCGGTGCAGCCCAACAGACTGGCACCAGCAGCTCCTGTGATTGTGATACTGGTTGCAGAAGATGGGGTCCCATTGTTTGCACACTGGCCATCACTTCATGTCACATTCAAAATATTTTTTTTCCAGTCCTGGTGTAAGGATCCAGCTGCAAGTTCAGTTTAGTCTTTGTTAAACTAAATGAAATGCTCGCTTTCCCTCCAGCTCTGAAAACGTAATTGAATTTGCTACACTTATTTGGCCAGAAGGTCTAAATGTATTACCGCAGAGACTGTTTGTTTTATTCCTTGTGGGTAAACATAATCTCTTTAATGTCATGGGTTTATTGCAGAGAGGGTTCTGCTAGCACTGCAGTGGTTCTGTCAGGGGTCAGTGAATGCTGTAGCACTGCGGAGGTAGACTGTAGAGCACACTGTTGAGCAGACTCTACAGTACAGACATGAATGAACAACTCATGATAGTCTGGCCTTGTCTGCACTCTAGGTGGAAGAGACAGAGAGGTTTATGAAAACTTGTGTAATCAAGCAAAGAGGGAGTGGACAGAAGAACAATGACAGCATGTCGCTGCATGTAGGAAGATTGAGCTGTAATTACCAAGACAGCAATAAGAAAAACCTTATTTCAACCCTTTTCTCTTTAGTTGCTGCCTTAATATGTAGCCATGCCTTTTTGCTTTTACAACAGCAAATACGTCTTTGTATTATATCCTGTTTTACATATCATCCTTCATCTCTGTTTTCATTATTCTCTCGCATAAAGCTCATTGCCGATTAATTATTTAAAGTGGAGGGAATATAGTACAGCTTCCCATATTTCTTTTTTAGCTTTTTTGGATGATTATGATATTATACTGCAGGCTTAACAATGCACTTGATATTTGTGCTTTCCTTTTACATGCAGCACAAATGTAAATGTGTGAGCGTGTGAAAATCATGTGTCTTTCCTGTGCAAAGGATATCCAAAACTGTATGTCTCAATGTGAAAATCCTTGCTAGCACGACACTGTGTAAGCATGCATCTGAAGTCGCTGACAGTTTGGAAGACAGGAAACAGTGAGCTGTGAGGGTTGAACATCACAAGTGTACGCTGCTAAAAAAATCCTGTGTATATCATAGTGAGCGTCTTTATGTGCGTAAATTGGACTGACTGTATATGCACAATTAATTGTATCTGAGGCACATGCACTTGCACAAAGAGTATCTCCAGAGGGGCAGCATACATCTGCTTTTCCCTCATTAACTCCATGCAAAATGCTATTTGTCAGCTGCACTGTCATCAGCCTCAGTAGGCCACAGGGACATCCAGAGATGGATCAGGTGGAAAACTCGAATCCCAGCAGGCTTTCTTGACCTAAGTGCAGACATCAGTGCAGTGCCAGTCGGTCACCTGCTGCTTCACCTCTGACACAAACACCTGGGAAAAAGACAGAGACTGTAGAACGCTGTCAGGCCTTGATCTAACAGAGTGCGTTTGCAGTTTGATGCGTCTTTTTATTGTGGCTAGGAGACCACAAAATGACCTGTCTGTAGCTTAATTTTGCTGTGAAGTAAACGCACAGATTTTTACTCTAAAATCTGCTTAAAACCCAGACAGGTGGAGGGCACTTGGTCACAGGGAAACAAATATCCATGTGGGTGCATGAGACCCTCAGAATGAGGAAAAAACACAGGAAGGAACACCAGCTGGTCCAGGAGCTTTGCTGGATGATGGCCGGTTCAAGTAATGCTGGCCAGTATGACCAGAAATTGGTATCATAGTGTTTTGGAGATCCTGGCAGTTTCACTGTCCATTTGGCCTCTTCATCCTACATTTCTTTTTTTTCTGATCTTGAATCTACTGAAGCGAAGGAGCCTCTTTCAGCTGTTAACAGACTGTTTGCTAACTGGCTAGCTGTACATTGTGAGTGTAATTGTAAGTGTGCAATTAATAGTGTTACAAATTGGTTATCCATCTCACATTGTGTGTCATTGTGTTTTGTCCTGTTCGATAGTTAGTTGTGGGTTATTGATCGTTTTGTTATAAAGTTAGAACCATTAATAAAAAAAGGGCACCCAGGTAATTGGGGTCCCCTCTCAATGTGCTCTGTGCAGCTTACCCTGACTGCAGCACTTAAGGTGAACACTTTGTATAAACCTGCCTAATGAAGAGATGTAGCCATTGTCTCAAATATTCACTGCAATGACAGTATATGAAAAATTCATAGCATATGGGAAATTACGACACTAGGTTCAAGGGTTGGGGATAGTTTGACAGTCTGCTGTTCATCAGGCCTAATTACAGTTGGTAAAACATCATTATTCAGATATGTCTTGCAGCTCGCCTATGGCTGTGTTGAAAGTGAGCCAAAGTTGGCTTAACACAAACCATGCACAGTGCTTTGCTAACTAGAGGCATTCAGGACACTCCTGCAAAAACACAAGGAGCATAGAGTGAAAAAAAAACAAGCTGAACTCTTCACTTTCATTGAGAACCATTACAAAAAGCCACCCCAGGCTGCTAAAACACACTATGTCTGATGAGGGCCTCATACTGCTTTGAATGCATGATGACTACTACTTCTACCATCAGTGTTCACATCCTCTTCAAACTTTCTTCATCTATGTTTTTGGCAGTTTAACTTAGTAAAGTCCACCTAGCGCTCTTCCTCTCCTTCTCCTTCCAGCTCTGTCTATTCCAAAGAGGAAACACACCGTTGCTTTTGACCAATCTTGTTCCATTTAAATAGGCCAGGCCAGAAATAGTTTGCCCATGTAATACTCTGAAATCAGGCCTCATCAAGTCGAGTCTTGGTTAATGAAACCAAAGATATGTGCAGTTCATTTCCTTGTCTTAACCTTGATGGCAGGTTCTCCGTGTTCATTGGAGAAGTACACTGGCTGCAAAGATCTGATATGTATTTTCATCATACTTACAAGGGATGTAATATTCCTTTCATAAGGGAGTAGTATTATTAAAACATGAATAGATTGAGTAACCTTGAGACTCTGACTCCCAACACTTCATGCTCTCTCCGCCGTTGCCATGGTGATGCAGCAGCAGCAGCACCTTGCAGTGTAGAGCTGTTTCTCAAAAGCTCACTGCAGTTTTCATTCCAGTGGATTTTGCCTCCTCTGAAAGTTTCCACCTGCATGGAGACGGCCCGACAGCTTGTGCAGCCACTGCAGAGACAGAGAGAGAGAGATGGATGCATGTGTACAATATGGCAGGTGTGTGTACAGTGTGTGTGTAGTCAGAGAGATAACCATGATTGGGTGTGTGACTATCAACGTGGTTTCACGTGAAGCAGCCCCTCTCACGCGCCTGTCTGCCTTTAGAGATAAGACTAACACACAGCCACACATACAGCATATACACACAGTTTGATCACTATGTGCATCTGGAGGGAGCACCGTTACAACACACTTGCATATTGAATTTATGCATTTCTTGGCATATTTTTTGGCATCCAGGTGCCAGTGGGGTATAAGAGTCAAGTCATGTGCTGTTTGAATCCAGCACATGACCTTCATTTCATGCTCCTATCTTTTCCATTACTCTCTAGACCAGGAATACTTAACTTATTTTGCTTGCTTGCTTTTGAGGAAGCTCGCTCTCACAGTGATGGCTCGACACTGCTACGGGGCCTTGGTGTCCTCTCGGGAGACACCTAGGACATTTCTAGGATTTTAGGACATAAGCGGCTCAGCCAGGACCTCTGTCACTGGGTGCGGGGGATCCTCCACTGGCACTCTTTGATAAACAAGCTCTATTTTGATGCATTTTTATGCATTCTCGAAACTTCTATGTATTCAATAAAAGTACAAAAAAACATTTACCACTGTCAATCACTTTTTTATTTTGAATTAGAAAATGTTTTGGGGGCCACCTGGTACCCTATTGCTCAATAAAATAATATTTATATAGACCTATCTAAGTGTCAGGTAATAATGTTTGACAACAGGAGTGGAAATTTTGTTAGCATGTCAAGTATAAGTATGTCTGCCACCACAGTGACATCCCCAGAGCTCAACACATTGTCTCAAAAGACTATTTCTGTCTTCCAGTGTCTCTACGTATGTTCAGTGGCTGTCATTCTGACTTTCCATCTGATTTAGCTCACGTTAACAGCATTCGGGGGGGATGGCAACACCTGTCGATGAGCAATGAAGAACAGGTGCCGGCACACCACAGGAGAGCTGCTGAGTCATTCTCACACACTTACACACACACATACACAATAGATGCCACTTGGATAGAATTTAAATGAGCCATGACTCATTTTATTTTATGGCATTGTCATAGCAAAGCTGTATTTGGATGTCATTTTTGTTGGTGCCACATTGAAATGATGACTGAAAAGTCAGGCCTACTACTGAGCATTTTGACATGAATTTGATGTTTTAATATAAAATACAACATCTATATCATGGATGATGAAACAACAGGCTGTTTTGTGCAGTAATCATTCAAATTCTCCAGATTTTAAAAACATCTTTTGGTCGTATTTTTGCTGTGTTTGCACTGGACTTTTCCAGAGATCCCTTAGTAATTGGTGAAGCCAGCCATTTTGTCTGTTTCCATGGAGTTTTGGTAAATAAAGGTTGAGTTTCTGTCTGAGATATTTTAGTGATTTTCTCATATGAACTCCAGAGAATATGTGGAGAATCGGATATTGTCTGGAGTCTCCGTTAAACACATTAAGCACACAGCAGAAGATTGTCTGTGACAGAAGTGTACTGGAAATACTCAGTTTGTTTTAGGCAAGAGGTGGTGCAGGAGGCAGGAGGCAGGACATAACGCAAATTACACAGTGGTTATACAGCTTGTTCATAATTTGGTTGTACACAACCGAGTCTCTTGCCGTTCCTTGAATTTGTCTATTCACGTTGGCTACTGACCTGTACTGACCGAAGTTCCTGTGTCTCGTCATCTTTCTAGTTAGACATTTTCATTGCTGCCTTTGTGTAAATGACCCTTCCTCTTCACCTTTGGATGTTTGTTTTCCTCCAGTTTTACACAATCAGCATAATAGAAATGTTGTCACGCCCACTTGCTCGCTGTTAATTCTGGACAGTTACCTGCGCTATTTACACATGTGCCCAGTCACACATTACATGGATATTGTACTCGGGAGCTGGCTGGGTCAAGTTCTCTCAGTGTCCAATCCAACTGATTCAGACATTTGCATTTTCACATTTAGCTCCTCCATGTAATGTCTAGATAATTTCAGTTTTGCAGTGAATGCGTAAAAGGGGCTCAAGATGGCAATAACACTGATGCTAACTGCGCATATGATTTCTTTCCAAGCACTTCAAAATCCTGTTCTAAAGTGCAAATAGGTTGACATACCATGTTGTTATACGGACGAGTAACAGAGAGCAATAAAATGTCCATGGATTATTTATTCCTCAGAATGAACTCACTGGCCTCTGGTGCAAACTCGCCATACTCTGCCATTCAAACTCTCTCCTAGACTTTTCAACATACGTTGAGTGAATTGGAAAACCCCAGGGGTTCATGTGGTCCGGAGCTCAGCAACTTGGGCTTGTGTCGAGCCGCTCTGTTACTACATGAAGCCAGCAGCTCACGCTGTGTCTGTCTCTGCTGCAGTTATAGCTAAGTCTCAACCCAGGGGAGCCTCTCTCCAAGCTGCCTGAAAAACAACAGCGAAGGAAACATTTGGACACGACATGATAAGGATCCTCTAATGGTTTATATTTCTTCCGCTCTTCTATCTGCCATTAATTCCCAGCTCTGCTCTTCCTTTTTCACGGCGTTATTCATGCTACATCCTCACCTTTTCCCCTTAGATTCTATCCTTGGCACGTTGCATCTTCTGCTTGTTCCTTTAATCCTCTCTTTCCTCCCATCCCTCTCTATATATGCTCAGTTCTGTCCTCCATTTTTACCTCCCCTTTCTCTGCCTTACATTCTACCCCTCCCTTCCTCCCTCCCCTCCTGTCTCCTGCTGTACAGCAGCCAAGCTCCCGCTCCCCACTACGTATCTTTACCCGGTCTGCGCTGCCAACAATTAGAACACATTACTGCCAATTGTGCCACCTGCGGCCCCCTGAAAGGCAGAAAAAGAGGAGAGGAGGGGACGGCACCGTGCCAGTGGAGGTGGGGTGGGTGTGTATGTGGTGGGGAGGTGGAGTGCTTTACAGCATTCTGGATACCGCCACAAAGCACAGTGTTTAATTACCAATAAGCACTGGTTTAATCATGGGCCTGAATACTGCCGGATGGACAGACTGCAACTGTCGTCTGCTTTGTGGGGGGCTCGTGTACGTAGGAATGGTAACTGTTTGCGTGTTTGTGTGTGTGTGTGTGTGTGTGTGTGTGTGTGTGTGTGTGTGTGTGTGTGTAGGGGTTTATGGTTAAGCTGTTGTTTGGTTGTGGTAGAATGAGTTGCAGTCTTGGCGAGACAGAGGACGTAGGAAGGGAGGGTGGGGTCATTGTGTAGGGGGGTCCATTATTGTTTTGAAAATAATTCACTGGTTGTGGAAATGAGATAGCAGAGAGAGAAATGCATAGAGAGGGGAGAGACACATTGTGCGTGTTCGTGTGTGCGCACATTCACACCTGCATTTTGGCCAAGAGCTGGCTCAAATCACAGTGAATTGGATTTGTTGTGTGAGGCTTGAGTGAAAGCAGTCTCTTTTTCTGGTCTTGTGGAGAAAACGAAGAGGTGTCTGTGAGGAGATTTAGCCCCGAGCCAAAACCAATTCACAACCACTCCACACTGGAGAGGGGCCTTATCCCCCCAACCTGCCCTCACCACGACAGGCCCGAGCCTCCTGCACACGCAGAGACACACATACACACACTGATAGATGCACGGTTGTATGCTGTAACTTGTGTTGCCTGCATAAAATATGAAAACACGCGCTCCCTTCGACACAGACACACTGTGTGCCAAGGTAGTATTAAAGCCTTAGTGTTTTTCTGTGCAGGCTGAAGCCAGTGGCCAGATGAGAATGTAATCCTCCATTGTGTTTTAAATGGATCAACCTGAGAGCTTAGTGAAGGCTGGGGACACTGCAAGGAGACACACACGCACAGAGTGAATTTACTTGTATTCACTGTTATAACTTCCCTCCAGTATATTGTGTCCATTTCATCACTGTTTCTATTGTGTGTGTTATCTTCCAGTAAGGGAGCTACAGCTGGTCGATTGGACTTTTCTGTTTTCCAGAAGTGCCTTGTGTGTGTTGTGTTGTGTCGAGAGCATGTGCGTCCCAGCTGTAACACACACATTATCCTCCCCAATGAATAAATGATGTCGTGGCATACTGCTGTGACCCACCTCTCCCGCACACACACACACACACACACACACACACACACTCCCCTTAACCCCACCCACACACACGTTCATGCACAGATGAGACACACACGCACACACATATATACACACACACTCGCTTGACACCTTGACCCTGGTCATTGAAGAGCAGATGTTTTGAGGTGCTTCTTGTTTAAAAGCTACAGACTCTTGCAGCCAGTGACAGGCAATTTTCTCCTCTTTTCATCCCTCATTCTCTGTCTTTCCTTCTCTCCTCACTCGCTCCCTCCTCTCTCTTTCTCTCTCTCTCTCTCTCCCTCTCTCCCTCCTTTGCTCTTCTCTAGAGTCTCGATGAGTAATTGCTCAGGGCTTCAGAGAGAAGGAGGGATGGAAAAAAGAGAGAGGGGTTATATGAGACCGTGTATATAGGAGAAACAGAGCAGGAGTGAAGGTAGTATGAAATGAGGAGGATTGAATGCATGTGTGTAGGTGTGTGTGTACGTGGGTGTGAGGAGAGAGATTGTGTGTTTGTGTGTGTGTGTGTGAGTGTATGAGGCACAGTGGGATCATTGATCTGCTGAAAGTGCAATGTGTGTGCTGAATTAGAGGAGCAGGCACAGGGCTTTGAGCTTGTAAAACACTCCCACAGTTATAGCTCTTAGCACTCTCTGTCTGTCTGTCTCTTGCTCTCACTCACACACACATAAACATGCACACTCATACACACAGATCTATATTTGGGTGTTACTTACACTATCCAGACTGAGCGTGCGAGTGCTTTTATTTATGCCTTATCTGCGAATAGGTGACTGTGTGGTGATACCGGCAGCTTTATTTGGACTGTGCAAACCTGGGCAGGCTGCTGGGAAAATGGATGGAACATTTTATGTAACCTGTTCTTAGTGAAGCAAATGAGTCAGCAAATGACTGAATACTTATCCCATTGAACTTTTAGCTCACAGTCAGCAAGTCAGCAACACATTTTGCAGATAGAAAAGAAATTAGCAGTATTAAAGAAGTACTGAATAGGTTTTGAATGTGTGGATTTAGATATCTATAGTATGAATCAAGGCCTCACAAAGAGCGTAAGGCTTTGAGGCCAATTTAACATAGTAGCCAAATTGTGTAACTTCAACTTCCAGGTCAGTCATGTGATGCCATTGAGCCTATAAGGACTTCTTTCCATAGACTTACATTGTGAAATTGACATCTGTAAATCAGAAAAACCCTGAAATTATTGTTTTACTATCAACAATTGATACTTTCAGTCCAATAATATTTTTCATGTCTAGAGGATCAGCAGGATTAGCTAATTTAATCCTTATTTAAGTTAGTGAAGGGCAAAACTAAAAGTCCAAGGTGCGGTTAATTTTATGAACTTTTTTTTGGCTTCATGCATAGGAATGAACAGGGCCAAGCTTTCAACGCTGAACCAATTCTCTTTATACATCCATGGTATGAATGCACAGTACAGGCCATGAAATTAGAAGGGTTCAGCGGAAAAATCCATCTTAAACTGCAGAACAAACAGTGAAATTAAAAAAAAACGATCATGCAGGATTTGTTGCTTGGTATGTGTTAACACAACATTTAAGCATGTTTCCTTCTCTTTGGCTCTACGCAAGTGAGAGAGCAGTGACGGTTAGGCGAGCTGGATGGTGAATGAAGAAAGGAAGCTGCACTGGAGAACAAAGCATTAAATCAGTGAAATTAAACATTATTTTTTTATTGAAAGCACAAATTAAGACACAAACCCCTACGCACAACCTCGCAGTAATATGCTGCATTTTGTCAACAGGATTTTTGTGTGAATTCAGCTGATTCACAT
The DNA here is from genome assembly GCF_026936395.1 of Plectropomus leopardus. Lineage (NCBI taxonomy): Eukaryota > Metazoa > Chordata > Actinopteri > Perciformes > Serranidae > Plectropomus > Plectropomus leopardus. The sequence goes on from NC_142197.1 coordinate 11,621,997, forward strand.
GCTTGTGTGTGGCTTAACCTTGCCTTCGATCAAACAGACACAGACCTGTAGCTCGCATCTAGGACAGACGGCTAGTCATTATGTTTTTAAAGAGTCCTGACCTTGCGCTGCTTTTGGCTGGGAACTTAATGCCCCTACACAAAGGTTTACCCCCAGAAAAGTCTTGGAAAAAACAAAATAATAAGAAAATACAGGCAGAGTGCAGTTTCTCTGCAGATGCAGTCACCGCCACACACTGCTAGTGGCTCATAAGTGATGATTTAGAGGGATTACTTTTGTGGGAGTTTGTTCAGTGTTTTTAGGAAACGTTTGCATAGTATATCCTCATAATATAAACGTCAAGCTAAAATAGTCACAATAGAATGAACAATGACTTGAATGATTGAAAATATGAACTTTTGGTCTTCTCCTCTTTCATGCAGCCCTCAGAAAAGGCATGTTACCAGTGTGACTGAGCAGAGCTATGTAACTCCTAATGGACACAATCTGTCTGACATGCATGTGCAATCAATATTAATTCTCTTATCTGAGACCCAAGCCCCATCCCATTGTTCAGCCATTCAGTCATATGTCACCTGCTCCAGCCTGATTGCGAGCTTGACATGCCAGATTATCTTGGCGGCCAGTTGGAAGATAGCAAAGCAATCGGAGCTTATCTGTGGTGTAGCATAGTGCGAGTGCTCCACAGCAGAGTCTGGCATTATAGTAGAAAGGCTCTGATTCCAAAATTGTAAATTAAAAAAATGATGTGCGGGGGTTCATTTGTGCAGAAATTTATACTCAGGATAGACAGAACTAAAGTGATGATGATGCTAATGATGACTCATTTGCCTTTAAGTGGGGAGAGATTGTAAACTCCTTTCTTTTTTGCTAAATGCTGACAAGAGTTTAAGCCCATAACCATTGCTGTCGGAAAGGGTAAAATTTTCTTTGATTTTTATCACCTTGAACCCAAAATGTGTTGCTAAGTTGTGAAACAAGACATCGTCTGTTCCTTAATACAGCACCCCCATCACTTTTAATGACTTAAAGCCTGGTGGCTCTTTCTTTCTTAGTAATGAAAAGCTTTCAAAATGTTGTGGAAACATTCACGAGTCTATGCAATTTGCCTAAAGGCTCGAAAGGCAAGTTGAAGACGCTACATGTACCGTGCTAATCCACTTACAAAAACATCTAGAAGTAATAAAACCCCATATTGTCAGAACTGTGAGGATAACCTGTCTCTGAAATAGCAAGAATTCCCATAGCCGAATTGCTAAGTGAGTTTTAACAGAAACAACTGAATCAATTCTTTCTTCTACAGTGTAAGGTCAATACAATTCTTCAGGCCCCATCCTGTTCTTGCACAGTGAGGTCCAAGTTATTCTGTTTGGCTGGCAGATGAGTGTCTCTAAGTGCAAAATCAAATGATATAGGAAAGTTTTGGGGTTTTTTTTGCCAGAAGCTACTGTAATTTAAAACAAGGCAAACTTTAAATATATGCTGAATTCTAGCCTAAAATGTGTGCATCATTTTGTGTTTTTAATGACATTTCTTATATTTCTTGTGATGTCTATTATCTTGTTTCTCAATACTACATCACACGCCTGAAAAACAAGCCTACCCTTGTGTATTGATAAACCCTGAACCTTGAGTGAACCTCATGAAGCAATGCACAAAATGTATTCCTCACTGTTTTGTTGCGTTTGTTAATGTAATTATAGAACCAAATGCCTTGGCCATTATGTCTGCGGTGGTTTCTCATTATAAATACCATAGTACAGTTGATGACAGTTATGACAGAAATGATTGCAGGGGACATTTATGACTCTAATGGCAGTGAAAAGAGGACATAATGTTAAGCATGCTGACCACAGTATGCTTGTAAAATGTCTTTTTTTTTTAAACACCGGAAGCAGCCGTGAGGCATTCAGATCCCACCCCAGCCCACCTGCTGTTGACCATTACCATAATGAACTAGCACCCATCTCCATACAAATGACTGCTTAAAGCTTTAAGAGCGTCTGGGAGCTCTAATGTAGTGTCTCCAAAACTTTCCGAAGATGACATATTGATTGTGCCAATCAATGGGCCTAAAAAGCCATAAGTGCATCTGGTAACCATAATGGCGGCACTTAAAAGAAGGATGGATGAGTGTAATATTCGCTAAGCATCATTGTCTGTGATGGAGGAAGAAGGAAGCAGAGGAGGATAGAGGAATGCAGAATAGGTGAAGAAAAAGTAGTAACAAATAGAGTGTGGGGGTAGGGGAAAATGTGTGAAAGACATGAGTGAAGGTAAGATGGAAAAAAAAAGTTGGACAGTTGGTTTTGACGAGATGAAAACATAGTTGAAAAGAAAAGTGCAGCTCCTATCTGTGTCTCAAATAAGAAAATCCTCTTCTTGCTCCTCCTTGGTGTTGATCTTGTTTTGGATTGGGAATTGCGTGTAAAGTGTTGTTGTGGTTTTTAGCATCATCCTGTCTGCCATCGTTTCTGCTTTTTTTGCACATTAATGATTAATGTGCTGGTAAGCAGAGGGTCCTCTCCTCCATCAGCTGTGGCTGTCCTCCCTCTCACCATGCATTCATCTATCCATCCCTCTCTCTTCCCATTCTTTGTTCCACATTTACTGTTGAGCAGTGATTTGTGTCAGCTATGCTCTGATACCGAGACCCAGTTTTGAATTTGAAGGATTGCAGACTGTGCACATTAGACATGACAAGGCATTGATCCTCAACTTGTTTTGTGAGTGAAATCAGTGTATGATAGGAAGTAAACAAAGTCCTCCTTAAAAAGGTGAAGTTGGATTTTTTTTAATGCATTGTTTTCCAAAGAATTAGTATTTGGGGCTAGAGGGGTTCCTTTTAAGATTTTGTTTCCCGGATGTTTTTGCAAGCAGTACATGTGAAACTCGATGAGATCTTTTTTTCCTCAGCAGCAGTTTGTAGAGTTTGTGGAGCTTGTGTCAGTCATGGATATTTGATCAGTTGAGAGCTGATTGGTGAGGGAATGCAGACATGTTAACTCAGCACAATCAACGGTTAAGTTTAATTTTTACAATATCTGGCACTCTGCTGCTTGGTCTGTGCCCAGAGTATGCTCTGTGCCCAGAGTATGGTGCAATGAATAACCAGATTCAGACAACTAAATTTATTCCAGTTTTACAGTCTACCCAGAATATACACAAACTCGCAGACAGAAACAAGCAACAAGCAGCAGTCGGTAGTAGTATGAGATTACTTTGTGGGCAAAGCATGCACACTGGCACCTTGTGCGGTCTGGTGCATACTGACTTGGACAAAAACCAACCAAAGAATATAAAATAAGCATACTTAAATAATATAAATATAAATAACCAATTAGTATATACATTCTAGTAGCGCTTCTAATGATGGTCCAGCTCAAAAATTAGTGAATTGAAATGTGGCGACATGTTTTAATCATGGCGACACACCAAAAATAAATGAATAACCCTCTAAAAAGCATGTATTTTGTATCATGTTTGCAAAATTCTTCCCCAATATTTATTTCCTGTCTCCTGTAGCTCCTCATTTCTTCAACCCTGTTCTGCCGCACTTTGCCCTCCACTAAAAGCCCTTGTGGTCCTTGGCAGCTGGGTCACACAACGGGCCATTTGGGCTCATCAAACATTCATCGACCCAAATCTCCTTGCTTCTTCTTCCATCTACCCACCCCTTGTTTTCCTTATCTTCCTTTTCAAATAGGCTTCAGAGATTATTTTAAATTCAAATGTAAAAAGCCTCATAGGGCTCCTAAAAAGGGAGATCAAGAGGGATGAGCCAGAGCGTCTTGCTCACGATACATCTTCTTTTACAGTACTTGATGGGCTTGTTCAGTTCTGATAGTGACTAGAATCTAAGCTTTCTACAATGGACATTGGTATTTCTCTCATTATACTAAACAGGCTGGATCTGGGGATATACTTTTCCCCAAGGGTTAAGGCTTTAGGACTGATTTATATGTATAGGGGCATATGTCTGTCTGGGAGGAAGCGAGGAAGAAAGAGGTAAAAGAAGGAGGAGATGAGTGCAGGAACACTAAAAGAGTATTAGTGGGGAGGTGAAAAGCCTTTAGACCTAATCCTGGAAAGATGGTCTCACTTAGCTTTTAGATATTCCACCACCTCGAAAAGCCCTAAAGGCCTCCGGTGGCACATTCCCAGCTCATAAACTCATGCATGTTTTAGAAGGGCTCACCTCCGGGGAGGGGGTTGGAGGTATTGACTGGTCTAGGATACACAACATCCCACAATGGAGCGGAGGATGGAAGAAGAGCTGCAGAGAGCATCCCTAAGGCAAAGTAGCACCCGCCATAATTCATGCTCCCTTATTCCCACCTCCTCCCCCCTACAAGCTCTCAAGACCCCCGATACTTATGGGAGAGGGGCTTCATAGGGCAAAGTGCTTCTCCCTTGATAGCAGATGTTTTGTGTTTGAAACTCTTAATGTCCTTCCTTTGATCCATAAGTGCCCTCTGTCTTCATCAATGGGAATCATGTGAGATACCAAAGGATCACCTCTGTCCTTAGCACACACACAGTCAGAAGTGCACACATAACCACTGCCCGTAGTGGAATGTAAATATATTTACCCGACTACTGCACTTAAGTACAAATTTTAAGGTACTTGTACTTGAGTATTTTCTGTTCATGCCACTCTGTCCCTTTTTCAGAGGGAAATATTTTATTTTTTACTCCACTACATTTAAGTGAAATGGTTTACACAAGTACAGCTGCATCAAGAACTCAATCAATCAGTGGATTGACAAAAACTTATTTTATAACTATTTTGATTAAAATTGAAACCTTTTTTCAGCTTATTTCCCTATAATTTAATTTTGAGGTTTTGGGTTGTTTCTTTTTTTTTTTTTTTTTTTTTAAGTTATACTTTTTGTGTGTTTTTTCCTCTATATATTTTTTTAGTTGAAGATAGAAACTTGGGCTTTTTGGGGGGCATTTTTTTTTTATTTATATTTATGTATAATATATACTTTGTACTACATGCACTACAAGTACTACATGCACTACAAGTACTACATGATATAGTACTTTGTATAATAAAAAAAATTACAAACTTCTTTCACTACTGGGTGTGGCAAAGAGAGACTCATGGAGTCAAGTGTGTTTTGATTGATGATCCCAGCCAATAACAGCCTAGCATATGTCTAAGCACCATTGATTCCCAAATCTTCCAACCCTCCCCCTACACACCACGCACACACACACACACACACACACACACACACACACACACACACACACACACACACACACACACACACACACACACACACACACACACACACACACACACTTAAGCTGCTGATGACACAATACAGATGACCTAAACACAGAGGGGAGATCATCAGAAATCGCATTTTAGGAGCCCCTTTGTCAGTTTCCATTCCATTATGTAGATTGCTGCTTTATAGCACACACTCCATCATAAAGATGAACCAAGCACACAGCAGGTGTGTTTCAGCCCGTCTTATCCAGCTATGAAAGTTTGATTATTTTCTGCATTCACTTTTTGTGTTTGCCAGAGTTTGATATATAATTTTGGACTCAGTCCACCTCATTTGATGCCAGTATTTAAAGCCAACACAGATTTTGATATTTCTCCAAGTTCGTATTTGATCAATTGCTCATCATTTACTGATTAAATTTTCTCTTTCCCCATCCAGCAAGAAGAGTGTTTTTAAATGCTGTTCAACAGATTTGGCTTAAGCATCATTTAATGTTTTCTGACACTGAATTAATGACTTTATTAAGTAATAAAAACTGACATTTCTGCAAATTATCTGTTATGTAATTAAAGAATATTCACACACTCTCAGAGGTACTCTTACCTTCCAGACAGTGTTTATCAGAATAAAGACTCCCCTCTCCCAGTATCTAAAAAATCCTCTGTCTCTCCTCTGTCACATATAAATCTTAGTCAATGATGTCCTGAGGCCGACTCTCTTCTTCGATCAGTAAGTGATCTAGACCTTTTCTGCACTTTGACACTGTATCACTCTCAAAGGTCAGGGGTTAAACACAATAGAGAGGAGAGAATGAATGCCCCGAGTGTCACCCCTGAGGCAAAGACTGGCTTGGACTTGCGCGCACACACACACACACACACACACACACACACACACACACACACACGGACAGGACTGTTGCCTTTATGCATGCATGACTTGTCTCTACCATTATACAAACAATGGAGTGTGTCAGCTGTGTAATTGAGTGGTTCCACTTGTCCTATGTATACCATGGACATACATAATTCTACGGATATCAGCTGTTATACTTCAGAAGTCTTCACAGTGTTTCCTGTGGAACGAAAGTGTTTCTGTGGGGGCGATGTTCACGCACGCTTTTCCAAAGGTCATTTTCCAACGAATAGAATCCTTAAAGCTGCAGGTATTGCTGAAAACACACATATTCTAATAATTTTTGCACACGGCATGGATGTAGGAAGAAGGCACCTCCGAAAACCAAGTATCATAAAAGTCATCAATTGCTAAACAAAAAAAATGTATGTCCGGCCTGCAGCTCTGTATCAAAGAGCAGCTTAAAAGTCAAGAGCACTCACTCCGCAGCAAAATCAAGAGACCAAAATGTCCCCAGAGGTACACGACTCAGCATACTAACAAGCAAAAAAACAAACAAACTGCAAAACAAACAAAATAAAAAAACAACTGCTTGACCTGAAGCAATCTCCATTTAGGGGTCTCTGACTGATGGTTCTAATCTCCGACATTTAAAGGGTAGCTCTCGCGATTATCTTCTGTGCCATTGGAGAGAGATTCACAGTATGAATGTTATGTAGTAACTACAATTTTTCTTTTGCTGTGGCGGCAAAAGTTTTGCCTCGGTGGCCCTTCACAGCTTAACATTACCAGTGGAAACACTGGTTTTCACTCAGTCTCAGGTCTCTGTTAAACAGTCAGGATGTCTTCTGTGTAAAATTACAGGAAATGTGAGTGTTGGACAAAGGATGGCAATAAATGTTTACCTCATTGCCTACTGTGTGAGGCCAGCAGCCAGACAGACAGCATGATATTATAGACAGCAGTTAAGTGTTTTGGACTCTTGATGACAGCAGTGCCAGTAAATATTTAACCGGGTCAAGTACCGCTGTCTCCCCCCTACAGGCGTGATGAGCTGGATAGCTTTGTGTGTGTGTGTGTGTGTGTGTGTGTGTGTGTGTGTGTGCGTGTGTGTGTGTGTTTGCTTCCTATCATGTGGTTTTGTGCGTGTTTGCGTAGGACGTAGTGACCCAAACTTACATTTTTGATGCCTGTCCTCATGCGCGTGTAAGCACACACGCACACTGGTAACATCTGACCTCAATTTACAGATGTAGCCTGAGGGAAGGTGATGAGTTGAATGGAGACAGACAGACAGAATGATATGGTTAGAAACTGGACATTGACCTCTATTGATGACACACAAAGAGCTCTGTCTGTGTCTGTTTGCTGCTTTCATCGTCTTCCTCATCATCGTCACAACGGAAACGTCTGCGTTTCTTTCATCGAGCTTCATTTCTTTTATCTTGATCCAAAAGTGATTAATGTTCTGACCTTCTGGCTTCCTCTTCATCATGCCCAGCTTTATTTTTTTTCCTTGCACGAACTGTCATAGAAAATAATGATGACAGTAATAGCTCCACTATGTTTGAAAGTCAAGGTCACACCCATTGTGGCCCATATCTTTTATGATTGATGCTGCATTAAAAGTATGCAAAAGGGCAGAGTTGAAACTAATTACACTTTGATATCCCAATTCAATAGATGAAATTATAAAGGAAAATTTGTTCAGAGTATTTATAAGGAAGTTTGCAACTAACACACTAATGCACATGCACACAGAAAAGTACACAGGCACCCACTCACCATGCATGACACAAGAAGCAAGACAGATCCCGGAGCAGATGCACAGGTATTTAATTAGGACTGACTGCAGCTGTTACTGTTTATTACCTAGACATTGTGAAGATAAACGTCTGAAATACACACACACACACAGGTCAACCTTTTGTTTGAGGTGGCTTCCCAAGGGAACGTCAGCAGTGTGTTTGAACAATGTTTGTCCAAATACACCCTCCTCCTATATACAGGGCTGGAGAAGCAGCCATGTCCGCCGCCTGCTTTATGCTAATAGCGTCCTCTCTATCCCCGCAGAGGCTATGTGTGTGGGAGACCATAAATGCTTATACACATACATCTAACAAACTGAGAGTCCATTCACTCAACACTCAAACACACACCCATGCACAGACCAGATGGTCTGCTGTTGTCTTTATCCTTTTCTCCCTCCCAGTGTTTTTCCATATCTTATTTTTCTCTTCCTCATCTGTTCACCTTCCCTTGCCTGTGCATCATGTGTGTCTCCCATTTGCACTTTCACATTTTTATTTCCTATTAATCTCTCTTCTGCCATATTTTTACTATTTCTGTATTTCTTGTATTCTGTCTTTTCTGTCGCCTCCATCCCTTGTCTTCAGGTGACAGGTCCCCTGCTTGCAGTTAGCGCTGTTGTGTTCTCTGTCTGCTCTCTGTCAGCATCTACGCTCTCCAACACACACATACACACACACATACACAGACACACTGTTGCACAATTTGGATGCTACTCATGCTGCTTTGTGCAAATTCAGACAGCCTCATATTTACACTTGCGGCAGCCTCTTGCTTTTCAACAATTTTACATCACCACCATGTTGACAGTAAGACTTAAACTGCAGGTAACAGTAGCACAATTATAAGCAAAAGGGCAATCTATAGTAGCCCAAAATAGACAAACGAAACACTGGCTCTGATCTGATTTCTTTAATAGCACATAAAAAAGAATATTAACGAAAAACAATATAAATGATAACAGAAATATACAAAGGAGACAAAAAGACTTACAGGCTTATCCCAGGTCTCCCTTCATTTTGATTTTAACACTGAAGTGAAAGAAACTTAAGTTCTACTGATTTTTTAAATAAGTCTTGAAGTCATAATTCTTTGCAAAAAAGTCACATAACCTAAATAATAAGCAACTGAAATGAACAAAATCAGCCAAAACTTTCAAGAAAATTATCTGACGATGTACAACACCTAAATGCCAGGTGTAGGATTATTTAAAAAGTTTTTATTTTTTTTTTATTTTTTAAAATACTGACAGAAATCTGGGAGCCATATTAGAGGTGCTGAATATTGTACAGAGTTGAACTGAAAATAGTTTCAGAAAAAAATAGTTAAGCTTTGAATGTTATGGTCAACTTTATAAACTTATTCACAATCACTGTGTTAATTTATTTCATCAGAAGCACAAAATTTTAAGGGCAACACATTTTTGCGTTGGCCGCCCTAGTTCTCCAACATGCTTGGCAAATTGGAGAAGTTTTAGTTCTGCAACCTTACAGCTAGATGCCACTAGATCCTGCACACCAGACCTTAAAAAATAGTGTCTTTGATGGAGGCCATGGTTAGCTTTAATTGTTTGGGGAACGGTATCAAAACATCCTCCTAAACTTCTCAAACTGTTTTATTTCCACCTCTTTGCTTTTCATCGTAAGCACATTATGTTCCAATGTAGTTATACTAATACACATACCTGTTGAGGTTGTTAGTAGTTGCAGTGTGCATGATGGAGCATGTTGATAAATAATGTATGTATTGTAATGTATGCACATTGCTGCCTATAATTAACCTGGGCATCATGGGTCACTGGTGTGTGGGAGAAATTTTTATGATTTTGCACTTGAATGGTAACTGACATGTGTTTTTTTGTACGTGCCCTCATCTTCGTATTTTCGCACACATACATACAGTTCATGTGAACACACCCTACCTAACTCCCTTCGTTTTTGCACTATATATAAGGAACTAGGCTAGTATGATTAATGTTCATGGGATGATCCATCGCTGTTCCCCATTCCAGCGAGTCCCATAGGGAGCCCTCTGCTCTCTGTCTCACATAGGTTTGCTGCCCAGCTATCAGCCTCCTACACTGAATGGTTACTGTGATGAATGATTAACATGCAGCTTCGCTAAATGATGGCCAATAGATCATTTATACAGTAACTAGAGAGGAAGACCTTACAGAAACCAATGGGGAGAGTAAACGAGCGTGTTGCTGCCTCGGCTGCATCTGTCTCATTCACCATAGGAGCCTCTGCCTGCGTTTCTCCCAAAGTTTATAGTAATAGAAACTTTACTTATATATCACCTTCAAAACAGACATTATGGTGATGTCCTGTTTTTGTTTGTTTGTTGATCACAAAGGTTTCTGCATTTTCCCCCTGCGGTATGTCTCTCCTTTTATGTATGCCCACTCGGCATGTTAAATATTTTTTAGGCACTTTTGGCTCAGGGGAGGAGCATACCGTTTTAAATGGCTGCATATAGTATTTATTTTACAGCTGATTTTTGAAGATAATGTTTTCTTTCAAAAATGTTGTAGATTTTTTCTTTAATATGTTTGTGTGATTTTTATCGAAAACTTAAAAATATGTTTTCTTTAAAATTATTTGAAATGACACCATTTATAATAGACAGAAAGATGTAAAAACAAATTATTGGTGGATTTTCAAATCTCCGATGGTCCTTGAAGACATCATTTGGGATGCTGAAATTATGTTTGAATGGAGTTTTAGTCTTTGATCTGAAAAAATGCCAAGCAAGTGGGGGAAGAAAAAAAGGGGAGTCCTTAAAAGGTCATGAAGAAGTTTTGAAATTTATTGATGACAATATATGAGAATCCTGAATGCCAAAATTTTAAGCCTGGATTTGAGGATCTAAGGCTGTTAACCTACTCATATGGGGTGAATATTTCTGTTATGTAGCTTGGGGCCAGACCCAAATGAGCTTTAAAAGTGATCAGTGAAATCTTAATATCAATTCTAAAACAAACAGGGAGCCAGTGATTTCCCAGTTGCCCAGCTAATATGTCTGTATTGCTCTCCCTTCATGCAATTCTCTGGTAACCCATCTCAGCTCATCACCTCATTAGCCCGTGTGTGTTTAGTCCTGGTGCTCTTCCTCCTCACTGCTAGATTGCCGGTGCTTCTGGCTGACTGAGTCCTCTGCTCAGTTAGGGTTTTTGTGAATTAGTCAACCTCAGTCGCCCTCTGTTCAGGATCCAGAACCTCTGTATTCCCTCGTTCAGCATGTCTGTCCGCTTTCTGGCGTCTGTGTAATGTTGCAGCGGCAAGTGCCGGTTGCTGATGTAGAGCTTTGGCCCTGGCATGACTCACACACACACACACACACACACACACACACATGCTGCCACACCAAACAGCGCTCACACCTTGGGTCCGTTCCATCGGTCATCAACAGTCTTTTCTGCATCCCTCAGCATCCTCTTCTTCCTCCGTCCACTGCCTGTCTGTCTCTCTCCTTTTCCCCTGCGCGGTGTGCTGTGAAGACAGCCGTGAAACACAGCCTCATTTTCCCCTGCTATTTCCCAGGGAAACCCAAATGAAAAGATACTACCAACCTTTTCTTTCTCCTGCCACACCGCTCACCATAAATGCTGACAAGAGACTGCAGTACCATCTCTGACCTTTTACAGGGGCTCTCAGAACACACACACACACACACACACACACACACACACACACACACACACACACACACACACATACTATCCCTATTACTGGCAGTGCTTTTGAATCAGCAGAGTCCGGAGTGGTGTGGAGGAATTTAATGACACACAATGTCGCTTCAATTTTAGTGCTCCCCGGCCGGGCTACCAGGTGCACCGTTTGTCCTTTATTCAAAGGAGAAAGGGGGGCTTGAGTGGTTTGACTGCAAGAGAGTAAGGAAGCAAGGGACTGAGTGAGGACAGAGCGCATACCTCTACTTAGATTTCAATGATTATAAGATCTTTATGTCTTTCTTGTTGCTAGAATTACAACATATCCACCAAATCCGGTCCTTAAAATCCACAGTAGAGCCCCTGAAATCCCAGCATCTCACTGCTTCCCCCTTATTGCCACTCTCATAAGCTGTTCATATTTCATGAGTGCTGGGGTTGTCCTTTCATCATGCCCTATGACCCCACAGTACGTCTGCCAGGGATGGAGTATGAGGAACTGAGAGGCAGTGGCCTTAAATATCCTTTATGGAAATATGGCTCAGACCCCATACACAGCCCCTCCTCCGGCTCCCCCGGTCCCTGATCAATAAATAATGGGGTGAGGCGGCGGCGAGAGTGTGCAGCTAACAGATTGTGAGAGAGGGAAGAGAAAGCGAGGGGAAGGAGAGTGCCTGCTGCATTGCAAAGAGAAGCTGTGGGAGCTGTCAATGGCGGGAGATGCAGAAAGACAAGGGGAGAGAGAGAGGAAGATGAGAGGCTGAGGAAGAGATCAACAGTGGCAGAGAGATGTGAGAGAGGAGTGAAGAAGCTGTAGACTATGTAAAGAGAGAGGAATAACAGAAGGTTGCACTATAAAATCCAGCTATTTACAACATTTAGGAAGATAAAATGGTGCTGTGGAGGTCTCCTGTGTAGATATAACAGATGAGAGAGGATGATGCAAGATAGACTTGATAAGCAGCATTGCTCAGAACTTGGGCACTTTAATATCACTGCAAATTAGAATCTAATGTTCAAGGAAAATAAGTCAGAGCGAGGGGAAAAGAGACATACAATGTGAAAATAAAAGCACACTGCCCAGTAGGGCTGCACGATTAGCCCAAAAAATGTCACAATCTTGGTTCACACATCTATGCAATCTCATTTCTAAATCATGACGATTCACTCGCTCCTATTTCCCTATGCATTTATGTAGAGTCTGCAGATTAAAAAATGATATTTTCTGTTTTGGCTGCTTCACAATTAAAGTTATTGAATAACAAAATAATATTGGACTTTTATTGTGAAGAATGTATAGGAAATTAAACATCCATTGTCTTACAGCCACTTAAATCTCTGCTTGCTGCTGGGATAATTTACACAGTGTAAAATGCCATAGGCTTGTGCTACTAACGCTGTTGTATATGACGAAAAAAAAGCGTCTACTATAAGACATTTAGTTTGTTGGTGAACCTCGGTGAGTTGTATTTGAGCCGAATGGTGGCGTTACCATGCATAGACCTGTGGTGTAGGCTCTACATAGAGCCAATGCACAACTATATAGTTTAACCTTTATTTATTCTAAAGCTGAAACTTTACATTCTGTTCTTTATATTTAGCAGAATTTAAGTTTATCACTTTGATTTTCTAAACTAAGAAATGAAAAGACTTGAGTTTTTTTTGTTGTTGTTTCCAGCACTTTGATATATGTTAGCTGTAAGTTAAGCACTTTAACATGTCTTATGTTTAAAGCTCTGTTGAGAGAGCAAACCTCTCAGATGTGCTTGAGCATCAAAAAGTGCAATAAATATTTTTGTTGACAAAATAAGAATTGTGGGAGAGAATCATGATCTCGGTGCTTCAGTAGAAAAATAGTGATTCACATTTATCGTGTAGCCCCATTGCTTGGCGAGTTTATTACTATCAATATTTTTTTGACTTCCAGTTGTAACTTCCCCCTTCCCTCTTTCTCCTTTGGCTCAGGCCTGCTGCAGTTACTGTCAATTATATCCTATTGACAGGTAATTACAGGCGTATTAAGAGCAGTCATTAGTTGCTGTGAAATAATGTGAATTCTACAGGTAATTAGTTGGAGCCACAGTCGAGTGTTTGAAGGCAGTGTGCACACGAAAACAAGAAGCGCTTAAGCCTCCTCTGTTGCTCCCCAAAGTATTTGAAGTACAGGGACACACACACACATGCTGGCACTCACATGCACAAACACACATGCTACAATCCTCCTTTCCTGAGTGTTTACTTAGTGCCTTCCTTATTTTAGGAGAGCCAGTCTCAGTACCCGTCTCCCCTAGCATAGAAATGTCAGCTGTGGCTCATCTAAATGACGCCCATCTGTTGAACCTTAATCAAAATTTCCATAATTTTCTTCATGCACTATTATGTTTCTTCACTCCCCCTTCTCCCTTTATCTCCCCCCCGTCCGCCTCTTATCTCATTTGCAGAGTTTAAATGCTAATTCGTAGAATTGGGAGTATTCTTAGGGTGGCCACATATGTTGTGGAAATGTGAATTTGAAATATGATAATGAAATAAGTGGCTCGCAGTAGATCAGACCTGCTCCCACTCTGAAAAGGGTCTTGACCTACTGTGGTACTGTTATGATGGATGAAGGACATGCAGAGAGGGATGGGTTAATGTGTGTCAGTGTAGCCTGTCTCCTTTGCACTCTATGTATTAATCATGGAGATGAAAAGTAGCTCAAAAGTGTAGCATGGAAAGCTATTGCTAATTGTTTTATGTAAGTGGATGAAAGATGCTAACCACTTAGCTTTTTAGTTAAACACAAATCGGAGGTCTTCCCAAGTCTGCCTGGTCTACCTTAGTCTGCTAAAACCCTTAGCTTCTTAGTCAAAAATATATTGGTGGTCTACCTTAGTCTGCTAGTTAACTGAATAGTCAAGATAACCCGCAGATTATTGTGGATGTTGATAATGAACTCAAATGTTTTAATGTAGGTAAATTGTTATGTAGTTAATAGGTAAATGGAAAATGCTAAAATGTTTGACAGTATATTCCAGGAGGTAAAGTTACATAAAATTACAGATTTTTTATCTTTTCTACCAAGTGGGGTCCATTTGATAAATTTGGTTCTTTATTACTTGGCAGCAAAACAGTTTAATGTCAGTGATTGAAAGGGAAATAAAAGTTTTGAGCAGTAAAGGAGCTGTCAGTTTAGTGTTATCTGATCACACCCCCAGAGTCCCAATAACTTTAACTTTATTTATGGTTTGAATAGCCAAATGAGCTGTTTTTTGAACTAGGTTTTCTGATAGTTATGAATGTATTTATTTATTTTTACTCAGGTTTTTGTGGAAGCTTAATGAGACACTTGTCTTTGATATCATATTTGAAGTTTTACTATTTCAAGCAAAGTTTCCAGAGGCTTTAAAGAAAAGTTCCAAATAAGTTCATGTATCCTCTCAATTGTAGTTATTTAAAAAGACAGAAAATCGGATTAGCAAGCCAGACTTAGGAAAAAAAAAACGGAAACAGCCAAGAAAATTGGTGCATCTCTAGAATTTTCCTTTCCCTTTTAATGTAGGTCTTATCAGTTGATGCCTTGAAACACCCTTTGGTGGCTGTCAGGGCATGCAATTGATGTGTTGTTTCAGCAGAATTAGCCTTCGCCTTATATTTGGTCACCGTCAGTAAGACAGAAGAAAATAGCCCTACTTTTGTAAACACCGTTTCTCCACCTCAATAGCCTGCTCGTTCAGGCAAAACCAGGTGGCTAATACTTTTTTAACGGTTTTTATGCCTGCTTTTTAGATCGTGATAGGGAAATATGAATGTGTATTTATTATTGTTCAGTTCATTCATTTAAATTAAAGACATTTCGAAAGCTTTTTACAGCAGGCTACAAACAGAATGTAATTTCACACCCTGAGACCTTCCCATAGAGCTAAGATACTGTGGTATTACTGGTAGATGTTTGGAGAGAAAAGTACAGTATATGTCATCCTAACATCAAAGTCCTGGTACCTAAGTACCTATGAAACAAGGCTCATCTGTCTTCAGCCTGATGGCCCCTAAATGTGAGCCAGCATCCCCACAAATTACATTCAACACACGGACCCATCTCCAAACAGCGAAGAGTTACTACTTCCTGTCAGCCCGAGACAAAAGACTGTTTGGACTGGGGCTGACCGTTGTTTACATTTCACCTCTGTTCAGCTTCTCCGTCCTTTTAAACGCCACGCCAAACACACTTGCAGTCAGCTGCTTCAAACTCCTCCAGAAACAGTGTGAACATCATTAGAGAGCTGCTCTTATTTTCTGTTTTTTTTTCACCTTAAACCTCAAAAATCTCAGAAATTGTGCATCCTTAGTGACTCATCTCCAACCTGCAGGAAGAACTATTGCCATTTTTCAGCTCAGTCGCTTACTGAAGAGTCTCCATTAACTGTTTGCTGTAGGTCCATGTAAGAGAAACACTGCGTCAAACCATGTTTGCACAGTTATGGTCTTTTATCCATAATCGTAGCAAGGCTGTCCTTTTAAAATGTGTGTCTGAGGACTCCATGGGGCAGACTGCATGGTTACTCATGATGCTAAACCACCACTTAACAAGTGCACGGGAACCTCGGGGCATTTAATGGCATGTGCGAGTTTTTCAGAGCTGCACAATCATCCTTAGTGTATTGACAGGAAGCACCACATCGCTAGAGTGGCTTTGCTTGCTTAGCACTCTGTTTAGTGTTTTCTCAAAAGAGCATGTTAGCTACAATAAAAAGGTGTAAATGGCAACCGTTATCTGAATGGGGATTTTAGTAAAGGAAACTGTTATCTTCAGGTCTTTTAGTCTAATCAAGGTAAAAATCCAACAGGAAAAAAAGCATACACCCCCTAGAGGGCTTCTCACCTTTGCAGAACAGCAACGGGGACCCGTATAATGTCGTACATAACACTGCAAACAGCAATTACCGGCCACTTCAGGCCCTATTATAGCTGACAGTGATTAATAAAACCGCTGTTGCAACATAAGCGAAAATGGGAAGTGAATGCAAACGGTTGACCAAAGAGGCCGAGATGGCAAGAGAAATCTGGAGCTTTCAGATAAAAATTCCCACTCTGCTTTCAACTAATTATCCTCCTAGCCTCGTCACTCCCCAAACCAAGCCCATTCTATCACAGATAAGCCTCAAGGGACAAATCTCAGGCAGAAAAAGTATGAATATTTATGTTGAGGCGTGTGTAAGTGTGCTTAATTACGAGTGGGTTGCATAGTGTGTTTGTACATGCATCCCCTTATGTATACAGCATACTATTGTGCTGTTTGTCCAGCGGATAGTCAGGAGGGAGCGGAGGAGAATGGAAAGAGTGGCTGTGCCAGCAGGCAGCGTTATTCCCTGTGGGGAGTGTTGATTAATGAATCACATCTTTCTAACCTGAGGCTGCTACTGTGCCGCTGCACTTTCACAGTACTGCAGAGCGCCAGTCAGCCCCGTGCCAGCCTGCCTGCCTCTCTGGCACAACATGGTACAGGGTGTGGGTGCTGTCACCGCTAACAGGGGCTGAGAGTTAGCGCGGGGCGAGGGAAATTAGATTCCGGGTATGAGCGGAAACTGCCTGACAAATTTGATCATTTCAGCCCGTGGCTGTTTTTCGCTTCACACAAACAGCCCCCTGCGGAATGTTGTTGAATTAGTTTGACATATGTGGTTATTATGTGGCGTAAATTGAGCATTTCATTTTTTTGGGTTGTTTTGTCATGCCAGTCTTAATAATGTTGCTCAAAATGGTTTATTGTATATCCTTGTTTTCATTACTTTGTTAACATGTGGTTTTCTCTCTTTTCTCCCTTTCTTCCATGTCCTCGTGTTACCTCCCCTCCTGTGCACCTTTGAAATGGCCCTTTTCAGGTACGTACACATACACACATTTAAGACACCGAGACCAGGCCACTGTATGGACAGGCAGTTATTATATATAATATTATTATATTATATATATGAATCGTAAGCAATTAAGCTTAATATGAGGACAGTGAATAGGGACTGTTGCATATTTCCTTTTGCAGAGAAGCTCAGTAATTAAGGTCTACCAATGAAGTGCTATTAACCCCTATGGAATAATTGATACCACAAAATTAAACAAGTTTTATATAGTTCACACTGGATTCTATCACACAAACAATTTCTATTTTATATTTGATTACAGTTGTCAGATTTAAAATGGATCCCTAGCCTTATCATGATGTTTATGATCACGTGAGCTGATTTATTGGTTATTTGTAGCTTTGCATAGCTGCATACAGGGTTCCCGTCGATCCTTAAAAAGTCATAAAAGGCATGGAATTCATTAATCTAAAAACAAGGCCTTAATTGGTATTAAATTGACTTAAATTAATCTTTCAAAAGTCTTAAAAATGCTTAGACATGAAGAGTAGTTTTTTTATGAATTGTTTTTTCTGACATTGCATTGTAAAGTTTCAAAATAAACAGAAACATCTATTTTTTTATTGTATAATTTAATGAATTCATTTTCTTAAATTGGTCATGATGGGAATCCAAGCAGTGGAATCTCACATGCAGATTGAGAAACACAAAATAAAAGCAGCCATATATGCCAGATATTTCTCACCTATACTTGTAAACCATATAGAAACTTTAATAGTAATTATGTTTTCCACTTTAAAAAGGGATGTTTATATCAACATTTTATGTAGATAATCTAACTTTTTGAGCAAAATAAAATTGTCCTACTTGAATTTTCATTATTAGAATATTGGTCTTAAACTTATTTCCAAGTGGCATTAAAAAATTCTTAAAAAGTCTTAAATCTACAGTGCCTTAAGCTGCAGGAGCCCTGGCTGCATATTCAATCATATTTTTACATAATTAATAATTATTTTCCTGTTTTGTTAGCTGCAAACTAGATAATAACGTTAGAGTGTCACACACTTACTGTTTGTGCCCAGACTTTTTCAGACCATCTGGGGTTCAAATTATCGACCTTATTGTGTCTCGGGTCAAAATGCTCCCGTTGCACCCACTTGATCTTTTTGTCAGCGTAGCCTTTGAGCGCTGACTGAGCATGACAGGCAAAAAATTAATGCGAGGCCATGTGATCTTGCACAGGTGTGTGTGTCTCTGTCCTGTGCGACCTGCATGCCCATCCTGTTTGGGCCGTTGCCCCTGGCCAGAGGCTCTCTTAATCAATTTGCAGCTGGCACAGCAGGCGCAACACCGCTAGCTTAGCATCTGGCGTGTGTTTGGAGCTTCTGTCCTCCCTCGGCTCTGTGTCGTGTTTTTCTTGCCTCTCTTTTTATGTCTCTTTATTTAGCCTCATATGAAGCAGTGGTGCAAGAGAAATGGGCAGAGAAGTTTTAATAAACAGCCAAAATCCAGCCTCATTTTTTGACTTACTTACTTCTGTTAGGCCTTGTTCACGCAGACATGGGCTTTTTTTAATGAATTTTGGCCTTTAATTTGTGTGAGTGAACTTTTTGTAAAATGTTAAACGGATAGCGCCTGACCACTCATTGCGCTTTTACACTACAAGTCACATTCACACACACATTCACACACTTTTGGCTGAGGCTACCGTACAAGGTGCCATCTACTACTTTTCTTTAACACTCACACACTGATGGAACAGCCGTTGGGAGCAATTTGGGACTCAGTATCTTACCCAAAGATACTTTGACGAGCAGACTGGAGGAGCTGCGGATCAAATTGCTTATCTTCTGATTAGTGGATGACCTCCTCCACCTCCTGAGGGGTCGCCCTCTAAAACATCCCAATAAAGATTTTGAGAAAACACTGTTATCAGAGTTGACACATAGACAGGTGTCACAAATGAGGAGGCATTTTGTGCAGTGATCCAAAATGGTACTGGCTCGAACTTTGCTAGCATGTTTACACATACATGTACAGTTACTCCTCCACTATACTGAGTAATAGAGGCGTTGGGATGCATTACAGAGGTTGCTGCTCCAGGTAGCTCTCCAGTAATAGTTTTTTTCAGGCTGCTGATTGACCAACATCATCTTCTACTTCTTTTTTGTGTTGCTTTAGAGTTATTGTTATATTGCCACCTGTGGGTGGTAAAGAGATTTATTTATAACAGTGTGTGAGGATCGATGGGATTTTATTTGAGAATGAAGGAGGGAAAAACCTCATGAAGAAAAACAATGTGTCCCTGTGGACAAAGCCTTAGCTTAATAAGAGCTCTGTACACATTCTGGCCTTGTTGTAGGTGAATTTTGCTATACTATCTTCTCAACTTTCATATGTGGAAAGACAAGTGTGTGTTTGGTCAGGGATGATGTTAGATTGTATCGATCCAGTGGGACTGCTCCCCAATGATAACACTGTGTCACCCTATACTTCCTTTAGCTGCACGCTCACCTTGATAATAGTTTGGCTTGAGGCACATTGTACTCTGCGTTGTCAGCAGTGTTTACTACCACACATCAGGTCCACAGAGAGCCATGTGATGACTTCGGGTGTCAGCGCTAGTGTATTTGTGTGTGCACATGCAAATGTTTAAAGTTTAATGTTTTGAGAGTGATCGTGTCATAAAATCTACATGTATCTCATGTTTGTGTGTGTTAGACAGCAAATTAGTGGTTTATGCTGGTGTTAGATTGTCAGTGTTTGTGTGGGCAGACTGGCATTTGGCACACCAGGAACTCTGACGGGGAGAAAAATCCATATCAAGTCTACTGCACATCTGTGCTCATCTCCTCTGCTTTCTTTTCTCTGTTACAAACACACACACAAACACAAACCAATAAAGTTAAAACGTCTACCACTGCTCAAAACACTCGCACGGCCTCCTTCCTAATGAGTGACTTTCCACTTCTCAGCACAAATAGCTGTTTTATTAGTCCTCCGTGGTGGGTGTCACACACTGATTGGCTTTTGATGATGTTTTCCAGCCAGTGGTGGTGTCCACAGCCGCTCACACGTCAGGCAATGATGAAAATTTCATAATCTGCTCAGTCTAAACACAAACAAGAAACACTAACTCAATTATGTAAGCAGCCACTCAAGTGGTCTCACACTGACCTAGATGGAGAGCTGCAGACAAAAACACTCGCACTTCAAGGGATCCTCTCGCTCATCTCACATACTGCTCTTGGTGGTGATGACCCTATCATGCGTCCCTGGCCCAGAGATGTTGACTACGTTGCTGTTGCCAATGGTAACATGTCCTTACAGTCAGTGGGTGAGATTAATAACTTAATAATGCTCTATTTTCCCCCATCTTCTCCACTTTCCTTTTGTTTTCTCCATTTATCCACTATGAGGGCGAACTGTAGTTACTGCTGTGCATGTGTGTGTCTCATAATGACCGTTGTTAGCTTCTTTCTCTCTCGCAGTGCTGAAGGTAGAATAACAACTGTCTAGGTCCTCGAGTTGTGCTGGTAAATCTGAAGGTGATGAATATATGTCATAAGCACAAGACTTGATTGTGTTTCTGATGCAAATGTGACTCTTAACTTTATAAACAAATAGACAAAGCTATCCTGATGTCACTTGTTGGTTTATGGACTCCCTGTTTTAAAGCCTTGATTTTGGCATTTTTGCCGTCGCCATCTTGTGTTTTTTTAGATCCAAAAGTGACCATATTGGGACAAGAAGGGGGAGCTGTGGAGGAACAAGGGGTGGATGGTGGTGAAAATGGGTGATTTATATCAAAATTCACACCCTGTGCAGTTGTCACGTATGTAGAAAATAAGCTATAGAGACCAAAACAATTTTATTTCTGCTGTGAAGTTTGGCATTTTAACATTGGGGTCTATTGGGATTCACTGGCTTCTTGAGCTAGTCTCAAGGGGCGATTTGAGGAACTACAGTTTTTGGAACTGCCATGTTCGCCTGAGAGGTTGCTGCTTGCACTCAACATGAGATTTTGTCTCTGTTAAGACAGTTTTACCCCATAAAGCACCTTAGATTTTTATTCAAGTGTCATTGCCCCAATAGACAGAGAGTGTTTGTATCTGGATAACTAGACATTTTGATTTGAATCCTAGACTTTGCTGATATGGATTATATCTGGGTCGAATAGTAGGAGCAGAGAATCCCTACTGTTATTTATAACCTGCTCACTTTATCAGGTGTGTCAGTTTTGCTGCATGTCAATTTATACAGTGTAAGAAAAGTTGTCAATCACAGACAAAAAAACTTCTACATCGCTTGCTGTGATTTGTGAAACATTGAGTACTTGTTGCCTTGCACTACATGGCAGAAAGCAGGAATATGAGACTTAGAGAATGTATCATAACAAAGATTTTGCAAAGTTCCCCCAGTTTTGCAGCCACTCGCAGAATTTATTTTGACATTCAGTTGACAACAGACATGTGTATACTGAGAAACTGTTGCATGAGATGTTACTGCTTGTGGTGTACAGCTGAATTGTATTGGCATATTTTCTTTGTGTGCGTTGATTTTAAGTATTGAAAATGTGAGTCTTGACATTGTGTTTGTCTGCCAGAGTGGACATACTGCAAATTGCAACTCCCCATTTTGTCGCCTATGCAAGTGCATGCAAATGCGATTTTCACATCAGCAGTGTAGCTTTTGAGGAAATCGTATTCAGAAAAGCAATATACATCACCACAGGAATTATCATGCCAACGTGCACCGTCGTCCTCACTGTTATCGTCAAAATCTTAAGTGGAAGCCTATTGACCTTTTAGCCGGCGCTTTTCCTCCCCCATCACAAAGGAGGCTGTTAAGCTCTTAACAGGACTTTTTAGCTAGATTTTCAATTGCAGTCTGTGGGTGAAAACCTTGCCACAAGATGAAAAGCACTTAATCCGTCAGGTGATGTCAGAGGGTTGTGATGGTGTCGAGAGAAAAAACAAGTGAGCAGGACAGCCTGTTATTTATTTCTTTATTTTTTTGTCTTGTAGTAAACTTGGCGTGGATATACACCATTTCTGTTCTCCTTTTCCTCAGTCTCAATCGTATATATTTCTAAAATCCTCCACCTTTCCTTTTTTTTTCTTGCTCTTTCTGCCTGACTAACCTTCTGCAACTGCTCTCACTCCCGCTGCGCCCTCCTCAAAAGCCCTTCCAATCCAACCTGGCAACACCTGTCTCCCCCCACTTGGAGCCTCTCTGTCTCTCTCTGCATCTTTGTCTATCTGTCTGACCACCCAGCATAGACTGTCATCCTCCCCACACAATTTGCTCATGTGATGGTGTAATGCATGCTAATTTAGGCAGATGAGATGTGTAGCGGCAGAAGTGCCACATGTCCCAGCATGGTGTCATGGGCTGGTGTGATCACTCCTTACCTGGAGGGGATGCACTGGAACAGCAGGCTGGGCAGCTGGAGGAGGGGGTGAAAAATGAAGATGGGTGATTAGAGGTAGAGATGAAATTGAGAGCAAAAACATCTCAGAATTTCGAGTTATCCTCGGTTGCTCAGCTATCCCAGAATGGCACCCAAAATGATTTAAACTCTGCAGGAGGTATTCTGAGAGCGCTGTGCAGATTTTTAGAACAGTTTCAAAACGCTTTTCGATGTAGATATATACATGAGAAATATCGAAAGTATTTTCCATCCTGTGCCCTATGTTTCCATGCTTTTGTGTCTTATAATTGTTTGGATTTGGGCATACGTATGTATATGTATGTATTTACATACATATGTATGACTATGTATAAGTGTGTGTGTGTGTGGGGGAATTGACAACTTCTTAAAAATTTTTAATTGGCCCAGTATTGAGTGAGAGCGCTGCAGCTGGCAGCTGCAAAATATGCCGCAACGTCATCACTGCAATTGTTCACCATCAATGTACATCCAACAAGCTTGTTTGCCACTGACATATTCAGATTACTATTTTAAGACAAAGAAATAAAATGTTTTCTCTACATTTCAGTCTGGGTCAAAGAGAAGTGTCATTATCAAGGTTAGTTGTTGCAGGAGGACAATAACAAAAACAACAGCAACAACAACATCAAACAAAACAGCAAGATAAACATTTTATTTTCCTGTAAGGTCCTTTCCATATTGTGGTGAGACACCTTTTGTTTAATCTGGTCTGTTTGTTATTGTCTTCCTCGCAACAACTAACCTGAGACTTCAACACTTCTCTGTGATCGAGACTTAGACACAATAACAAACAAGCTGGATCGAGCGAAAAGTAAAGAAAACATTTTAGGTCTTTGTCAGACAATTATAATAATAATCAGAGCCTGTAAGTTGCAAAAACAAACATTTTTTAGTGGATGTACATCACAATGCACTTTTGAGTTGTTAAAGTTCAGCCTGTTTCGCAGTTGCCGGCTGAAGTGCTCTCTCTCAATACAGGACAGATTTCAAAAATTGTTGTTACCATTAGTCACTTTGACACAGACTTTAAGGAAAATCTGGTCCAGGTTGAAATAACATGCATTCATGCACTATTATTGTCAATTTCAGGTAGGATTATCACATATGTGTCGGTACAACATGAAGTGCTGATTTGGTCCTTGAGTTTTCCGTGTTGTCTGCAGCAGCTGTGTATGTAGCTGCATCATGGGGAATGCAGGTCTGGATATTTTTCATGACACAGCAGCAGCCCATCTGGCCTGATTGAAATTCATTGAGGGTGTTTGCTGACTCATTGTTTATCTCTCTCTCTCTCTACTGTCATACTATCCTGACTGACAAGATAAGACACGTCGAGGTCACACACACACACACACACACACACACACACACACACACACACACACACACACACACACACACACACACACACACACACAGACAGACCTTGAGGTAACTGTCTGCATAGTCAGCTCTCTTAGGTTTATTGATCTATAGATCATTGGCACCGGTAACATGAATCACTCCTTATTACAGAGAAAAATAAAGTTATGAAAGTTAGTGAAGTTTAGTCATTGAAAGTAAACAAATGTGTCTTTACATTAATTTCAGAGGTATTAAGTAATTATCTCAAACATTTCAAGCTACCCAAGTAGTGTTTTTATAAAAATGTTATGTATAATTTTTAACAAATTAACATACACATTTACATTTTAACAAAATGTCTTTATATTACCCCCAAACCCTAGCAAAATAATAATTGTTTAAAAAAAAATACATCAGCAAATAGTTTGCAGTCAAATGTTGTTTGTTTTTAAAATGCTATGTAATTTTTTTTTTTTAATTTGTCCACGAAAATATGTGGTAGATAAGACTTTGACATACAGTCTCATTCCTCAAGAATTGCTGTATTTTTGTACACTCCCTTCAAACAATGAATTAATGTACCCCTCTCCCTAAAAATATCCTAGTAGTTAAACGGCTACAGCTAAATGAGTTAAAAGTCATCCTGCAGAAATCGTGATTCAAGGGGACACATAAACATGATAGATAAGAGGTGAAAAATATCCCTTCAGCTCCTGTAATGGCTTATTTACTTTCCTGCGCAACCCAAGACTCTTAAACCCCTGGCAACTGTTTGAGCTAGAGAGGAGGGTAATGAATTGAAGTAAAGATGGAAATAAATAGCTTTAGCAGATTCCGCTACAGTGCTGTGCCCCGGTCATGTGGGTCCAACTGCGAAGCCATTATTACTACTATCATTATTATTATTGAAACCATAGTGAGCTGCTGGTCTCACAGCAATCCCGGTATCACATTAAAATGCCAATCATGTCGAGTCCTCTGCACTCACTTTTCCCTCTCATTTCTCAGATATTCTCTCAATCTCTATGCTCCTTCATCCCTCCTTCTACCGCTCTTCTCGCTCTCTCCGCACTCACTGGAGTAAGTGCACAATCCTAACTGATTGGGGGGAAAAACAGAGGATTACATAAATAATTTATCGTTTTCTCTCTGTGGGTGATACAATATGATTTTCTTCTCTGTTTCCCCTCGCAGTTCACAGTCTCTCTTCGCCTCTCTTTGCCTCTTGTGTGTTTGGCGCTCATAATCTCCACCCCTCTCCATCCTCTTCTGTGCCACGCTTTTTCAACCATCCTCACCTCTTTGCACGTCATGCCACATGAAGATTTGGATCTTTCCAGTTCTCTTCCAATTTACTTCTTGCAACATCTTCAATGGAGCATCTCTCAGTCCATCTCCCCTCCTGCTTTTGAAATATGTATGACTGCTATTGGCCCCACTAGATCACTGAGTGGACAAAGCTCATCTAAATGGGGCTTAAATTATGTAGGGTGAATACCAGCGTAGTCCTGGCATGCAAACCAGCTGTTAAACAGTGTTTCCATGGTAATGGACTATGATCAGAGAAAATGTACTTTTCGCCTTTTTATTGTGGCGTGACAACGTTTTAGTGTGATAGTGTGCCTGTCTGCGTTCACGTGTGCAGTGTGTGTGCAAGTGTGTGTAGCCCTTTGGCAATGTGTCCCTCACATTTTTTGAGGCCAGGTTTTTGATAAAGCTCCCTATTCAGCAGAGGAAGGCTTTGAAGCAGATGTGTGAGAGAGAGAGACAGACTAAGAGAGAGCACTGTGTAATATCTGTCATACATGCTTGCTAATATGTTTAATTTCCATGTATGTTTTACTATATCCCTTGCCCTTTCATATAGCTGGTGTCTTGTTGCTCTAGATGGTTCGGGTCCATTTGTTGATATTTCTTTGTTGTGGCCATCATTTGAATCAGTAATACCAAAGTTGTAAATGGATCTAGGCAGGTGGCAACATCAATCGTAAAGAGGAGCAGTCAGACAATCAGACATGTTTTAAAGGGATAGTTTGGATTCATTTAAGTGGGTTTGTATTATCTACTTTTCCATAGTCTGTATATTACATCCATTAGATGATGGTCAGCATGTTCCCATTTTGGAGAAGCATCCAGGAGTACTGCAATGTACTGCTGTGGACAGAGGCATTAGAAAACTGTATTTTAGCAATCGAAGTTTAAAGTTCCATCAAAATAAGATAAATAAGTGTTTAAGTGTAAGCTATATAGAGAATATTTTGACAGCTTTACCTTGATGCAGACAGCACGCTCTGACGGGGAAGCAGTTAACGGCTCTTGTCGAAGCCACCACACTGCATTGACATAAACAGTAATTTTGGCTCAAAAAAGGCGGCTAAACCAAGGCACTCCTCTTATATTAAAAAGCTTTATTATCAAGGCTAGTTCATGGTTGAACAGATGAAATGAAGTCAACATGTATCGGCGACACACAGCCTTTATCAGGGCATGACGACAGCCAATAGAAATGGTGGCCAAAAGCCACAAAAGCAAGACTGTAAAATAACTGTTTTCCTTTTTATGACTAGTAGCTGATACTGCTCTCCTTCTGCATTTGGTCATGAGTCCTTTTTTTCCATCATACTACATTCATGTTCCCTAAAAGGTCTGGTACATATGTTGTTAGCCAGTGTGTTTGTCACTTCCATAGCCTACTAAACTTTTCTGTTTACCCTGATTAAAGTTGTGATTAAAATGCTTAGCGGCTGTTACACAGCTCTGCAATTTGCTTCAAAAGACCCCTTTTAAAGTTCCTGCTTTGAACCGCTCAGCCATACGTTCTAAAAAATAATT
This sequence comes from Plectropomus leopardus, assembly GCF_026936395.1. Lineage (NCBI taxonomy): Eukaryota > Metazoa > Chordata > Actinopteri > Perciformes > Serranidae > Plectropomus > Plectropomus leopardus. The sequence continues at coordinate 11,649,045 of NC_142197.1, forward strand.
ACCAAACATGTTGTGCAATATTGTTCCAAGCTTATATCAAACTTGATCGAACAGGAATTAGTGGAACAAACCCCCCTCCTGTTCTCTCCTGCTGATTTACTGTGAGTCATTCCACGCCTTATGAATATTCAGAACTGCAGTTGGTCTGCTTTTTGTTTTCACCCTCTGTCTTTCTTTAGTTGTCCCTCTCCTTTCTCAGCAATTGCCGCTTTTCCACCCACACGAGGACAGAGATATACAGAAGCACACATGCGCACTCACACACACACACACACACACACACACACACACACACAGTGTCTCACTCAGTCACACAATAGTGGTTGGAAAGGCAACCTGATACTCGTTCCATTCATGAATATTCATCCACACCTGCTTCCGGCTGAAAGTTTTTAGCAGGTTTCATTGCTGCTTCGACAGAAGTTTGGACCTGAGCTCTTTTGTCTATCGTGTGTGTGTGTGTTGTGTTGTGCTGGCCCCGTGGCTGATGCTTCAGTTCATGTATAGTAATAGGCGATAACCATGTTTATTTCTATATTGTTTTTTGTCAATAATATTCCACCTGCACACTAAAGTGATATCTTTTGCCACATAAAAATGTATTAACTATAATTGGTTGATGTTTTGACCTTGTGGTAAAATTATGCTTTTATTCTCCTGGTGGGAGCTTACATATCGTGTTTTTATTGCCTATGAAATAGCAAGGGTTACTAAATGGCGACAGGCTGATTTGTTTTACCTGCTAATAGCTCGGCCATTATGCAAATCAGCCTTTTCTCACCAGCTTCGGGGCTGTAAGGAGCTTTGGTGGTATGTGCGGCAGTGTCGGGTGTATAATACTGATGATCTATACCTCAAGGAAAGTCTGTGATGTCATCAAACAGACAGCAGCCGTGATGCAACATCAGTGGAGGGTTTGGAAATCACTGTAGGCTAGAGAGAGAGGAAGGTTGAGGGGATTACAGTTTGGTGAGAAGGGTTTTGCGGATTGACGGTGTAGCCCCGGGGCAATGTGTGTGTGTGTGTGTGTGTGTGTGTGTGTGTGTGTGTGTGTGTGTGTGCGTGTGCGTGTGCGTGTGTGTGTGTGTGTGTGTGTGTGTGTGGATGCTGGCATTTATACATGGAATGTGTCTGTGTCTGAGGCTGTTTGTGCCAAACCTTTCACAGCTTTAGTTTACAGCTTATTTGAAGGTGTTTGGTTTAGTTCCACCTGCCTGTCTTCCATCTTTTTTTCTTTTACTCCCATCACTTTGCTCTTTCTTATTTTTCTTCTTTCTCTCCATCACCCTTCACTTCATCCTTATCAGTATCTACCCTCTTTCTTTTCCCTATTCTCCTCTCTATTCTGTGTAATCCGTCTTCCATCCCTCAGAAAGCTATCAGTGTTTTAGAGGCTGTGTTAGGAGAGTTAAGAAAGCAGGGGAACATGACGCTCACTCATTAAAGAGAGGAGTTATTGCTATATAGCGACAATTTCTCCCTCTCTGCTTCCCTTTTTCTCTTCCCCACACGCATGCACACAAACCACCCCTTTCCCGGAAAGCTGCCAGTGTTGAAGAGGGTGTGTTTGGGGAATGAGCAGAGCAGGGGAACACGACATGCTCATTAAAGAGAGAAGTTATTGGCCTGGTCCACTTGCACAGAGAAAATAGCAAGAACAACTTCTCTCTGCTGAGTGCCAGCACTGGTGGGAAAAGTGGAGACAAAAGAGGAGGGAGGGAACACGTAAGGAGGGAGTGATGAAGGTGCATCAGAGGAAAGACTGAAGTTTATCTGGCTTGGCTCTTCCGATGACAGTGCAGTTGCTCCTCTCCCCTTTCTCTTTTTCTGTGTGAATAGGTGGGTGGATGGTGGTGTGTGTGCATGTGCATGTGGGTACGTACTAAACCAGTTTCAGGATGGGAAGATAAAAGACTGGGAGGACCCTTTGATGTCTTTCTCAAAGACCGTATCAGTTAAACACCAAACCAAATAGCACTCAACTTTTTTTTTTTTTTTTTTGCAATGCTATTTATACATCAGAACAACACAACAACATGCGCTGACTTCAAACATGGTTACCCACTTGGACAAATAGATGACTGAATATCACCAATCATTTCTCTGTATATGAAGAGTCCTACTACGAAATTGGATCAAATGGGAGACCTACTTTGAGAAAAATGATTGCTTTCATTAATGGAAATATATGTAAATATATGTGACTGAAATGGCATCAAACTCTTTAGCTACATTTATGCTGTCATTAAGACTGTCTCTAGATGTTCAGCACTGAATGAGATATTTAAGTATTTTGGCCCATTTCAGGGGCGGAGCCAGACATTTTTAAACGTTTGAGATTATGTGATGTAGGGCTATACCTGTCTCAGAATTACACTAGGTTTGCAGTGGACGGGAAAGCAGCATGATATTTTAATTGTTGCGCAACCGCCTGTCAGCAGTTGCCTGGCCATTTCCACCAGGAGAGCATTTCTTCATGCTGGACAGCAGTGATTCTCCTTCTCTGCTCCTTTGTAATCACACGGAGAGCTCTCTCCCTGCTTGCCTTTGTGTCTCGCTCCATGGAAAATTGGAGTGCTTCGCGGCTGTTCTGCATCCAATGTGAACCTGGCGTCAGTCACCAGAATCAGATTTTGCTGTTCAATATGGCTATTTGTTCTTTTTTTTTGCATATAGAATTTGAGACTTTGAACGGGGTTCAACGGGAAGTTCAGTTTAACGGTGACATTCATGTAATATTAACAAGTTAACTGTGCTAATGACAGATTGGAAATGTGCAACGAAGTTTTTTGCCGACACAAGACATCAGACAAAAGCCAGAGACTGTGTCATGTTAAGTTGCTGTAAGCCATGAATTCACTTCTTTTAAGCAGAAAGCAGAATATAACGTTATTTCGGAGCCTTACGGTGCAGTCTCTCTTCCTCTGGGCAGCTGTCCATAGCAGCCTGTACCAAAGAACAAAGTGAAAGTGATGAGCGCTCACTCTCTGCAGCAAAATCTGGGGACCAAAATGTCCCCAGAAGTAGCCTACACTGAACACACAAAAAATTACAGCTAGACTTGAAGCAGTCTCAGCTGACCTCCTCTAACTGCTAATTTGGATCTGACTTTTATGGGGCAGCCCTAATATAATGCCTGAAAAAGTGTTTATGATTTGGGCAAAGCATGATAGTTGCCAAGGCAAAAAAAAATAAAGAAATCATTCTGTATAGCCTACAGGATGACTCATTTTCGCTCCTGCCACCTTAAATGAGGCAAACAAAATTATCTGCTGTTACTATTTTTAAGTTACATAACAGGTAGATATTTGGCATAAACAGCATTACTGATCTTTAAACCTGTTTTTGTTACTATGCTGGAATAGAGTTCACAGATTGACTGTTTTGGTGACAAAGCTTCTACACTTGACTCCATGCCACAATTATCTGGGCTGCTCTAACTGCAAATCAAGGATCCCAAACAATGCCAAGTAAATGTGAGACTTCAGTACACTGATTGAATATTAGGCCAACAGAGGAACATTTACTCAATTATAGATTTATTTTAGGCAATCGTTCTCAACCAGGGGTCCAGGGATTCCCTAGGGGTCCTTGAGGGAGTTCCAGGGGGTCCCCAGGAAAATGGAAAATAGTTTATTTTCACATTTAAATTCACTATAGAAGTGAGCCAATGAGTATAAAAGTCATAAGAGTGACTATTCTGATTGTGGGTTTTACTTCCTAGACGGTTATGTCTGAAACAAATAAAGAATTCTGGTCTTAATCATATCTAACAACTAAAATCTATTCAGACCGAAGTCCCTGAAGGCAAATTTCACAAAATGAGGGTCCGTGACCTAATGTAAATCAATTAAGGGCTCCTTGATTCAAAAAAAGGTTGAGCTATTGCTTTAGGGAGTAGCATAGATTCAGAACTTTTGAGAAAAATTTGGGGTTGGAGCCTCAGCCACCACCCTGCTCTGCCACTGGCCCATTCATTCTAATTACAGATGTCCACTGAACACTTAAAAATACTGTTTGCTTGGCTTAGCATGGCCAATGCTTATTTACCTGAATGAATCCACAAAAGTCTCATTAGGTCTTATGTTTACTGTTAAACCGCATTACAAAAAGGCATTTTTAATGTGTGCAGCACATGGCCAAGACACTTTCTTAATCGTCTTACAGTCTCTTAAACATCTGTAAAAAAGAAGACTTTCTGAGCCCAAGGGACATGACCTGTGGTATCAGCAGATGACGAATTTTTATTACCGGAACATAGCTCTTAAACAAGTCTAAATAAAAAAAAAAAAATTGTGTTGTTTTAACCTTGGCCTCTTCACCAAAATTGATGTCCCTCGGGGATGGATTCTATCCCACGGTGCACTTCATCTTAAATCACGGAGCAGTTGTATGACCTCAGTTTGACGTGGCAGCGGTGATCTCACTGCTGAGCACACATCCATCAATAAACTTTTAAACTGAGTTGCAACTATGTCTTTGCACACAGATGGCATGATGATTAGATGTTACTCACCTATTTATGCAGTGCTAGATCATCAGCTGACATTGCTCTCTTGCCAGCTATTAGTTTGAATAAACAGAGCAAAAGGCTTCAAGTGTGAAAGTAATTACTAGACTAAACATGTTCATATTATTTGTCCAGGACTTTATTTTTAAAGCGCTGAATCCAGCCAAGCCTGGTGGGAAAAGGACGATTAATACCAAGGTGTGTATTAGAGTTGGGTCGATTTTTGGTTTTGCCGGTCCAGTATGGTCCAGTGTACTAACTTAAACTGGTTTGATTTATACAATGTGCTGAACTGGCATTTGTGTCATTATGTCACATTCTGGCAATTTTAAAATTATCCTAAGTAACAGCTCTAAATGCACCTCAGGTTGCATTATTAATAAGCAATTTGACAGTGTTATTAATATAATATCATGTCTATGAGCTTACTTTTGGAGCAATTAGTGTCACACGGGTCATACTTTAATTTACTGCCGAGTGCAGCCAGCTGGTGTCAAACATGAGAGAAATCAACTTTCAGCAGAGGGGGCAGCGGAGAGAGCGGTATGCACTGTTTGTTTACTTTGTGGTGATGAGGGGACACATTGTGTCATGGAGTTATTGCATTAAAAAGGGTAAAACTGAAAACTAAAATATTTTGATTTGAAGCCTACCAAAGAGCCGTCCGTACTGACAGCAAGCGCTGTTTTGAGCTGAACCTTCGTAGGACACCATGTTTTTATTCATGTATTTATTCCTGTTGCTCGCTTCAAAAGCGCCGAGGTGGACGAGGACTGGACGATTTATGAAGCTGAATTGAGGGACCTACTTTTTTCACTAAAGAAACCTAAACACAGTGTCAGCGGGCTGGAGGGAGACCACCAGGAAGCTGAAAGTTTCTGCTTAGGTAAATGATCATCACTAAGCTAGGCTTACCTTTACCTGTTGTTTGCTATCTCATATGTAATTTCCAGTAAATATAACAATATAAAACTTGTGTTTTCTGATAGTGTTACAAACATAGGAAGATAGCAAGTAGACTACTCACACATCTCTTAGTCTAATCCATCTGTTCTGCATTCTGATTGCGAGTGCACAACTGATAGCTACGTGGTTTGTTTACATAAAGTGACAGAGATGCATAGTTAATTAAGTCAGCGTGCACAGAAGAGCCCTGGTGTTACAGGATGTTAAGTGATTAGACACTGGTTTTCTGTTGGGACATGGTATTATATTGTTACACTCAGGATTAACTGCTGAATGATGTGGGACACCTGGCAAAATTTGGAAAACCAGTCTGATCTAGTGTTTGGCTTAATATCAAACTGGTTTTGAAAATTTTCACACCGCCCCAACCCTAGTGTTCATGCCATATTTAGTATGAATGTGAATGTGTGGTTTCGTTTCATTTAGCTGGATGCTGAGAGAGAAAAATGCAAAAAGTTTTTCCGGCCTCACTCAGCCTTTGTTTCTGCGGCCTCTGTCTTTCACCGAGCTTCCCTCATCCCCTCTCTCTTCCCTGTCAGCTTCTCCGCCCCTTACCTTCCACTTCTCTCTGTAGATTGCCGCTATTTGGACATAGTTCACACACGTCCTGAGATATCTCCACTTCTCTCATGCTCTCATTCCCACACTGGGAACCAACATGGCGGCCAATTACACTGCTAGACTACGCTCGCCATAAATCATCCATTGGACTGTCAGACACATGGGGACTCAGCACTAGAGGAAACACGCTCTCCTCTATTCTCTTCTCCTCTTTCTGTTCGCTCTCTCCTTCCTTTGTTCCTGCCTTTTCTCTATTTATGAACTGGCTCAGAGAATCGTATGTTGCATTGCAGTCATGCTTTGCCACATTCAATCTGCATTTCTGCTTCTCTTTAGTTAATTTTTTTCTCATTGATCCGTCTTTGAACCTGTTCTGGCTTCATTTTAATTACATTTCTTGTCTTACCTCTGTTCTGCACTTTAACTTTTCATCAAGGTTGTCTTTTGTCTTCTCGCTGCCTGTCTTGCTTTCCCCAAATCCTACTCGCCATGTTTTAAGGACATGCCTGAACAAATGTTTTTGACAGAGCTTTCTAGTAGGCTAAATATTTAGTTCATTGGCAGGTTTTTGCTGTAGGTTAGTTGTATCATCAGTGTTGTTTGCAAATTCGTTATAGGCTGGGCTTTCAGTAGCGTCTAGCCTTCTTTTTTCTCTTCCTTTCTCCCTTTTTTTTCTCCCCCAGTGGTGAAGGAGCTCCCTTTCTGGCATTGTCTTTCTTTTTTTCTCGCTCCCTTTATGTTTTACTGTTCTTCTCTTCTTCTGCTTGCATGTCGGGGAGCACAGCAGAGGGAGGCCATCAGGGAGAAGAGGTTTTGATGGGGAGAGTGGGAGAACGAGAAGAGAGGCAGCATTGGGTCAGAGGCACACTTTAAAGGGAGATAAGGGAGATAAATTGAGGAGGGATTTGTCTTTTGTTTTGTGTAATGCGTCAGTTTTAAAAGTCATGACTCCATATTTACAGATGTTTACATCCTGCAATATGTTTTATATGCGTCCTTGTGTGTAAGGACAAAAATATACAGACAAGGGGAGGGAATTCCTGTAGGACATGAGAAACTCAAGAGGAGTGAGAGCTATAATAGACCAAAAGAAGTGTCTCTGTGGCAATATGTAAGTGGATCTCTATGTAAATGTACATGTTTATCTGCTTGCATATGTATAGATTTTACTCCTGAGATTGTTTCTGCATTTTAGTGCTGCAAAGAGGTGTGTTTACTTCACATCCCATAGAATGTGTTTGGTTGTGCACCGGTGTGTGTTTGTGATAGCAACGCAGCAGGACAAGTGTTTGCGATCAGGGTTGCGCCGGTGCCCTCCGTGGTACTGCGGACTGTACTTTGTCAATATTCAAACGACCATATCTGGATGATTGTGCACGGAAGCGTGTGTGAGAGGAAGATAGTCTGGCTGAGCGTCTATACATTAATGTGTGAAAAATTAATTCTGTAGGTGTGTGTGTGCACAGACAGGCCTTATCTTCTGTTCCTTGCACACTGATTTGCTCAAGGACATGTTTCAGACATCAGTTGGTACACTCGCCCTCGACACACACTCACAGAAAAACAGCTATTTTCTAAAGCAGCTGTAACAGATCAGAAATCTTCCAATTATTTAGCATTTTGAAGCTTCAAACAAGTAGTTGCATATACAAACTGTAGCCATGTGCGTCTCACAATAATAACTTGACCTTGACAATGTTTTAAGTGTTTTAAAACGTGTCCTTGGTATGTTCAAAGTATTGCACACTGGCATTCTCTCTCTCCATGAACTGTGTATTTGTGTTAAACCTGTTTTATAAATTTCCTCATCACCGTGCCTCCACATGAAGCCTGGATTTTCTTTCAGCATGATTTACTGCTGGTGCATTTCGGCGGTAAGAACATAAATACTACTGGCCAGCAGCGATGTTGTCGGAACATAGATAGAGAATTTTGGGTGCGTTGCTGTTGTATCAGTGGAGCCTCCCTCTGGCAGCATGTGTTAATTAAAGCAGCGAATTGCAACCTTGAGAGAGACCTGATAACACTCAGCAATGTCGTGTTTATAACTTTTGTAAGCCACTAAAACACGCATAGCAGTGGGTGCACGCATATTAATCTACACACATTAATCTTTGAGCACTTGACAGACTGAGACATGCAAACCCGCATGTGCTGCATCGAGTCAGTCCATCGTAATTGGTCTTTCTTGTTATTCTTTCCACTGTTCATTTCTACACTAATGGATTCTGTTAATGAATGGGACCTGCACTATAACACCTCCTCATCCAACATCCGTAATAAAAGCTTCTCCAGAGGACTGCATTTAATCTAATCAGCCAGCTTATTAGTGCATTTTGTTTTATAACTCAACACAGAAGAAGACTCTCATTTAAGCTGTGCAAAGAAATTCTTATACTATCTAAGTCTAAATTGTGACTAAAATACAAGTTATTATGATCAACAACATGATTTGTAATCCTTAACTGCCTATTACCAAGAGGTACTGTATGGTGTCAAAACTCCTGTTGTGTTTTGACACCATACAGTACCTGTGTTCATTTGTGAAAATGATCTTGCTGAACAAAAGATGTAAGTATCACAAACATTTGTTTACCACATAGTTTATTTTCTGGGATGATCCAAAATCCAATGGAAAAACCCCAAAGGCTTTCTGATGAGGGAATGAGGGCATCGTTAGCTTCTGGGTTGGCCTACAGAAAAACGTCATCCCTGGGGCTCTCTTTACTTGTGCAGAAAGTGCGACATGCGTAATTGCTATCAGATCAGGTTCTATGTGTGTGATACACTAATTCCCAGAATCCACATATTCCTCTGCAAATAAAATCCATGATTGATGACAGTTTTTTATTAAATGTGACACCAGACAGTATCAGGCAGTCTGATGTCTTTAAAGCTATAGTGATAAAAGCCAATATAGATTGTATAGGATGATATAGATGAGTGACCTTCAGGAGGACCCACCTCAGTGTAATAACACCTATCTGAAATATCTAAATACTGAAAACGCACACACACACTGTCACACACACGTTCTGTTTTTGTCAAAAACAGGATGCTGGTAATCTGGTTATATTGTCTTTCAAAGGGAAAGTGAGCTGCAGTAATGATGGGATAAGCAGTCCGCCTGTGTTATGTGTCAAAACGTGATCCAGTTGTGTTTCGGTGCAAGGCATTAGAGGACGTCCCTGAATCTGATTGTATCTGAGTTCAATGTGATTTCCTCTTGTCATCCAATACCTCAAATCTGAACCAGAATCAGCTGGTGCGATCTCTCAGATCACAGTCGGCCTGGTAGCATAAATAGTGAAGATGAATGGGGGCAGGAGCCTGACTTGTGTGAGTTTGTGTGTGTGTGTGTGTGTGTGTGTGTGTGTGTGTGTGTGTGTGTGTGTGTGTGTGTGTGTGTGTGTGTGTGTGTGTGTGTGTGTGTCTGTCTGTCTGTCTCTCCATCTGTAAATTTGTGTGCAGTTGTGCATGTGCATGGATGTTGCATCTATATGTGCCTGATACAAATCTATACACTCTGTGACAGCCAATATAAATCCTTTTATGAACATCTTTATCAGTGTGATGGGAGTCTCAGCACCCTGGCCCTGCTCAGGTCAGATTGTTACATCAGTGTGACAGCACTGCCTTTAGTTGTGACTCTAACCAACAAAGATATAGATAGACTTTATTACTCACTGCCTCTGAAGCTACATACGCTCCTCATATCATAACATTATTGTGAAAATTAATATAAGGCTGCATGCTGCAGGACTATCAAAGCATAAAATACTGTTTTGGGTATGTTGCTAGTAAACTGTTGGTGAGAGGGTAATAAACTTAACTTCTTTTGCTAATGATAATGTATCATATCAGTGATTATTAAAGCTTTATGCCTGATAAAAGCAAATAGTCAGCAGCACAACAGAGGCTCCGGAGCGATAGGTATTTAGGATCATTCTCAAAGACACCCCAGAACAGTAGATGCTTGCCAATGCAGGGGCTTGATCCCAGTGATTCTGGTGGAAAGGCAGTGTTTTCATGCACCGCTCGTTCTGTCTTGTGTCAACAAAGCCATGATAAATTTATAGTTAAACCCACTACTATCACTATCATGACATTGATAGAAAAACGTTGTAGAGTAGAATTTTGTAAAATAGTTGAGCATCTAAAAAATTTAATTCTAGCTTGGAAGAAAAAAAAAGATGTTCCAGGCTTCAGCCAACATCTAATGACAACAACAAGTCCTGTTAACACACACATTCACTTTTGGATTTATTCGTTTTATAAAGTCCCGAAAAACCGAGTCCAGTGCAGTGCTTACTCTCTGGTCTAGCTCAGATAAACACAAATATGAATTTGTCAGCACATTAACGTGTTGTTCACTTCCAAGCCCATTTGTATCTGATGACCTTTCGAAAACATTTTCTTACTTCACCTGTTCAAGTTGAACACTTGAATAGTCCATCTGATTTTAGCAGTTTAGATAACAGACACTTAAAGTCTAGCTGTTATTACAGATTTAAACCAACAACAGACACCATCCTTGTTCATGACTTCAGTGCAATGCGCTTGTAGATTGAATAAAGAGGAAACAGAATGACTATTTGGCGTTTTTTGAGCATTTAAAAAAAGATCTTTTGGCTTGGCAGAAGTTCCTACTGGCACAATTTCCTACTGGATGTTATGAATATTAATAAATAACAGAGTTGCTGTGTGAGAATAAACTGAGGCATGCAAGGTTCAGCAGTCAATTTCATATCTGCACATCATGTCATAAGGTGACATTTCAAGCCCAAATATTTCTCTCAGAAATGATATACATATAAGACTGAAATGACCCGGTAAACAAAATGAAGCAGAATTCGTTCTTTCTTCTGTCTCTCCAACAAAGTACAGATGTCAGAGACGGTAATGGTTCCTCTCTCATTCTCTTGGCATAACCAGGAGTGACATTTTTATAATTACAATTCTCCTTCACCACTGTGGACCCAAACCACTGTCATTACTAATTCATTCTGGATGGGGGGGGGGGCTGATGTAAAGAAGAAGAGGAGAGAAGGAAAAAAAGGAGGCGAAAAGGTTGGAAGGACAAAGATTTGGTGGGGAAAGGGAAGAAGATGAGGGCAGGATAAAGGAGGAGAGGATGGAGATAAGAGAGGAAGAGACAGGAGGACAAGTCAGTGTTAAAGCTGAAGGACAAATACATGTGTGTGAGAGAGAGGAAGTTGGGGATGAACTATTGTCTCTCCGTCTCTGCTACATTCCCTCAGGGGTTCTGCTGCTGGTAGGGGACTGCAGGTGGACTCTCCCTTCCCTCTCTTCCTCTCCTCTCTCTCCCTCCATAGTCCTCGCCATGCCGCACCGGTTCCTGTTGCCATGGTAACACAGGGCGAGCCGAGCCATGCAACAGAGGAATGTAGGATGACAGGGATAGAGAGAGAGAGAGAGAGAGAGAGAAGGAGAGAGAAAGGTCTGGAGGGATCCACTCTTCCATTTCCGTAATCTACAGGGAAGAGGGTGTCCCCCCTCAGGTCCAACTCAGTGGCAAAATAGATTCAAGAGATATATTTGCTATCTGGGAGCGCACGCTTTGGATGCACATACTGTCATCTATCCGCTTGGCTCAGTTTTTGCATATCTGTGTTGTATTTGCATGGTTGTTGAGGTGCCAGTGTTTAGTTTGGCATGCATGCAGCAAGGGAATTAGGTGGAGCATACAGAGAAAAAGTATGTATAAGTGTGAGGAAAAGTATTTATGGTTGACTTGGATTGGAGCTGAGGAGAGGTGCTTTTGACTATTTATGCCAATATCATCCTACTCTATCAGCACAGTAGATATGTGACCTTTTTGGCAACATGCACTGCGCATCACACACAGTGAAGTGAAACTACTTTGCAGTTGTGACAGCAGATGGTCCAACATCTTTGCTGTCGATCGAATGTGCAAAAAGTGACAGACTTCAGATTTTAGTTTTAAAATCTTTTGCATCTTGCACAGTTTGTTACTCATCATTGGGTCTCATTCATGAAATGTTAGTCAATCTGTGAGTAGATTTGCACATATAACACCTTGGCACTAAAAACTTATAACAGATACCAGAGCTTAGTTGTGTGACAGTAAATCTTTTTAAATTATTATTTACATATAACAACAATCATATTATTAGTGATATTAACTGGGTCAGTTTGGGCTTGGTTAGTATTTTAGGCTATGTGATGTTCTCAGAAATTGCTATGCATTCTCACAGCTATCACTGATCATTTTTTTCACTGAATCTCCTCATGGCCAACAAATTTAGCAAAATGTGTTATATTCTACTCTTTTGTCATGTTTAACCTCAACGGCATCTGGGTATTGTGAACATAACGGAGCACAATACAAAAATGACAGGCAATATTTATCTGCATTCATAATTTACACGAGCACTACAAGCTGTCAGAACCAGGTGTAGATTTTGTTAGTACCCATGGAAAGATCAGAGTTACTTATTTTGTATACTGATGAAGAATACACAGAAATTTCCTTCTGCAAACACTTTACACAAAAATTCATCCTGCTTATGTTTAATGAATGAGACCAAATGAGTGTGTTTGTGTGTGTAGACCTCTTTGTTTCCCCATGCCAATAGAAACTCACTCTAAAAGCCTCAAATTCTTTTATTGTGAGTCTCTTGGTTGTGCGTCTGTGTTTATTTGTATAAAAGCTGCCGGAGGATAAGCTTATTAACGCCACCAAGCAGGAAAAAAATGGAGCTGTTAATCAGATGGCATTTTGGGCACAGTTGGAAGTGATGTGTGTGCACACGTGTTTGTGGGAATATATACTTTCAAACAGGAAGGCACACACACGGCACATAAACAGAAACAATCCAAACAGCCGACCAACTCATTACCCACTCTCCCTGCTTGGCAAAAAAAGCCGAGATAACAGGAAAGCAGGCCCAGTGAAAGCACTGCTGGGCTCATTCAGCAGCAGAACTTGACTTTTGAGACCAACATGAGTACGATTAGAGCACTTTATTGGACTATTTTGAATTGCTGCCTGGCCTTGTTTATGAATATATAATATATTACTTCATGGTCCCTTGCTCATTCACAGCAGCATTCTGAAGAAATCTGTTCAGCTGGAAGTGAAAGTCAGATAGTACAAGTGTTTGTCCCCCACCTGATACAAGATGCACTTGATTTCTTATCTGGAAGTAGGGTTGTGACAGCATGGATTTTTTTCTCTTACTGGGGTGAAAAGGCAATGAATCACTGTGGTTTAACCCCACCCAACAGGGTTGAATGTATATGGTCAGGTCTGGATTACATGCTGCGTTCCATTTATCTTGGAAATTTGGAGGTTGGGAACAGGGTTGAAGTTTGAAACACTGTTTTTCAGCGTGGAAATGCTTTGGAATTAACTACAAGTTTTGAAAAAAGTTTTGAATATGCATTGTTTTGGCGATTGTTTAAATTATGTATATAAAATTCCCGACATTGTTTTGATGCAAAGCTGGCAAAGTATCCCTTTAAATATTCTCATAATGTTTTCCCCCACTTTTCCATAGTTATCCATATCTGCTGATGGACACTACTCTATCCTTTGTGCAGTGCCTCTTACAGTTCGAAAGGTCAATATTCTGGCTGTCGGATTTGTTAAAAAATATGATAAATATTTAAGGTCCAACATGATCAAACTAAGTTGATAGTAAATTTGATTGTTATTGTTCATGTCTTTGGACCTCGGAGCTCATTAGTGAGTGTCCTGTCTCAAAACAAATCTTCAGCTGTATCCGATTTATCCCCGACAGCATATGTGTCAAACTGTGTTTCACCAACAAACAAGCAAGCCGCTTTCTTGTCAAGCAAATATTTCATTACCTTTCATCCCGAGTTTATGCCTTTTAGTAATCAGGCTAATGGTCAATAACACACTGATTGTAGCACCAAAGTGTGTCCATATCCATGTAGAGGGAAAGCAGACAAATTGCATGTGTGTACATGCATGTGTGCGGGTTTGTGCACAAACACATACACATAGAATGAGAATTAACCCTGTGAAGTGAGGGGGATAATTCCATGGTAATTAGTGTTCTGTGTAATCAGTTTTTATTTTCCTGTGCTGTTGTTAGGCGCAACAGACAAAACAAAAGAAGGCTTGCATGCATCTCTCCCTCTCTCGCCCCCTAATTACAAACATATCCAATTAATTACACACAAGTCCCGCTTTCATCTGTGTGCACGACGTGAGAGAGAGAGAGAGATGAGAATGCAGAGCAGTCAGGCAAGAGCAGTGACACACACTAATACACAAAGAAGAAATTAATAATTAGTCACACACTGGCATCATATGTATGCACATGCATATTGGAGCCTCAGAGTGGTTACTGAAGACGAACATGCCGGGAATTTATGACTCGACTTATGTTGATCTGACGATCAACTAAAAGTTTTACAAGGGGGCTGAGCATGTACGTCATGTTTTGTTTGTCCCTCTGTGCAGATGAGACAGCTGAATTATTTTGTGTGTGTGGGCGCATGTGTAAATAAAGTGATGAGAGAGCCCCCTCGCTTGTGTCCTGTCTGTAGAGGGATTAATACAAACCTGCTGTTTGAAATCAAACAACTTGGCGGGATGGAGGATCCTCCAAGCACCAGTTCATTGTCTTTGGAGCAGCTCCAGACTCTATACTCTATGACATCACAAATTTAAGTTTGGGCACTCTAGTTTTTCGTTTTAAGAGAGTTCTTCATGTTTACTAATTTATTTGGACGTGGAATAATATGGATGAATTTTGAAAATGTGCGTACTTCTCCTTTAAGATTTTATGTCCATATGATGTTTTTCCTCCCACTCTACTTATTTTCTCACCAACTATCCTGTGTGCAAACAGAACCTAGGTACATGTCTACCTAACTGCCTTATTGTCCAATTAAACCACTTCCCCTTCATTGCACTTTCTCCGTGTCTCCCCGGCAGCCTCCCTTTCTCTTCCTTTCCCTATGAGGCATTCGCCCTATTTCTTCAGCTGAGAAAATAAAGGCCTTTGGGCCTTGTGTTTTTCAATTACACATGGTGTAGAGATTGAGTTGGGGAGGGGGCGCACAGAGAGAAACTGAGAGAATGCTAGCTGTCTTTTAGTCTCTGAGTGTCCCCTCAGGGAGACCGTGCAGGTAAAGCAAGAGGCGTTTGTTCTTATTTAGCGCCTGTGGCTGGCTGTGATTTAGCCTGCCCTGGGACCAAAGGGTCTGAACGTAGAGGAAGCAGCCTTGTTTAGGAGAGAAGAAAAGGTGAGCAGAATCGAGGTGAAGGTCTGGCAGAGGAGAGCAGACAAAGGCAGTGAGTGTGAAATAAGTAGTCGAAGGGAGGAGAGGCAAAGAGGGACATTAGTAGATGAGGTTATTGGGAGGGTAAAAGGACATAAGAGGAGTGAAAAAAAGGAAATAACTGCAGAAAAAAAAGGTTCAGGATATGACTACAGCCAGGCTTCACTGACTGGCATGGGTGCTTGCCACTTGTGTCTGAAGTCATTCAATGTATGCGTGAGAAAGATTGAGACAGACAGACAAAGCCTAAGTCATTGTCAAGCTCTAGTGACAGTAATGATTGTGTTCTATGCCCCTTGACACCCTCAGGTCACAGCATTGAGCCTAGCCCTGCTCCATAGGCATTTCTGCCCCGAGGCAGAGTGTCTTTGGCTGTGAAATGGTTCTCAGTCTCACCCACTCAATGCCAAAAACCACCGTGAAGTGAACTTCAGCCTGTATCAATGACTCCTCTTCATGGAGTCCTCCATTATAACCAATTCAAAAGCCATGGCTGCGTGCATTCACATCAGTAGCATTCTTTGGCTGGTCTAGTTCCTTCTTTTTTTATGAAACCCCTTTATCACTGACACACACAGAACATCAGTTCAAGGTTATTTGTGTTTTTTTTCCTCCAAGGTTGATTAGCCATGCATTCTTTCAGAGTGTGTGTGAGTGCAGAGTCCCAAAGAGCCATTGTGCCCTTGTTTGAGTTTTGACCACCCTCCTGACCCCCTGTGATGATTGACGGGTCTTTTGTCCAATAAAGAGGACTCGCTCGGACCCCCTGCTGGGAATGCAGTTTTGTTTTGCAAGGTTTTTTCTTTTTTTTTTTGTAGATTCGAAAAAAAATTGTTCCAGTCTGGATTTCTTTGAGGTGTCATCGGATGCTTGCTCCCATGGACAAGTACAGGCACATCCATGTGCTCCACACACCTTTGATCTTTACACCAGAGCCTCTTTTTTGCCTTTCCCACTGGCCATCCCTGTCAAGCCCTTTGGCAGCCCAATGGCTTTTTTTCCATTCTCTCATTCCAGCAGCTTTGTCCTCCTTTAAGACATCCAACAGACTTCCGCCTTGCATAACCCCAGGTGGTTTGGGAGGCATATGTCAAAGCCAATTTACTAATATTGAATACAGTGCCGCACACATGTCCTGTTGATTGCAATACCACAAATCATCTAGCTTAGTTGCTTGAATGTATCCACTACACAATGTATAGATGTTAATTTAAAGAGAAGTAGACAAAAGTAGCCTGGAAGCATTTGTGGATTTGTTTAATCCCAGGATAATACAGTCCCAGACAGTTGCCCTTTTCACTGACTCAGCCTGATGTTCGTTGTCTTTTGAGAAAGTGATGTTGCAAATAAAGCCTTACTACCCGATTTCTTTCCAACTACAGTTAACCCTTAACACTCACTCGGCTGGTATTGTGTATTATTTTTTCTTTAAAGGAAAATTGTCAGGTTTTTGCCCGGTAGTAATAATAATATTCATATCAGCAGGTAATTACAGTTCCTTCAATAGAGCGTTAATCCACATGTGCCCTCTCTGTGTTATCGGGGTGCATACCAGGGGAGCTTTGGAGGTAGGCCCATAGAAAGCCCTAAATTACTCTTTTATTCTGGGAGAAGACACACATTTGTGCACTCATATGCGACACCCACATACTTCCGTCTGTTTCTCCCTCATGCACACACACACACCTCTCCTCATTCGCCTCTCATCAGCACCATATCTCACTCCATTTCCCCGTACAATGGCTAGGCTGTATTAGAAGCGTCCCTGAACCTCTGCAGCCGTACTCCGTCCCCAGGCCCAGACTATGACACAGTTGGCTGGGGCAGAAGAAAGACCCTCTGGCCCTGCCTCATTAAAATGGTAAAGAGCTGAAGGAGGATAGGGAAGCTAATCCTTCTACCAGTCCCCCCTCTTAGAGCCCTCATCTCCTGGTCTGAGACGGGGCTCGCTAAAATACATAGCCCCTGGGAGATGGAAATGATTGGACTCAAGTGGGACAGTTTAGGGGCTACGAGTGATGGAAATGGGGTTTGGGCAGGGTAAAGTTGACTGGAAGCATTATTGATTTTGAGTGCATTGGTGCTTTAATGATACATGGCTGTCCAACAGAGTGTGATCCTAGATTTGTAAACGTCAAATTGTGTCTCATGCTGTTTAAGGTCAGTAGAGCAGTTTTCTAGTAAGCACAGATAGTTGAATAGCGTTGGATGCTTAAAGGTTTTAGTTATAGCGGCATAAACCTCAATTATGTGACCCTAATAGGCCTGGATCAAATAAACACTGCAGCTATATGTATTGAGATACCGGATGGAGAGTTTCATATTACAGGGAAGTCTATCATATTATTTGATGGTATTTCAGTATTAAGGTAAAAACTAGGAATGTCAGTTTTGCTTGATTTTGCTCTTGATAGCTCAACACCCATTTATTGGTGACTAACTGGTTAATTTCTGAGAGAAAAAAACCCCAAAATGACATGAAATTCAAGAGGCCTCTCCCTTTACTCCGGCACTCCATTAACTCAACGAACTTTAGCGCGCCATTTTAAAGCGCTATCCATTTGGAAGT
This sequence comes from Plectropomus leopardus, assembly GCF_026936395.1. Taxonomy (NCBI): domain Eukaryota; kingdom Metazoa; phylum Chordata; class Actinopteri; order Perciformes; family Serranidae; genus Plectropomus; species Plectropomus leopardus. Next base: position 11,666,954 of record NC_142197.1, read on the forward strand.
GTTGAAAATTTTATGTTTTGTGATGCAAATGTATTGCCTTTTTATAAATTTCTGTTGGCTTTGCTGACAAACATTCAGCTAGCTGCATTAACATGTGTTACTGGGCATTTGGACTGCCAGATGCCCATCCTCCAGTCTCTGCCGGTTTGCTAGCATTGCCTTTGGCCACTCTGCACTGCACATTACCTGGACCGGGGTCCAAAGTAGATAGCAGTGATGCTCTTTCACCTGCCAGTGAGGGTGGCAGGACACCATTGTCGCAATAACATGGAAGCCATCTTCTAGTCTCCCCCGAGATTGCCCCGATGAGTAAGTGGCTTCATTTTGAGCCTCAAACCCTCTTTATCATGCTTAATTAGGTTAGTGCCACTAACCATACTGACACTGCTAGCAGTGCTAACAGAGCTAATTCTAAAAGGAGTTTGCAGTTTGGTATTTACCCATTCACTCACCAGGTGACCTGGATGGAAACCAGAGGGTGGACACAATGTTTCCACAGCAACGCCGTTGGGTCTGGTCAGCATTACAAACTATAATTTGGGAATAAACAGTGCTGTTAGCTCCCACCAGACCTGATTGGTGTGCAGTGAAACTAAAAAATATAGCTAAATTAAACTAAAGACTACATTTGACAGTTAACCGTTGTCATCCCTAGTTAAAACAGTGATAAACTTGCAAATACTCTATCCTTTGGACCTTTTCATTGCAGCAGTAAATAACTTTGGATATTAAACTTCCTTTTTTTTCTCCCCCAAAAGGGAAACTTTGCCCCAAGGCCAGTGCAGTCAAGTCCACTCTGCACCAGTCAATCATTATGTAAAATGCATGGCTTGCAAAGCATGAGAAAAACAGGTACGTGTTGTTAATTTCCCCGAAGACTGAAGTTATACACGCTAGCTGAGTAGTGACAACAATAATCCCTCTTACTATTACCACGCAGTGACAGGTAGCGAAAAATGCTGCAGTGTATTTTGTGGTATTAATTGCATTTATCGACCGCTCTTTAAACACCACAGTGCCGGCAGTCTAATGATGCAGCAATTGATTCAATACACAATTAGTTTTACATGTACTGGTTTTACTATTTAGGCAGTGTAAGTTCCCGTAACTCTACACACCCAGAACATTGGGGAAAGATGTTTGGAGAAAATGGATGAGGCTGGTCAGTGTGCTTACTCAGCAGGTCCACCTGAAGACTTCCTGACAGATAATGATACTCAGCTTTCATCCCATAGAGAGGGAGAGACAGAGTGGAGAAGGGTGAGTGAACCCATCTGTCAGTGTCCAAAGTTAAACCAGCGAGCACCGAGCACCCCCCCCCCCTCACAAACTCAACTCTGCGGCTGCTACTTTGAGAAAGAGACCCCGGCGATGGCCTATTTGCACTGTGTGTTTGACACTGGACAGCTTGAGTGTTATTTTATGCATATGTTAGTCATAAATTTGTGCAGTTACTCAAACATTCCCATTAAATGTGAATAAATTTGCTATTGGAACATGTTATAATTTAAACATGTTGAGAGACTGACCTTTAACTCTATCTTGGTAGCTCCTAGCTTCTCGTCGGAACAATTCGTCATATTAATACTTGACATTTACCCATATCCTCAAAGCTCCAAACTCCAAAGTGTGAACTGTGTTGTGCGCAGTCTTATTGATGGGAATTGCAGAGTGCTGCTTTTCAACTTTTGCACAATATAGTTGCTGTTTCGTTTTACAATTATTTACTTGGCTGATCACAGCAATTTCACATCACCTCTACAGTAACAATGAGCTTCCCACGGAGCCTGACGAATTAGCTGTTTTGTAGAAGGCTTTAGTGATAAATGCTTATCATAACAGGGTAAGGATCAGCTCTCATCTTTGTCTGTTTGTGTGCATCTTGTGCTAGTGTGTGCGTGCGAGATGCTGCCCTTTTTTTCCACATAAGACTGTTGATGGCGTCATTCATTCACTCGTTCACTGAGCGTGCTCATCAGCCTCAAGTGATTTCTGAATCTGCACACACAGGATGTGGACAGCCACCAAAGAGCCTCTGAGGGCCTATTGAGAAAACTGTAGATAATTCAGGGTAATAAGCACCACATCCAGTTAGCTTTGATTACAAGAATTATCATGACATACATGTTAATGTATTCATTATGTGGAATTTCCATTTTTTTTCTGCGCGGGGCTGGTAGTCTCTGCCAAAGACTAAATAATTATTATTTTCTGAAATTGCTAATTCAATTCAGTTTGAGTGTAAAAGCACTGCGAGTTTTGTTCTCCTCCCCACCCCTTCCTTGTTTTTCCTCTCAAGTCTTTTTGCTTCTATCCCTATTTTCTTGCCAAATTAGCGTGTTGCGCCCAACATACAGGAATTGGACTGAAAGCAAAAGCTCTGATTTGGCATGCATTTTTTTGTTTGTGGTCTGTATGTGAGCGCAGCATTTGTTTCTTTGGAGGTTGTGTATTGTTTCCTTTATGGCTGTGATTCTTAGCGTACATTTGACTGACATACTGTACACTACTGTACTATACAATGGTGTTGTATTTCAACAGTCTCACAATCACACTCTCAAGTGCGTACACACACACACATAGTGCCTATGTGGCGGCTGGCAGTTAGCCAAGGCCATAGTCATAAGGCAGTGACAGTGGATGACAGCAGTAAGATTAAAGGGTGTGGGAGTTGTGAGTAGGGTCGGAAGACTGGCAGGTCCATAAATATCACATGGAGGGATGCCCATAATACTTCAGAGTACCATATCATCACACAGCCCCATCTTACAGGCGAGACCTGGTACAATGAGATCTGGATGTGTGGATGTGGCTGTGTCTGAGGTTACGGTGAAGGCGTGGTAGAAATGCTCTACATGATAACTGCATAATACAAAGGTCAATTTAACAAGCTGTTTAAGAATAAGTAGATGGATTGATACAAGAATTTTGTTCACTTGGTGCCATAACAATCAATTAATCTATTAGTGAATTTTACAATAAAATCAATTGACCACAGATCTCTTTAAAGGGACAGTTCACCAAAAATACATATTTTTCCTATTACCTCTAGAGTTGTTTATCACGCCAGATTATTTTGGTGTGATTTGCCGAATGTTGGAGATATCATCAGAAGAGATGTCTGCCTTGTCTCCAGTATAATGGCACTAGATGGCACTTGGCTTGTGGAGCTCACAGTGGCAAAAAAATATATTTGAAAAACTCAACAGAAATGTCTTTTTCTAGAAATCATGACCCGGTTACGTAACATAATCCTCATATCTTGTCTTTTTACCAAACTGCATCCACTAACCATATCACAGTGCAGAAGGTAGCGTGCGTCTACACATGGCTGTGAGGCATGTGACATTCAAGTAGAGTGGCTCAGTCTGTCCTGTACTCCAGATACTGAGCTTAGTTGTTGAAAATTGTAGGAGGATTCACTAAATAAAGAATGGATAGACATTTGTACTGGATTTGGTTAAAGAAAGCACATTTTGGTTTTAAATCTCCATATATGCTGCTATCGACACACACGCGCACACACACACACGCACTCTTATGGCCGTTTAAATGCGGTTTTCTCAGTAACCAAACCTTGTGGGACATAAATGTGACAGCTACAGCTGCACACTCACCCACTGACACAGTCCCCCCATTTCTGCATCAACACACACTTAAGCACTCTCATATGGAAACACATACAGTAATCACACAAATACACACCCACTCTGAAGCAGAGCAATAAACAGCTGGAGGGCCTTCTGTAATTAAACCTGTACTGCTGTTTGTAAGCTGTCAATGCATGTATGTGGGCAGAATCTCACACACACACACACACACTTAGGCACAAATTCTGTTGCATTTACATCTCATACACTGTTTCTCTCAAGGCTGTGTAGAGATGAGTGGTGTCTATCTGACTTAATGACACTATAAACACATCTGCAGGTGTATTATCATGCTGCCAAAGTCAAATCTGAGGCTAAAAAACAAGAATTCATTTTTGGAGACATGTTGATCTACTTGGTGGGAAAGAGTGTGTCAGTGTTTTTATAGTTTCTTCTCTTCTTACATCTTTTGAGCAATTTTCTTGGTTTTATTTTCCTTCATATATTATTCATATTGTTGTGGTATCTCACACATGTGTAATGCATGTTCACATTACACTGCTTTGTGCGCACACGTATGATATTGTGCATATTGTTTGTGTTTATATTGTTTCCGTTTGCATTTCCTGCCAAGGTGTGTGTGTGTGTGTCTATGTGGGCACATATTTGTCTGTCCCCAGCGAGGTGCGTTCTCAGCTCTTAGTGGGCGTTTCACAGACAGCCAAGAGACCAGCGGGGAAATTTCCCATCAGCCAATGCAGTGTGCAGTGCAGGTTAAACCACTTAAGGCTCCGAAATCCATAGTTGCAACACAACACAGTCTCTCTCTCTCTCTCTCTTTGCATCCTCTACATTCCCCTCTCTCTCTCTCTTTCCCTCACCCTCTCTCCCCCGCTCCCTCGCTCTCTCTGTCTCCCCAGATGAATCGGAGCAGAGATGAAAAGCTTTCAGGAATGCTGGCAGACAGGCAGTGCTTTACAGTAATCTAACCTGGGGAAGATGAAAGCCAGCTGGGAAGCTGGGAATAGAGGGAGGGGGGAGAGGTGAGAGGAAGAGAACGACAGGATAGAGTTTTGGGAAAGAAAAGAGCAGAGGGGCTAGATGGGCAGAGAAAGAAAGAGAGTAAAAGAGCTTGTGAGAGAAGGTTTGCTCGGAGAAGGGATGCAGAGGTAATAAGAGATGAATAGTTTGTAAAGAACGCCGAGGGAATAGATAGCAAAATGGGTGAAATGCTTTGAGGAGAGTGATGGAATAGTGTGAGGATGAGGGAGGGAGAGGAGAGCCAAACTTAACTGGAAGTGGAATGGATCAGAGACAGGAGAAGTTGGAAATGGAAATCTACTGTAAGTGTCAGTGCAAGTGAGAGGTTTTTTTTAACACAATTTCCAGAATAAATGTTGGCATTGTACATGTTTGCAAACCACGGGACATTTGTATATATCGTTATGTTGCAACTTAACATTTCGACAACCATTTTGTTGTGTTTAGGCACAAGAAATATTTGGTTATGGTCAGAAACTATTTTGTTTTGGCTGAAAATAAACAGCTGCTTACTGCCATCAAAGACACAACATTCACTCACTCACTCATACACACAAACAAACGCACACTCACAGGGCCAGGGAGTTAAGGGAACAGCAGCAGTGCACTGTATAGTTCTTTATATGAGTTTTAAGGGTGTTTATAATTGTCATTGCAAAATGGGCCAATATAAATGGCCATCTGAGGGGCCCTTTACCCAATTTGTCATGTGGGGGCCCCAAACATTTGCCTGGTATGCTTCCTCTGACAGTGCACCCCTGCACTCATGGCTGGAAATGCAACCAATTTTGTTGACACAATCAAGGCTGGAAATTCTGCCAAACTCTTGCTTAAAAAATAACCAGTTTAGTAGTTTTTAGTATTGTCAGGCAGCTATTCAGGTTTACTAAAACAGTTTTACTCGTGGCCATACTCAATTCGTATTTTTTTCTTTGTCTGACTTACTTGCAGTCATGTCTCAGTGTTTTCAGAAAATCAAAAGAAGTAATGGACAGAGCTTAGACCCAAGTGTTCATAGTTTCTTTATCAAAGTAAACAGAACAATTATATCTGTTCTTTTGAGCCTTTTAAAAATGTTTTGTAAAAACTTGAGAACAGGATACATAATAAAGAGACTCATTTTTAAAATCTGTACACCCTTACTTGTACTTTTGAAAAAAACATTTTCAGACTTTAAGATGGGTATTTTAGGTCTTTTTCTATCATTTTTGATAGTCAAGGTGATGCTGACAGACGAGGCAAAAGGAGAGCCAAACACTAAGGTGGGAATTAAATGAAAACAAACCGTGCAAATGGGCTGCTACATTTGCCATTGTAATTACTCTAAGTCAGTGTCATTTGGAGAGGTTGACACATAGTGTAATTGTAGCTGTCATACAGACGACAGCAGCCCAACACAAACCTGTGGAGTTTAAATTTCAGATCCTCTTCAGTGGAACAAACTCAATTGCAACACTGCTCACTGAACACTGAAGTAGCATCAAGTGTACCACTGTTGTCACTCGAAATGGCTTTGGCAGTTGGAAGGGGGAGCTCTCTTTGTGTGCGTGTTTTGTGTGTGTGTTCTTTGAATCATAATGTAGGTGGAGCAGGCCTGTCGCTGCTGTGACAAATCCCACCTCATGCACCTTGTACTTCCTGCGCAGAATGAGAGAAGCGCACCGCACCAAAACGCTTCCTCACCTAATTGAAATTTTGAGGTATAAGAGGATTTCTGCACAACGCAAGCTGACAGGCTCCATTCACCAAATATCCTCTTAGACTCCTCTCTCTCTCTCTCTCTGTCTCTCCCTGAGAAAGAATTAACTTTTATCTGTCTTGGAGTTTTAGTGCAGCTTACACCCATCTCTATCTGAACGTTCTCCAGTTGATCTGTCTCAGTTCCTCTCAATCTCTCCTCTTTGTCTCGTTTTCTCTCTGTCATTCAGGATTGCTCTACTCCGACAGGGCCACTTGGTTTGCCTGTTTTCTCGTTATACTTTGATGTGTCACATCGTGAAAGGGCAGAACAGGTAGACAGGGAAGAAATGAATGTAGATAATGAGACGGAGAGATGGAGGACGGAGAGGAGGAGAGGAGATGTTAAAGAAAGACAGAGTGCAGAGGAGACAAGGGAGAGTGGGAGTTAAAAGTAAGACAGAGAATGTGGTTATTAGATGCCCCTTAGACTGTCATATCAGCGAAGTCAAATTCTCCACACATACTTATAATCAACTGTCTAAAGAGAAAAATAGAGAATATTATACAAGTGAGGGGTCTGTGCTTTGAAAGATTAGCATTAATATCGACTCAGAATTGAATTTTCAGACCACCAAGTGTGTATGTTCATTATGTTTTACACTTCAGAAGCTAATATGAGACTCGCACATCTACATGCTCACACATACATAGATGTAAAGGTGTCGTTTTTTTCTTGGAATATACTTGCATGCTCCTTTTTATTTTTCCCACCATCTTTGCTATTAGATAACCAACCATCCTGAAACAACATGCTCATTTATTTATGGTGTGCTTTTATTTGACTCCCACTGTGAAGCCTCCATTATCATGCACAAAACATTGCTTTTGTGCTACGGCATAATGCATGGGCGTGAAACTCTAATGCGCTCCCTTGATAAAGAAGCGCTAATTTTAGAAAAGCATCCTGTGGAGTCGGTGAAAGCACGACTTATACTTGTGATGTCTTCATTGGTATAAAATGTGTTTGGATATAATGCAGAGAGCAAGGAGTTAATGACTAGGTTGGGAATCATTTCTTGAGTAAATGATTTAGCTTTTATCATGAAAGTTGAAGCAATTGCCATACCACCCAGCAACAAGTGTCACTTTGACTAATTCATCATTGTAATTTCTTTTTGTGACAATCCTCCCAAAAAACTCTGTTGCTATGTAAAAGTTTAGGGTCGTAGCCATGTGCTACCATTCCAGTGTGTAAGAGGAGACGTAGAAAGGACTTGTGATGAGTGTGTTTGCCTTCGGTGGCTGTTGGAGTGACAATAGTTCTCTTGAGTGCATGCAGCGTTTATGCGCTCAGACAGCTGACCCTGTGCTAAGTCCCATAAATGTAGACAGGCCAATCATAGCATAGCATTGGCCTATTCTGACCATTTGCCGCCTTTGAATTGGACTCCTGAACTTGTGGTTGGGAAGCCGTGTATACAATATGCTTAGTGTTCAAGCAGTTAATACGTGGACGCACCGCTGCTAGGTAACATGGCTGCTGTTGTTGGTGTCTAGATGCCACAGAGGACAACAATTTAGCAAGCTATTGAGCAGGTCACATACTGCAAACCACCAATGACAGGAAAAAGATAAAGCCTCTGGATATATCAGCATTTTCCAAAGATATATTATACAATTCTGAAGAACTCTATACAACTAAAATTACATTTTATTAACTTCCATCTACCATAATATGAACTTCCATGGCCTATGCTTTTTCTGAAAATGTCACAAAACACTTCAAAGCCATAGACTGTGATATGCGCGGTGGGGGAGTTCCCGCCAAAACATTCGTCCGACCATTTGCAAGCAATAACCATTTGCAGTAATAATGATACTGATTACCTTGAGAGGCTGGAAGGAGAATTATATTAAACATTATAAAGTAGTACGTCTCTGCTACGTAAGCAAGTCTACTGAAGGTATACTATATGTACAAAATTGCATATTAGCCGTTTTTATGTGTTCTTTATGTATTTTTGTTGGTAAATATAAGATACTTCCATAGCATTTGTACTCAGAAAAATTTTTTACTGCTTCAGTTTATGCATGTACTACTCCAGGCTAAATGCATAAAGTTAATAATGTAAAATAAAAAATCAGCAAGAAATACGTGCTCACACTAGGCTCCTGCAACTCCTGCAGCTGGTGGACACTGACACCATTATATCAACCAGTTCTGTATTTGTTCCTACACACACCGCCTACATTGAATGCACCCAAACAATTTTCAGTGGACATTGGCCTTTAGTCTTTTTTGCTCTTTCTCAGTCTCACCATCTTTCCTCCAGTGATTTCCATTATTATAGCACATGCCTCGAGGGTTTACTGCAGTGTTATTCCTCGCTCTCCCTGTCCTCCTCACTCTCCTTGTTTTTCATTTTCTCACTCTCAGCCTGTCTCTTTGTCTCCCTCTCTCTGTCCCCTGCTATGCCAGCAATGCAATTTTTCACTTCAGTGGGAAAACAGGTATAATAGAGGGAGTGTGCCAGTCTGTTTAATAAAGGAATAAAGGCAAAGAGGAGAGATGAGAAAGAAAAAGGAAGTGCCCTTGGGGTTGAAAACAAGGGAATACACACACAGACACATGCACAGATACATACACACACACTATGCGTGCACACACACACACACGTTGGCGCAGACAATAAGGAGGGAACACAGAAATTCACACCTGCTTATCTCTGAGGAATTGGTTGTGAGGTGCTTCCCTATTTAATTAGAAACTTTGGTAGGAACCTCATAAATCACCACAACATAAAACTGAAGGGTAGGCAATGAATGCTCCCCATATCCACGCTGGTGCACACACCCATACACACACAAATCTGCACCAGTCCGAAAGGTAAGCCTATTGGTAATTCATGAATTCATGAGCATGTGAGATCTTCAGCTTCAGTCAGTGATCCATAGATTTAATATGTGTGTGTGTATGTGTGTGTACTGAGTCTAGTCTGTCTATACCATAGGGGCCAACACCAGTAGAATATTATACTACTGCTGTATGTCAGGAATATTACGGGATAAATGTTTACTGTATGGGGACAGGTATATCAATATTGTATCAATATTGTGATATTAGACCAGATATGATCTTAGATTTTGGATATCTTAAAGTCAAGGGCTGTCTTTTCCCAAGTGGCACAGGACGTCAGTAAGTTGGACTCTCAAACACATGCTAAATTTTGGTTGGAATCACAGTCGGTTGATGACATTTATTGTTTAAAGACATTAGAATTTCATATTGCATGGACGTTAACATCATGACATTTTTCAGACATTTGGTTTTCTTCTCCATATCTTATGACTAAATTCTTAGGTCACCCTAACTTTGTTATTTTAGCAAGGTTATAATGATCATTCTGGTTGTATTTTAATAAAGAGACTACTGAGAAATAAACATGTATGATCATTATAACCTTGCTAAAATAACAAAGTAGTGGCCTAAGTCTTCTGCACAGTGCTGTATGTCATGATGACGTTGGCATGAGACATTTAGAAGATGCTGGATTTGGTTACTTATCAACACAACTTAAAACCAACAGAAAAGACTTGTCGGTATTCTATGTCATATTGATTTTGGCATTAGATGTCCTGACGGTGAATTTGGTCCCCCCATTTCACAATCTTAATTCAACTAAATATCAACCTGTAATGACACTATTGGCAAGCTGGGTTCTTGGTTTTTCAGGTCTTGTTGCAGTAAAGTGATGCAATTTTCTGAATTTACCATTATATCCACATTACTGACAATTATTTCAGAATGTCAATGTGTAAAAATGGTGTGAGAGTACTAATAGCCAACCCTACAATATCTTCACAACATGGAGGTATTTGGTCAAAAATATCATGATATTTGATTTTCACTTCATTGCCCAGCCCTTGTACTTTATAAACTTCACCTTTTAAAGAAGAACTAAATTCATGTTGATCGAATTACTTGACTCTGTGATTAAAGCTGAGCAAAGACAGGACAGAGATGGTGTTGTGATGACAAACGGCGCACAGGGGTGCACAGAGGTCCCTGTGTGTGTGTGACTGTGTGTGCACAGAAGTGTGCACGTTTGTAGCCCTGTGCTTGTGTATTAATGCTTGAACTTGGGGCATGGTGTGTGTGCTCGTGTCTCCAGAGTTATTCTGATGGCAGTGTGTGGTAACGGGATCCAGGGTGAGGTCTGCTCTCAGACAGCGTCTGGCTCTCAGCTCCACATCTATTATTCACACACCTGGACACACACACAGCCTTCTCCTCTCAGATCTTTCTCTTTGCTGCACTTTCTTTCCCACATTTGTGGCTGAACAGGGAAAAGTTCAGGTTTGTCGACTCTTTCTTGACATTTTCTTTGTGCATATATGAGCACAAGTTTGTGTGTGTCTCGTTGTTTATTTATGTATTTGTGCTTATCTCCCAGGAAACCAATCACAGCCTTGAAGTCAATGAACTGCTCTGTTTGCCCTGGTAAACAGGCTGAAAATTAGTATTGACCACAGAGGAGGGGACAGGCTGATAAGCTGTAAAAGAAAGTGATAGATCACCACTACAACAAAGCATAGTTTGGAAAAAAGAGTTCTCAAAGTCGTCCCTTGGCTAAAGTTGATCTGAGCCTGTCAGTAGATCATTATCAGACCTAGACATCTCTTTGGGAACCTGGTCCATCCCCACAACTGTGGTTGGGAAGGCTGCTAATTGACATTTATAGAAGCAGCGCATGCTCCAATCAAAAAAAGGCCTGTTGAGTTTTCCTTGTTTAATTGAAAGAATGCATCTATTATTGTGTGATGAAACACAGTCTTACATAGAGATGGATAAAGGTCACAGTAGGGGTGTTTGTGAGATGACCCTGTGAATGTTGATCAAAGTCTGTCACCAGGCCATTATTTAAGAGTTCATATTCATCCGATGTTCCTGAAGAGAGCGAGATACCTGTTCTATGTAAGGCTGATCTAAGGTTTTCCTGTTTTGTGTCCAGTCAATCATGGCCTCGGGTTATCATAGGTCAGTGATCCTCTGACCAAACCAAACAGATCCACTATTCATTATCCTTATTGGTTGGATAGATTGATGATTGAGAGAGTTAAGGAAGCAGGATGTGGCAGCCTTGCCCTTCTCTTGTTACATGTATACATGTATATGGGACTTTTTGGTCTTTTGCTTTTTCTTTCAGCTTGGACCTAACCATCTCCCTAAACAAATGTCCATGCACATATGCTCTCTACACTTTGGCAGAGATTTTGGCTCCAAAGTTCCTCTATCTGAAGGCTGAATGCCAGTAATTGTGGGAGGAAAGGAGGCAGGGAAATGAGGGAGCAGTGGAGGAAATCCATTTGGTGGTTGCTAATGCAAGAAAGCACAAATGTATTTATTTCTAGGGATAGAAAGTACCTAATTTTCATTTAAATTTAAGTCAGTGTTATGTTGTCACGATACTGGGATTTCTAACACCCGGGCCACAGAACCTCTTGTGTTTTTGGTGCCCATGTCAACAGGTTACAGCAGCCACGCTGCTTGTGTGAGCAGCACTGCTCAGGCAAGGCTCGGCCACAGCTTAGCTACGGCACATGAAGAGAAAAGGAGTTTTGCCTATTTTTTCTGTCACATGTGCAGTTTGAGCAAAAATGGACAGTGAAAATGGTGTTTTTATAATCATATTGACCATCATTCACTATAGTTTCAATGGCTTAATCTGTCTTAGAAATGAAAAAAATCAATGCTTTCTTTTGCAAAAAAAGCCCCCTGACACGGTTTCTATGGACACCACTCATTCTTCAGATAACACAAGACTTTTTATTGTAAAATATTCGCCGGACTGTGTTCTTAACAATGCAGTGGCTTGCACGGCTCCATAAATGAGTCAAGTACCGACTCTTGACTGTGGAATTACAGTACTCTTAACAGCAGGCAACTCTGCATCAGTGCTGCAGCAACAATGCTGTCTGTGTAAGCACTGTGCACATGCAGGCTGCAGCAGTACAGCAAAGTAGCCAGCATGTGTTGCTCATGCAGGCAGTGTGGCCTGGGCATAACTTTGATACAGTACCTTGAAAAATATTGATATCCATTGCCATTTTCGATACCACTGGGAAAAAATGACATTGAGGGCATACAATTTAAAATTCTTATTAAAGGACAAACACAACAAGGCTATAAAATGACAACAATGACTTATCTTTTCTTGTTTGGTATGAGAGAACAGCAGAATGAGTGTAGTAAACATTAATAATAAAAGAGAGAGCAAGAAAGCCCAGCTGGTACCAGTGTATTGATACTGTGGAAAAATGTGTTATGAAACAGTTTCAAATATTCAGAATCAATATGATTCATGTGGGTGACATTAATTACCTCATACATTTAACAAACGCTCACAATAAATAGACCCTGAAGTGGAACCTATTTTATTTATAGGCAGAAAAAGAGAGGTGGAGGTAGATATTTCTTTCCATCTTTTATTCCTCAGCCTTCTCCTCTTTCTTGTCTTCCCTCGCTTCTCTAACATCAAAGCGAGCCACCTCTTGCTCTGCCATATGTCCAGCTTCCTGGGTGCTCCAATTCTCACAGGTGTGGACACTATACAACCTTTCCCTCTCTGTCAGACATGCGCACTCGCTCAAAATACTGCTCCCTGGATATAATCTCAACGTGATTTAACCCAGCAGGCTGTATTTATACCATTCGCCCTGCTGAAACAGTTTCCCAGTCACACTCTCACAAATGAATGGCATCTATAGCTCTGGGTTTTGAGCACTGCTGGGTCGCCTGAAAGGCCAAGTCTTGATTCGACACAATAGGCTGATTTGGCGCCCTTGCTACTCCAGGGGAGCATGTTGACTTCATTAATGGCTCCCAAAGCCTTTTAGCTCTCACACAGTGGCCTCTGGTCACAAAATATAATGGGGTGCACACCACTCTGTATCCTGCCACCGGGTTGTACCACTAATAGAGACACAGGTGGTGATGTGCGCTCAAATTATGCCGTTGCCTCCGTGGGGTCCTTGAGGCCCAGCCAGTGGCTGCAGCAGCAGTGGCGGGAAACAGCAGCTCTTATCACTGCAGAATGATGGTGAAAGAGAAGAAAAACAGTAGAGGAAATAATTGGTTTGAAAGAGAAATGTGCGTAAGGGTTTTTCTCAGCCTGACCAGGTATTTGTCGGCACTAAATGAGGTCTGTCAGGAGATCTCTACCTGTCGCCTCTAACACCCTGCTGCGGCTCTAATGAGACAGTGAAAGAGGAATTGGATGGGAAAAGACGGAGAGAAAGAAGCAACGGAAGAGTTGTGTAGAGAGAGACGAGCTCTGACATGTTCTCTGCACAGTAAAAGTAATGGAATGATGCATATTGTGAAAAGTGAAAAATCGATGGACGAAGAAATTATACACGACCATGAGAACAGTGTGAGATGACTGAGATAGAAAAGAGGTGGAGCAGGTGTTGAATAAGGAATAGGAAATGGACAATTGTCCAGAGGAAGGAAGGCTTTTTGCTGCTGCACATTGAATAAATTTGTCTTATTCACTTGACAAAAGAGGCCTTTCCTGTTCACTTCCAATAGATTACAGCAACAAGTGCAAGGCCCTTTTCCTATATTATCTGTAAAAATGAGTACCATCAATAGCGATATACCAACAGGGTTTGCGGGGAAGAAAATGGAAAAACAACCCATCAAATCTGCAAGGATTTTCATTTCTGGTCACATCTGACGGCGGACACACTGAAGGCTTTTCAGCCTTAAAACGTTCGAGCACAATCAAAAGAGTGTGGATGAATGGGAGTCAACATTCAAAATACATAGTTACAGCTGCAGTGGAGGAACAGAGTCTGCAACAAACATAGCAAGACAGAGGGAGTTGAATTTTGAAAAGAACAGAAGGGAAAAAAGTACATCAGAGAAAGAAAGTGAGTTGTTAGAAGTCAAGCGGTCACAAATGTTCTCAAGATTGAACTGGCTATAAGCCTGCAGGTATTTCAGTCCAACCTCATGACTTACAGATTGAGACCGAACGAGAGGGAGAGAGAGATAGAGAGGGAGAGAGGGGGGGAAAGAGCAAAAGCAATAGCAGAGGAGGGAAATGAGTAACAAAAGCTGAGCTGTGAGCCCCCTGCCTGGTCACAGTGCTCTAAGGCAGCTCAGCGGTGAAGGGAATGATAGCAGGGAGACCTGCCACTCACCCTTTGAAGCCATGGGGGAGATTGAGGGAGGAGAGGAGAGTAGGGGGGAGAAATGAGTTAGGAAGCCTCCAGACACTTGTCCCCTTTCACGTCCAACACCATCATCCCTCACAATAACATTCTTGTCCTTCTCTTTGCCTCTCTCCTTGCTTTTTTTCTGTCTATCTCTCAGCAGGGGGATAAGGTTAGATTAGTACGCCGCATGGAGCTGCAGGCTAACAGGTACCACACCTTTAATGCCACACCGGTCAGTCAGTGAGCCAGGGGTCCCCCTGCGGCTCTGTCTGCTGTAGTGTCAGATCCCAGATGTGAGGTGGTGGAGACTAAAGTGGCACCAATAGAAACAAACACAAGTACCCGACTGCTTTCTCACCTCCTAAACTTAAAATTGATTTTCTTTTTTTTTTTTTTTACTCTGACTCAGTTTTTTCTACAAGATCATGCCATGTTCAGCTGGGTGATAATAGCAATTCCAAAATGCTAGAAGTAAAGAGTGAAAAAGTAGTCAATGACTGACCAGAAAGTTGCACTTATAGTCATGGGAGCCAATTAACAGTGTGTGGATCATTTTTTCAAATAAAAGAAAATCTTCCATTTTTTTTTCCAAGTTATCATCACATGAGTGTCTCATGTTTTTCTGAGCTGCAGTGATGGAATCAGAGTGTAAAATCAGCCAAATCGTGACACTCAATAATGCCATGCCGAATAAAAATGCAGCTAAAATCATCATTATGTGTTTAGTGTTATAAATGATCTAAACCAGCTTCGTAATACTGAGAGCCCAGAGTTACGTGTGATGTTACCTTGCTAACCCCAAATTCTGCTTTGTAGTAAAAGCCTCGGGAGCCAAAATATCCACAGAGGTCTCCTTGTCTTCCATGCTGACCTGAAAATGAAAACAGGTCAAAACAATGACTAAAGCAGTTTTACAATAAGAATCAGTGTCTCTCTGATGCTCTTTGGCAGCCAGACGTCGGGAAGAGCTGCTGGTTGACCTGCCGCTAACATTAGCTCATCTTGTTTCTAGGGCCCAGCTTGCATTTCGGTTAGGATTCCTTTGGTGTTCATCATTCATGAGGATTTTACTTGGGTGAATTATTGAACTGTGGTGAATTATCCACAGAGGTCTCCTCCTCCCCAGAACAAATGAATCTGCTAATTAAAACTGGAAAAAAAAAAAAAAAAGGTGCCTGGTAGCGCACATAGTAGCGCACCATGTACAGAGGCTGTGTCCTCCCTGCAGCAGACGGGGGTTTGACTCCAACCTTCAGCCCTTTGCTGCATGTCATTTCCTGTCTTTCTCCAACTGTTACATAATCTTAAAAGAACAAATACAAAAAACAAAACTGAACGAAGTGGTTTCACGTTAAAAGTCAGTGTCACTCCTAAGCTCCACGGTTGACACAAGACGTGCGTGGAGGGGGTACTGTAAGCCGAACTGCAGCTAACATCAAGTCAGCTTATTTCTCTGATAACTTAAGATTTAGACTTCTGGTGACCAAAATCCTTCATACACTTAAAACATAGCTAAAAACAGCCAAGGTCTAAAACATGATGATGACGTGACTTGAAACAGTAAGAAAACAGTCAGGAAATGTTCTGATGTTCAGCTCTCTGGCCTGCAGCCTGCTCTTATAGAAAATCTACTGTATTTATGCAACTTTCTTCTTCCTCCTTTACAGTTAATTTTTATTGCTCTGCATTGACATGGTCACACCCAGGTCACCCTCTAATTAGTCTTGGTCGTAGTTTCATTTCATACCACTGAGCCGTGGAGGTTTTCCAAAAGTTTCTTTTAACTTCCTGTTTCTAAACAACCCAGCCAAAATAAAACATCTGCAGAGGATTAACCTCAATAAAACCAAGCCCGACAGGAGGGCCATTGTAGAGGTCACATTTCTGCATAGTTTCGACACTGCCAACGCAAGTCTCTGTAGTTACTTCCCTGCTAACAATGACATTTCCCTGATTTGCACCCACAAAGCACCTTCCCTGACAGTGCAGGCACGGGGGGAAACACATTAATTAAAATCCTGCTGTGTAGCAGATATGCCTAATCGCAAACATAAAACAGAGAATGGTGAATTAAAGCACAGAATGAGTTCAGTTCCACTCTGTGGGGTTTTTTGCCCACTCATCCTCCTATAGCGAGAGGAGTCAAGCCGGAAGGAAAGAAGGAAGGAAGGAAAGAAGAGGGTATTTTTTTAAGGCTCTTTAATGAACTGAATGAATATTTTACTACCATAAAGAAAGGCAGTAAAGCATTGAGTTCATGTTGTACCTTTGGATAACTGTAAGCTGTCTCCATTATAGCTCGTCATAAAACATAAAACATAAAACACTATGCCAAAAGACGTAGATGTAGAAGTACCATGGCATTAGTCATTCACGTGTCACTTGCAGTACTTGTTTGAGAAACCACGTTTCTTTAGTGCCTTCCTCTCTGGCCAGTCTTGCTCTCAGACTGAATGAAAACATGCGTCAATGTTTTATTGTCCATAATAACTCCTGGCGATGAATAGTGGATCTCTGCTCCAGCAATGCTGCACGACCAGCCTGGCATCCCACATTAGTGTGCCGCATCCTTGTTAATACCCTGAGATTAATGTCAAATCATCCACACTCCCCCACTAGTCTCGCACCAGTCCATCTCGCCTAAAGCTATATATATTGAGGCATTGAATGTGGAAGTGGAGGGTTTGTCCTGGCATTGATTGACACTGAGAGATAGATCCAGTCCGCCTCCTAACTCCCTTTCCTTCTGTTATTCTCTCCACCCCCCATCACCCCCTCTTTTCTCTCTGTCTGCCATATGTTTCAGTGAGCTGGACAGATTTGGGCAATCAGACAGCCACCATTGTATTCCTGTCGGTATGAATAGAATGCGTGGAGAGACACATTGCCATTATGTAGTGACGATACGTTATTTCTTTTCTTCGTGCCTCTTTCACAGTGAATGTTCGTCTCAGTTGTCTCCAACTGTCTCTCTCTCCGGGCTCTTGTTGCATGTCCTGCCTTGCCTGGTTGAATACCTAACGCTCTGCTGTGGTTTGACAAAGAGGGTCGAAACCTGAGCTAAGTGTGGCAGGTTGGGTTACAGTTGCATTTGGCATGTGGCTGTGGTGTTGGCACTCCAAAATGTTTCTGATTGATATCTTGAAGAGGGTAGGACCCAAGGGCTTAAAGAGGAGACCTCAGGAGACCTCTGTGTGTGCACTTTACTCTTGGAGTCTTGGACTTGAACTGAAGCCTTTCAGAATTAAATCACTGAAAGAGTTTGTTAAAGATGCTGTTTATGACATTAAATACATTAACATAGTAGCAAATAACGATTTGCAATGTATAGATAAAGTGGAGTAAAGGTGTCCTAAATAGTCACACTCTCTCTGTGTGTTGTAATCTGAGCTTCTCTGTTCTTTGTTGTGGTAGCCGGTCCGGCTGCGAGCATTTTAGTGTGTGTCTGTGTAACTAGAAGTACTAAAGTACAATTTTCACTGGAAGAAAGTTAATTAATGACCAAGACAACATAATGACAAAA
The DNA here is from genome assembly GCF_026936395.1 of Plectropomus leopardus. Classification (NCBI taxonomy): domain Eukaryota; kingdom Metazoa; phylum Chordata; class Actinopteri; order Perciformes; family Serranidae; genus Plectropomus; species Plectropomus leopardus. The sequence continues at coordinate 11,685,011 of NC_142197.1, forward strand.
CAAGGGATCCATATTTAATATATTTAGCATTTTGCACTGTAAGTAAATTTTGTGACAATGCGTATCATTCTATCATGTGGATATTCAGCAGAAATAAAGTTCATGACCCTTTTTGTGCTGCAGAAATGCTGGCATTGACTCTGGGTTTGCCCGTGCACGTTTCAGGGATTTGGTGGAATTCCTCACCCAAATGTTGTGGTAATTTCAGTTTCCCAGCATGCTACGTGACTTTGGATGACATTCTGCTTCATCCCACTCACCTCACTGTGGTTGCATGGCCCATGTCAGACCACAGTGCTACCATAGTCAGCAGCTTATTCTGGCCTCCACCAGCAGTATGTGGGTCATGGTGTGTGTTCCAGCCATGGTGCGTTAGTGTGGGTGCCATGCTTAACAGACTGCAACTCTGTGTGACTAGCCTTCCTTTTGCCACCCTAAAATCCATGCCATAGCAGGCAAGGACACAATTCTCCAACCGCTCTTACAGTCCTTACTCAGAAACACACACATATTTGCTCCCCTTTAGTTATTGTGTGTTTTAGGAAACACACTAGCTGTTTCCCCAATGTGGTCTTGTCCAGAGGGAGTAGTTTTGGCTGTATTTCCTATATGTAGCCACAGCCGCCATCTAGATTAACAAAACTACAGCAGTGTGTTTTTAATGTCTCCTGGGGATTGACCACACTCCCACTAAAATGTTGGAAATCCATCTCATCACGTGATGTAGAGTACTTTCTACATAACGGCACACCAGTCGAGTGCTCGGATGTGTAAGTAGAAGCACTGCGATGCAATTTTCAACAGAAGAAATTTTATTTTTTCCAATTGATGGCAGTGTCAGCAGCCGGAATCGGGCCAGTATATTTGGCTCAATTCTGGGCCATCATTCATACGAGTCTCAGCTGAGTTGGGCAACTGGACGCGGCCTGACTTATTTCTTAAAGCATGCTGAGTGTGGGCTGATTCTGGGCCAGGTCATTTATGATTATGGCCATGTGATGGCAGTTTTAGCAACTGGAATTGGGCCAATTTATTTGGTCCAATTCTGGAGCGTCATACATCCCAAGTCTAAGTCGAGTCAGGCAACTGGGTGGCGGCCCATTTTATCGGCCAAGTTTAGGCCGAAGCTGGGCCAGGTAATTTTGGCCACCTGGGTTATCTAAAGTCTCCTGTTGGATTCAGCCACTTACAAATCAAGCAATCCATGTTTTGACTTTGTTGTTACTTGATACTGTAATGTATTTTCTTAAACTGATACAACTTGACATAATTTTAACTACTTTCCAGCAAACATGCCATTAATTTTATTGCACAACATAACATAATCGGTTTAGGCCTTCCGTTTTTTTTTAATAGATTATGGGGACGTATTGTACATGAATGCATCATCTCAGTTTTTGCATGTTCTGGACTCATGGTGTCATGGTGCACCAAGAGTCATTACCAACTGTTAGCCCCTTAGCATCACTTCACCCTGTATGCTCGGGTAGGGTAGCTCGCTTTGAAACTTTATAGACTTTTTCATTGACATTTTCTTTTTACAAAGCTATTCTGGGCCTATTTCCAGCATATTTTTACGTGTACATTTAGCAAAATGGCTTTGCTCTGCTTTCACAGACTATGTTCCCAAGTGTACAGTATCTAGGGAGTTTGGCAAAGGAGACTTTATGCAGCTCCATATATGTTGAATCTTCTGCAGAGGAATTTAAAGTTGTGCTCACTGGTCCTTCTAGGGCTTGCAAAACACTGTTGCAGGAATTTTCTGTCATCTACTTGTCAGTGTTATAGTGTATTTTAGTTGGTCTTTTTTAATGGTTTATGTTTGCCCTTTTTTTAATGTTTCACTTTAGGTTGTCTTTGCACTAATTTAATTTTATGTTTTTGTATTTTCTATTTTTTGCTTTTGTGTTAGATATTTGATTGTGTACTTTGTTATATGTTTTTATTTGTAACCAAAGTAACCCTTAGATTTTTAATCAAATTAGGTTTTCTGGTCAAATTTTATTACATTTTTCCCATAGATATTCATATTAGATAAAGACTCCACCAGTATCTTTTTAACCTGCTTCAGTATGGATTCCATGCAGAGTCAGAGGAAGTGCGGTAATTTCCATGTGCTTCTGTGGTGCACAGTGCCAATACTAGGCAACTGAGAGAGGGTAATCCTGCGGTTTTCACACCGGAATGGCTTCCCTGTCTGTATCACACCTTCTGCTAGCTGTTAGCCCCATGGAGAGAGAGCGATATTCACTTTGGGCACAAGATTTTTTTATTGACAGATTTGAAGCAGGAATACCATCTGCATGCGGGGTCGCAGTTGTTGTTCTCTGAGCCGTAACACTGGAACTGTTATTTAAATGTATTTGCAGTTGTCAGTATTTCTGATATATCAACACTGCTCTCACCTTCTGTTCTTTAACAGTAGATTCCCAAAAAAATGAGGCACTGACTTCAGAAGGTCTGAGTCATTTTAAATATAATTCATGAGTATTATAGCTGAGTGTTTGAGTTTTTGTCACATACACATTTTTACTGCAGAAGCCACTGTCTTTTTTCTGTCATCAGTAATGGTGTTGGTGTAGTTGTCTCTCACAGCCACTAGGGGGATACAGTTGATAGCCATGGTAGTCGTTTTATGGAGGAATAGGATTTTCTCCTTATAATCTGAGGTATAACGTGGATTTCTCCCACAGATGCACACACGCAGAGCCATCGAAAGAGCTGTTTACTACACACATTTTGCAGGGCTGTGGACGTGTGCTCTGTGAGTCAAAAGCACCAGTAACTCTCACCCCAGAGTACCCGAAATTACCATATGAGTAGCTCCAGCCAGACAGCCTGTGTGTGTGCGCGTGTGTGACTGTGTGTGAAAAAGAAAAAAAAACAGAGTGAAATGCCAATGTTTTTATACACGCAACAGCTCGTGTGAACACAATACTAATTTGAATGTGTGCATTAACGTGTGGGCCCAATGCATCTCTCACCTTCCCGCCACTCACAGGCGAAATGAAGTCTGTCTGGCAGTGAATGTCTATTGTGTCGTGCTAATGTGATAGCAGAGATTAGCATTGTAATCCATTTAGCATAGAGCAGCTAATCCACTTTATTACTGTTGAAAAGGAATCAGATAATATTGGCTAGCACCACTGTAGCTGCCTTAATGATTTTAAGCTGATGAAAAATTACTTTAAGATATATTGATAATTACTGTTGCTGACAATGAAACTAGGATTAGCCGTTTAATAATAATAATAAAAAAAAAAACATGATCATTAGCTTTTCATTGAGGGGATAAGGGTTGTGTTTGGTCTGCTTTGAGTAGGCTTTTTTATTTGTCAATTGTCTTTCTTTTCTGGTAATAAAATAAAAAGTAAAAGCACTAGTAGTTTTATTATTATGCTGTTGCTGGTGAATATTTTGATGGAATTTTCCTTTAACCCTTTGAAATGTGGAGTGGCATCACTTCTCTTGTGCTGCGTTTAGACGCCTTTCACAAGTGTTCAAACATTTTAAGCCTGTGCAAATTTGTTTGATTTCTTTTAAAAACATGGGGTAAAAGCAAGTGAGCAACTTGGCAAGAAATGTCCTACAATTTGCAAGAAATTGAGCAAATAATGTCTCACAAGCTAGGGAAACATTTCTAAAACTAACTTTATTTAGAATTAGTAGAATTATTGTATTTAAAATGATTTCAGAGAATTAATTAATTTATTTTGACTTTCCGGTTTGTTTGTTTTTTGTGTTTGTTTTATTACCAATTTCTTGCTAATTTTTGGATGATTTTGCCTTTAGTTGCCTTCTTCACTTTTGAAAGAAATTAAGCCAATTTACTCAGGTTTCAAAGGGGTTAAAGCTCAAAGTTTGATTTCATTAGAGAGGAAGTTTGCTGTGTTTTGAAACCTACAAGCCCAGGGTGACCCTGCTGTGTTTAAAAAAAGTACACTATAAATCTGTTTTTAAATACTGCCATTTATTGAAGAAATAAGTCCACTGCTCTTTGATGTAAATCAGCAGTTTTTCCATATGTGTTCGCCTTCAGTGCCAGTGTGCCTGCGTTGCGTGCTTGCAGACATGCTGTGCACTCCCTTGTGGCTCATTTGTTTTGTTGGTGGTCAGATTGAGGGATAATATACAGGAGCTTCCCCTTGAAGCCCCTCTGCTCCCTGGTGACTGTGGATCTGTCCCAACACAATAAAATTCTATATTCAGCCTTTGCCATTGACTGTCTGCCCTTTAACTCTGCTTGGCAATTGGCTCCACGTTTCTCTCATATGCAGTGGGCGTAAGCTGATACACACACACACATCTTCACATACATTCACATGCTGCGTACAGCGCACATACGCACAGCGCCTCAAATTAACTCACCCGATCAGGCAGTTTAGATAACCCCACCTGCTGAATCTGGCCTCGACTCGCGCAGAAGTTTCTTTCTTCCTACCTCCCTCTTTTCTTCTCTTTCTGTCTCTCTCTCTCTCTCCTATTCGCCTTCTGTTCTTTTCTTTACAACTGACCCAAGCACATACAATGGTTCCCAGTGAAAGTGTGTGAGGCTTTGATACACAGAACTAGAGGTCCTTTGAGATCGAGATCACTACACAAGCCAAGCAGGAGGCAGAGCGAGAGGAGAAGAATGACTGGCAAACAAAGAGCAAGGGAGCGCAGGGTGAAATCAGGGTGAAAGATGGTGCCTGTTTAAAGAATCGCATGTTGTGAAACTGGATATCAGTAGAAGCAGCAGGAGTAGGGCAGGACGTTAACTGCACCCTGCGTACTCAAGTTTCTGTCTTTACTATACAATAGATGATTGTCTGAGCAAAGACAGAGAGATGTTCCTTTGAATTATAGCAGAGCAGTTGATGCTTGTTGATTGGATCATGCTACAGTGTAGGACTGGGCAATTCAATTACAAATTGAGCTGGATTTTAAAAGCAGGAAGTGGTGATGGGCCTGACATTTTCAGCAGCATATTCAAAACATTTTTTAGCTTTTGGTAATGACAAATTCTAAACAAATGCAAAGGAATGTTGCAAATAATTTAAATTTTTATGGTCTGTGTTGCGCCTAGAATTTCAAAAACCCTCAGATTTTCAATCTCAGTTTTCTGTTTTTTTATCAACCTTTCCAAGGATAGGAAATTTGAAAAATGACTCTAAAATCTTAATTACACATTGATCTAAAAACAGCAACATGCATTTTCAGAAAATAGATTAAAATTTTCTAATTTTCTTTTTTAATATAGAAAATACACAACTGTACAACCCCATTCACTGTGGTGCATCCTGCACTGTTGACCATCACTGAAATCACTCTTACTGGCAGTTCAGCTCCATGAGAAGAGAAACAGATGGAGGACAATGAACAAACAGCAAAAGTTGAGAGGGAGTGAAATCAAAACAAACTTGTCATATTAGGTACAATTATTTTTCCGTAGCCATTGAGATCTTTTGCAGAAACTTTTCCTGATGGTTCGTGTTGTTGTTCATTGGCAAGCGGTAACTATGCTCTGTTGGTTCAACATAACAAAGACCAGCTCTGGATTTTAGTGGGCACCGTTTTAATTTACTTAGAACAGTTAATGATTTTTGACCTTAAAAATCGTAATTAATTAACAATTAATCATGAAGTGACTCACCTGTCTGCCCGACCATCTGCCTCCTGTCCAATTATCTCCCGTTTGTGCCTATTACCCATGAACCCTTAAGTGCTGAGGAGCACAAAGAACCACTAAGAGTCATCACAACTTTAACAAGACTTGCTTCACACCTGTCTGCAAGTGTGTGTGTGTGTGTGTGTATTCTACTGGGTGCTGAAAGTTGCTTGGATAGGTATATGTCAAGGCCTTGTGTTAATGGGAAATTACAGCCAGAGGACCAGATTTTGAAAGGATCATTTGGAACACACCCTGCGCGTTGTGTGTGTGTGTGTGTGACGATGTAAGCAGATGTTCGGGCACAACCCAGAACACTTCCATCACACCACCAAGTGTGCACAGGGCTAATTCCATGCACTTTCTGCTGAGTAAACACACCTAGGGGCCCACAAACCACACCTCTTGCCCAGATGCCTAATTACTGTAATCACTTTTTGAATGGCTGGAACTGTGATAGAGAAAGATGAGCTTCTCAGACTCAGCACGGGGAGCCATGATGCATGGGAAAATCCTGAGGCTGTATGTGGTTGAATGGCAATTTTGTCAGAAATAATGTTCAAAAGTACCTTTTTAATGATACCTTAGTCCCTAATTGCACACTTTGTTTTCCTAGACATCACCTCTGTTCCATTGCTAAGTCTTTCCTTGTGGAAAACAACATTTCTCTTTCTCATTTTGCTTCTGTTTTACTCCAGCTGTTCTGTTTTTACATGTTTTATTTTCAGCCCTGTCATTTTATTATTAAGTCGCTGGCTTTTTTTGTATTAGTCTCTACATCTGCAATAGCATTAGTAACACAATGTACTTAAGGACACTTGCTTTACCCCCACAGATGTTTATTATTGTAGCAGCTTCTAAGACAAGGATTTAGTTGTTTTGCAGTTTAGTTGTTAAAATAACTTTGGTATTTCATAAATTAAACTTTCTTTACAGCTGGCTTTGCTTCAGCAAATCTAAATCAAACAAATTTAGCAGTTAAAGTTTTTTATTATGTACTTCATATAAGGTCTGAAAGTTTCTTTAAGAAAATATTATTATTACTATAGTACCTGTGAAACAATGTGAGGGCTACATTGGTCAGAAATTATAAGGTTATACTATGCAGGATTGTTGTGCACTGTTTATAAACTTACTCACCAGCAAAAGTGAAAGTAAAAGCCAACCCCAGTGATGTTAAAAAACTGTTGGTCACTCTTCATTATATAATAATAGAATAGGATGAACTTATAAGAATATATGCATTTAATGACAAATCAGATCTGAGAAGGGCTTGTTACAGCACATACATGGACAAAGACACCAAAAACTTGTAACCGAAGAATCATTCAGCCTTACGCAGCACATTTCACACATCATACAGATGTGTCTATCATTGTAGTCCAAACATCTTCAAGGTTTCGCTCTTGCAGTATCTTAACTCTCAGGCACCCTGGAGTCAGTGAAGGACTCTGAGGTCTGCAACAACATCTAAACCATTGACATGCGTGAATCATACATATATACACACAATTACATTTAAATACTTTTATATGAATATTTTTCTATGACCACGCAGATTCACTGTCATTCAGCATTTCACTTCTCTACATGTTTTTTGGGTGGCTGTGTCTCTAAAATGTGTGCTGCTTATGATCTGGCTCCTGGTCACTACGTTTTTATGAGGCCCTGATCTCACCTGAGCGCTTTGGGGGGTACACACCCATAAATGCACCCATGCATACTGAGAGTAGGTCCTAAGGATGATTGGGGGGGATTACTCCTGTATGAGTGGAAACATTGTTTTTAAGAAAATCCTGTATCTTTAAATACATGAATTGTTAATGTGGTTTTGTGCTTTTTTTTTTGCAGATCCGGGTTGATGGCTCCTCTCGTGCTCAGCAGTATGAGATTGTGCAGGCGGTGGAGAACGGGCCTATCCTCAGAGACATGGCCTTCTCTTCTGATCACCACTACCTCTATGTCATGTCTGAGACCCAGGTCAGACTCACACACACACAGACACACACAAACACACTCATCAAAAGCCCCCTCCCTGCTGAGTCAATATCATAACCACTGGCATTTATCATTTTCTTATGTCACAGGATACAATAACCTTTGGTGTAGCGTAGAGGATTTCATTACAGCCTGGCTGGAGGAGAGAAAGGGATTAGATAGACTGTTGGATGCTATGACCAAGTCTTTTTATAGACACAGACTGTGAGAGTAGAGTTGGAGTGAATAAATGTGTTGAATTATAGGGAGAGAGGAAAGTGGTCTCAGTCCACTTGTGTGTGTGTTTGTGTGTGTGTGTGTGTGTGTGTGTGTGTGCGTGCACATACTGATTCACACGTACACACTATCTCTCTTAGTACCTTTGATGACATGGAATGTGGAGCGAAATAGCAGCACTCTGTGTAATGGACGCAGACACAGTGAGACTGTGAACACCTCTATCAGAGGCAAAACCTCTCTGAAATAGCACCAAGTCCATAACACACATACTGTGCTCACGTAAATGCACACACAGTCATGATGCACAGTGTTGGAAATTCACTTTCACTTACACACAAAAAGACACAGCCACGAATATGCACTTATGCTACATGTGATACATATTCAGTAGGTAAGGCAAAGCACATTTATTTGTGTGGCATCTTTCAACAACAAGGTAATTCAAAGTGTACAATATAACATCCGGTATATCTTAACTCATCAAATACCGATTCTTGCGTCAGATACAGACACAAAGAGGCACTTTTTAGCAGTGCGTGGAGATGCATCGGCTGGTGGCATTTAATGACACTTAAGCCAACTACAGTACTTCAAAGAGCAAAAGAGTGGGGGTGGGTGGGTTTGCAGGTGGATATGTCACACAAACCCTGGACTTTCACCTCAGAGCCCACTGTTTGTGTCCCGTGTGAAACCAGAAGTCAATGTAGTTATTTAAATAACAACATAGTGTGCTGTTATGACTACCTACGCTAGTGACAAATGTCAAGTGACTTATGTGACATACCTCATGTGACATTACATTAATAACAAAAGTTCTTACTTTAAGCCAAACCATGATTTTCTTAACCTAACCACTTACTTTTGTTGCCCAAACCTAAGAAAGTAAACCTGAAAACTAAGTTTTCAAAAGGAGGCCGACTATAGGCAAGGTAGGCAATTGCCAGGGTCCCCAATTTAAAGGTCCCCAACAAGCCATAGATTTGTTATTAAGATATTTATAGATGAAAAATATTAAAATATGTTACTATTCTAACACATTGTATCCTGAAATAAGTTAAGTGAATGTGTGCAGTGTGCATTAGTAATATCTATCTATTATTATTTTAATAGTTTTACCTCAGAAACAAAAGTTTTGAGTTCTTTTTCTTTACTACTGCCAATCCATACATTCTTAGCTAGAGAAAAGTTGAAATGTAAATGAAGATGTCGTTTGTCTGGGGCCCCAAAATAACTAAACCCTCTCCTAAAACACACAATTAAAATAAGAATAAAGTAAAATACACTTTGCGGAGGAGTTAATCCAAATAGGTGTATTAGTCCCTTGCTTTGGCAAACCTAGCACAGTTTTAAAGTAGAGCACGGATATAATTAGTGGAGGTATTTTACCCCGTGGTAACTTCATTAGTGCTATAAGTTAGAGTGGTAAACCCACACAACTTGAGATGCAGCGGTAGTGGCGCTGTTCCTGCAGGCTATCTGCTCGTGTTGGTCTCCAGGGAACTGAAGAAGAGTTTGGTTATAACGTTGGTATATCCAGTATCCAGAAGCAAAAGTGAACTGCTGTTAATGAGCCCTGAAGCCCTGAAGCCCTGCCCCTACTGCTGCAGAGTGCTGCTTGCTTATTAGTTTATTTATACTAAATATATCCAGAGTGCATCAGATATGACACTGCATGTCCTTGGGTCTCAAGTAATACACAACCAAGTGTAAAGTAGAAGGATTGAACGTTTCTTGAGACATGTGAAGGACACTCATGCACACAGATTCCTTTCTTTTTAGTTATAAAATACAGTGGCAAACAGAAAAGTCTTGATTCTTGATTTAATAGTTTTAAGGGCTGAAGTAGCCGAACAGCAAACATGCAGACTTCTTACCATTCAGCACAAGCATTATATTTTCATCAAACACTGTAAAAGGGCCAGTAATCATATCATTTAAGCCAAATCAAGCCACCAGTTGAAGAATTCATGGGGAATTTCCGTGTAGCTGTAAATGTAGCTCCATTTAATGGCCATTATTAATGTGACTGTTAGAAATAATGTTGCAAAAGCTCTAAGTTTAGATAATATGCATATCATCCCCCCCTCTCCCTCCTCTTTGTCTCCTGCCACCCATAATCACAGAGGGCCACTGCTGTTTTGTTGGCAGCGATAGCCCAGTTGCCCCTGTATATTGTCTGCAGCTTCCAGCAGATTATAGACCTCTCTGGCACCATGAAAGTGTCAGTATTTGCTGATGTGTAGTGCAATTTGTTTGTGCCATATGTGTGTGAATGCGAGTGCATTTTAAGAGGCCCAGATTATCCCGATAACACTTTAAATATCAGACAGACAGTGAGTAGAGGGTGCCCTTTTAAATGCTGCTCTCATTGCCTCTCCGGAGGTCTCAGTCGGTCCTTTTGCAGAGAGAGGAAAAGAAAGGGAGGGGAGGGACACCAGTTTAGGGTATTTAGGATGCTGTTTTGTCATAGCATCCAATTACATATTCCTCTTTTACACAAATCTATTAAACAGCAAAGTGATTTTTTTTTTCCTCGTGTGGATTACAGTGCATGTAATTGGGCTTACAAAGATATAACAGAATAACAAATGAATTATTAGGAATACTTAATCTCCATTTCTTCCCATTATGTTTGCTTCCGTTATGTCTCACTATTATCGCCCAACATCGTGTTTCAAATTTAGCATTTTTAATTTGCATGCCAATTAGCTTATATTGAAAAAAGCAACCAAGTGAGTTTTGTTGGCCAATAGTTGTCCCGTGAGTGTGTATTAGGCCTTTTTAGTAATTAGTCTATTAGCCTAGTTAGAGGGCTGACCTCCACTAACTGTTTAGGAGGAACATCTGGGAATTACCGTGCGCCCAAATGTAGAAAGCAGTTAATGAACACAACACAAACACATGCTTCTTTACTGTTAAAGGGTTTCAAGAACAAATTAGAGTGAATGAATGCAACTCAAAGAATGTATTTCACCAATTAAACCATTTAATGTTTGTTTACAGATCAAAACATTTATAGATTTGTTTGATATTACATGTATCACCACAGTGTACTGAAGAATTTTTCAGTGACACCTTAAGTGTGATTTGTCGTGCAGATTCAGACGGCTGCCAAACACCGCCGTATTACCTGTCCTGATTTACGGTTAAACACAACACTGTTCCCAAGTGTTTGCAATCACTAAAGGAAATGAGTGCAAATTGCTTCATTTCAAAAGGGGAGAACATGTTACGACAATATTTTGGCATAACAGGTTTGTTCTCACAGCTTTCTCCACATCAAGCTGATTCTTGAAGGTTTTCCCCTGTAAACTGTGAGAAAAATAGTTCCCTGTCATGCTGTTGCCTCGAGTCAAAACAAGCTCTATTGAGTGTCAAAGAGGGTCACAGAATGAGCTGGAAATGAGAAGAAATAAAGATACAAAAGATGATGTGTTTTCCACATTTTCACGACTTCAGAAACAATCTGTTATCTTAACATGCCAGACATTTATTTGATATCGCTCCTGATAGCGATAACACTTTTTTTAAAGAATGACTTCCTGATTACAATATGATAGATAAATGTTTCTTTATGAGTTTCCTCTGTTGGCTTTTCTTTACCTCACAAAGCCAAGTTCAAAGGTCATGTTGTGGTCGCCCGTACATGCAAAAGTTTTGAATAACAGATCTGTGTCCTGGATCAGTGCGGTGGTTCAGAATAACATCTTGCACACACATTCACATTCCAAATTCCCAGTGGTGGCAAACACTTTTAAAGCAGCCTGGGCTGGTCGATAGCAGAAGGAAACCTGCTGTTTCTGGGGCCTGGGACCCAGACTCTCAGAGAGAGTGTGATAGATGGAACAAGGGTGAAATACAGAAAGAGGAAACACATGATGGAAAGAGAGAAGAGGAGGTGGGTTGCCACAACAGGAGGCTGAGAACAGAGTTAGTCGATACAGCTCCCCCCCTGCTGTTTGTAGCCTTGAAACCCTTTTGAAACCCTTTCCCTAAGATTGGTGATGCCAGGCCAAGGAACAGACTGACCTTCTTGGGGTTCTTACTGGTGTGAGAGTCCAATTTAGGATGGCGAGGGTCAGACTCTGATGTTAGAGGAAAGAGGGTGATGAGAGTGTCAGAGAAAGGAAATATTCACCCCCCATTAATGTGAATTTGTGAAGTAACTTTGTTTTTCTCGCATGATATGGATCTGGTGAACAAGGAATCCAAACACAGTGAAAATTCTCGATGAACTGAACTACCGCATAACTATATCAAAATGCCTGTTTACAAACTCACACAGAACTTGCAATATAACTGATATGTTTATTCAGTCGTATGCTCAGTACTTATTGCACAGCCCTTTCCAACAGTGAACTGAACTGAAAGTGAAACTTATCTTTGTTCTCTTCAAAGCCAGACTCGACAAAACTCTTAATTTTACCTTGCTGAACATGGGAACTGCCAGTCTACCACTGCCTCAAGCAGTTCCTTTTTTAGTGGTTTTGTGTGACTTGTGTGTTTTAAACGATTAGTTTGGATTCACAAAAGTCACACAATAACACAAGCAAACTTTCAACAAAGGCAACGGTAGACTGGCATGTTCGGCGAGGTAAAATTACTGTTTTTGTCAATGGAGTCTGGCTTTGAAGAGCACATATAAGTTTCACTTTAAATTCAGGAGTTGGAGTTTGTGAACAGATGTTTTGGTAGTTTTGCTGTTGTTTAAGGAGGACCCCTATGACTGTAGCTGCGACAGGTTCAGTTCTAACCACGACCTTTTGCTGCTTGTCATCCATTCTCTCTCTTTCTTTCACATTAAAAGCTTTCCTATCAAATAAAGGCAAAGAGCTCAAAAAACTAAATCTAGATCTAAATCTAAATAAAGGAATTTTTTTTTTTAATTTTTTGTCCATTCAGTGGAGGCATGCAAAAAAAAGCTTTCTTTTCAAATCCAAAGTCACACAGAGTGGGTAATAGATACACAAATTGTCATTTGGGGTGAAATTATCCTTTTAAGAATATTGCAGATTGCAAAACATTGTGCTGATTTGTGCATTTCTTGTGAGACTTTGAGTCTAGACGTGAAGTTGAACTACATGTATGGGGTAAAGCAACTACAGAGACCATGTGGAGACCATAATAACTGAGATCGATCAACTTGAGTTTCTCATTTCTCTGATTCCAGCATTTGAGAGTGAAGAAAACTTGAACAAACTTGAGAAAAGTCAGTAATCTTCTACTTTTCATTAATGGTAAACAAATGCAAACCATGTCTTCGCAGCAATCATCGCTCTTTATCGCAAAGTGAATTTAAGAGAGTAAATATGATTACTTTGGCTATATATAGGTTTTTCCAGCTCAGTCATTTTCTTTATCTCGACAAATTTGTATTTTGTGATGAGCCAAACTTGGTATCATCGCTTTCTATGTAAACACAATTACCTTGCAGACTGACGGAAACAGCCTGATATTTTTTGTCACATCAATGTGGTGTTGTGTTCATGCTACAATAAACTATAAATATAGGCAAATGAAAATGTGTAAGAGTTACTGGAGCACCTTGACAGAGAGGTTTAAACCCAGCTTCAGGCAGGGGACATCATGCTGAGAGTCACACTGTACCCCTGCTTGTCTGTGTCACATTATACACTCATTAGGAGAAGAAAGCTAACCTAACACACATACCCATGCAGCATCCTTCTGTACGGCATAAAATGCTCTCTCAGTATTTTTCTCATCCTTCATTTAATTTCTCTTCCATTGCGGTCTCTTTTTTCTTCCCTTCCTCCATCCTGCGACTGTGTCCTCTTTGTTAGATTTGTTTTTCTTCCAGGATTATAGATTTTTGCTCCTACAACCCCTATTCATTTCTAAAGGGATTTGTAAAGCGAATGAGGATTCAGCCTTTTGTGTTCCTTGTTCCTCTTTCTTCATCTCCTCTCTCTCCATCTTTATTCCATTTCTAACCCTCTCTCACTACCCTTTGTCATTTTTACTACGCGCCATTCCCTCATCCTCCATTTTTGTCACCATTCCTCACTAGCAGAGTAATCTGTCATCCGTACTCTCTCATTAATCCAGTGATTGGCTGTCCTCTAATTGGATCTTTCTCTCTGTACCTCTCGTTCATACAGACACACACACACACGAGTCGTCTTATTAGTGGGTTAAATAGATGTTCTGGTATAAAGGGGACAGTCAGATTATAGAATGGGCTGTGATTATGGATGTTGGGTTGGTGTTTGAGTGACAGGGGCAGGTCAGTCCCACTGTTAATATGAGCTGCTGCTGTTCTATGTTACTGTGCCGTGTTAACACTGGTTTCATCTGTCAGCCACAACGAGGGTGTCTGGGTAGAATGAATGAGGTGCTGTCGGTGGAAGTTGGGGGTTCATTTCACCATGAGTTCAGTATGGAAATTAAAAGTACAAATCACACACTAACAAAGCGTCCGTTTTTTTTAATGGGAGCAATAAACCTTTTGCAGAGGGAGGGAAAAAAAACCTCCCCTGAAGTGATGAACAGTTATTGAAGTCAGCAGTGGAAGGGGAAGTTAGCACAAAGGTTATTGCATGAGGTGGAGAATATGAACAGCTAATGGTACCAACAATAGTAAACATCAACAGAAAAGGACCTTGATTAATTGATTAACAAAAATTTAACTTTAACTTTTGGATTACCTAAATTAAGATGCAACAATAATGCATAATGATTTCATCTGTTACTTAAAGGGGCAGTTGAAATCAAAAATATGTTTTTTCCCTCTTATCTATAGTGCTTTTCATTTATCTAAATTGTTGTGTGAGTTGCAGAGCGTTGTAGATATCGGCTGTAGACATGGCGAGCACCATAAACCAACATCTGTGCCATCTTATTCCTTACATCTGAGTGATGGCGGATATCTCTACAGCCTATATCTCCAACACTCAACAACACCAAAAATAACAAAGACTGATGAATAGCACTATAGGGAAGGGAAAAAATTGTGTTTTTGTATTTGAGATGAACTGTCCCTTATACTCTTATGGGATAAGTGGTATAAATCTCCAAATTAACTGGATACATGTGTGTAGTTACATTTAGTCCTTTAAACTTACCAGAAGTGAGTTTACACTTAAATGCACATAACCTTAAATTAGCATTTCTAACTGAATACAGAGCATGTTGAAATCTACAATGGCACACCTTCTATACGAGTGTACGTGCAGTCAAATGGCACTTAACCAACTCCTGTTTGGAGCAGATTATGATGAATTTGAATGAATATGATTTTGAAAGCAGAGTACATTACTCAGCGGTTGGCGTTGTTGTGACTTGACATGGGTTCAGGGCATTTGGTAGCAGTTCAAGCTGTTTTTGTTACTTCTTAGTCATTCATCCATCCTAGTGTTCCCATAGTCATACCATTACCCTGCAGCAAACTAGCAAAACGCATGAACTCATCCTGCCAGCAACTGTGCAGTCAGTCAGTGGTTAGATTTTGTCAAATATGTTCCTACATGGTTTTCTTGCTTAAGATTTTTTTCCCAACACATGCCAGGATTTTTACATTCAGCATATAAACTGTTGCTCGAAAGTGCTGCGACTGCCACACTCATGCTGCTAAATTATTGATATTCAGTGTAGCAAATGCAGATCTGTACGTGTGAATTATTGAAAATGTGTACTATACTGGGGTGAGATCGTTCAAAGTCAAATGCTTTTTTTCCCCCAGTTTTGAACCCCTCAAGGGAAATCCGACAAGCTAATTTGTGGAAGTATCGCATCTTCGCATCTCATCAAAGACGTTAATACAAGCGTCCTTTAATTTCTATCAGCGGGAAACTTTTTAACCACATCTCTTACAGTGTGGCTGCTTCACCCCTCTAGTGTGTGGCTGTGAGTTATGAAGGTGTTTAGATGTGCATATTATGTTGTGTCCCAGTTTAGCTGCAGGCTGCTGTGGTCTAACAAGGCAAGTGAACAGAGCTGATGTGCTGCAGCCATCGCTGCCTGACACACTTCTGAAAAATGTCAACGAAGTGGGGCAGGCAAGGTTGGAGAGAACTCTCAGCTCACTCAAAGTCCCTTCTGAAGTATTACCTCTGTCTTCTCTCTCTGTTTCTCTCCTGCTGTTTCTCAGCGTATTTCTGAGTCGTGTGTGTTCTTCTCTCTTTGCCTGTTGCAGATCGTTAGGAAGCTATAAGCCCTATTATATTTTATAGACACTTTATAAAATTTGTCATCCATGTGAGTCATCATCGGCCTCTTCTTTCACTGTCTTGGCTGCTGGAAACAGTCCAAACTGTGCACTCTGTCTGCGTAAAACAGACCTTATTTTTACCCAGGCTATGCCCCAGGGCAAGATGAGGCAGCCTGCTCAAAATTAGTCTCTGTGTGTGTGTGTGTGTGTGTGTGTGTGTGTGTGTGTGTGTGTGTGTGTGTGTGTGTGTGTGTGTGTGTGTGTGTGTGTGGCAACACTTCTAGCACCTGCCAACAGGAGAAATGGCATTCCAGACTAAATGCAAATCTGTTTGTGCACCGAAGGGTCAAACCTTACCCCACACCTTAAATGCACTTTGACATCCATCATGTTTTCGGCATGCTTCCAGCACTTAGGACTGACAGTGTAATGGGGCAACATTAGCATGATTAGGGCAAGTTCTGCTGTATAAATTTGTTGTTCCTGAGTTTCAGCTTTTTGTTTTATTATTTTGTAGACACACCGAAGATGACAGTTGGTAAAAATATAGCAGAGCAGGAAGCTCTAATCTGTGATATGTTATTAGTAAACTTCACTTAAGCTTGTTTAACTACCTTTTTTGTGTACGGGAGGTCTTACCCTCTTTGGAATGGAAAGATAAGTGAAAATGATTGATTGTATCCAAGTCGTTTATCATGCGCTGACAATCCTGACAGCGCAATGGATGGCTTTCTCATTTGACCTCCGAGAACCTCGAATGAAAACAATATTGCGCTTGCAGCCAGCGGCCCGCTCTGTTAACTGAGTTTATGATATGATACCGTTGGTTGGTGGTTGACGGATTGAGTGGTGCGTCAGCTGTGACGAGGCAGCGGGTCGTTGATGTGTCCCTCGCTTCATTTGACTCCCACGTCAATCTGTCCTCCATCCAGCTGGAGAGGGGAGAGGTGGGGACATGAGAGGACAAGGAAGAGAGAAGGAGGCACCAGTAAATGAATGAAGGAATGAATGACAGAATGAGAAGATAGGCAGTGATGGAGAAGAGAATCAGAAGTAGACCAGGAAATGAGAGGTGAAGTTACAACGTGTAATAAATAAACACTGATATTGCCCTGGACAAAGGGAGTATGTGTACTGTATATTTTCCAGGGGCACTAAAAGAGCATGCTGATGGAAATATGGAGGTCAGAAGTTATTACTTTGATCCACTGACATGTATATGCAGGGTTCATATGGTCATTGGAAACCTCTAAAGGTCATGGAATTTGTAAAATCCTTTAAAGTTTTGGAAAAAGTTATGGATTTCTGTGTGTGTGTGTGTGTGTGTGTGTGCGTGTGTGTGTGTAATGACAGTACTCGCTACAGTCATCTTTCATAGATAACCTTCCATTAATATTGAGTGTTGGCAAAAAAATGTTGCACATTGCTAATCTGTTGTTGGCGCCGTTAACTTGTTTACTATATTACACAAATGACGCTGTCACACTGAACGTGCCTCTGAGCTACGTTCAAAGTTTAAAACGTTATATGAAAAAAAACAAAACACGAGTAGTGAAATATTTGTATGGAACTGCCAAATGTGATTCAACTTGCATAAATCGGGTACAGCCCTAAATTCTTATGTAAATTTGAGGGAACTCTAATATGATTTCATTTTATCAAATTCCATGATTTTTGCCAGTTTGCTTGCAGTCATCTGCATAACTTGATATTCAGTCAGAGTCAGCTACTGTCGTGAGCACCAGTTTATCTTTGACACACGCACACAACATTGCTAACTTACAGGGTGTTATTAAAAATGACCAAATAACACAAAATTACACACATTTAACCAATTCTTTTTTATTCATTTCTGTTCCCCGGCCGATAGTAATGATGCACCGCCAGCATTGTGCCGTACTAATGAACAAACTCACACCAGGGAAGGAGAAAAAGACAAAGCCGGCCTGGGGGGGGAGAAGAGCAAAGATAAGAGAAGTTCAGTGTGCCCTACAGGCTGTGAGGCAGGATCGGGCTATCACTTTAATTTCCCTCTCTGTTCATTTGGAGTGGTGGAGTTTGGCTGCAGGTGGAATCCCTGTTTAATTACAAGTGGAGGGGGCAGGAAAAGAGTGGGATAAAGAGAGGAACAGGGATGAGGCAGAAGAATTAGTTAATAATAAAATTCTCTGCAGATTTATTAAATGATCACTTTCCAACTGCAGGTTGACTCGAAGGCCGCTGGCGTTATGTAAGAAGGAGGGGAGTCGGAGAAAAGAGGGAGAGAGGGAAGAAAAACAAAGTAGAGCTTTATCATCTCCTCGGAGTAATGATGAAGATCTTTAAGTGTAAAATCTGAATACATTAAAGCAACGACTTTCCCTCCTCTTTCCCGTCTTCCACAGATACAATAGATACACTTACTGTATATCTACTATATGTATAATTTGATGCCGTTGTGCCGACACAGTAAATGATCAAGCACGTCTTCATCTCTCTCCCTACACATTAAGGCATCAAGTACTTCTGTGATCTTTGCCTTTTTTTTCTTGAGTGTGATTATATTCAGTGACTTCCATTTCTTCCTATTGTGAAAGGAGGGAGAGTGCAGGGTGTAATGGCTGTCATTTGCTCACCTGAAACAGGAGGGAATTATAAATGCCATGCACCCCGTCCTTTGTATTTATCCCCGCTGATATGATAGCCCCACCATAGTGGAGAGACGGCGAGCTGTAATGGTCGCCTCTCTGGCAAAGCCCATGAAGAAGATTGCATGAAATGAATGTGCTATCGAGATGAGAGAGACAAGGGGTGCATTGGGTCGTTTAGCCACCAAATCCCTCAATTTTTTTCTGATAAAAGAGGGGACAAAAAGTGTTGCCCGCTCGAGTGTGTGTGTGTGTGTGTGTCAGATAGAGAACGTAGGCTTTGGAGAGATGATGAATGTGTGATCTTACACACCTCAGAGCATCTGAGTGACAGAGAAAGACAGACAGACAGAGGGAGAATGAATGATATCAGGATCCGTGCTCTGGAACAGAGGGTTCACATTGGCACCCATCGCTCCTGCTGGCGTCTGAATGTGTGTTTGTCTTTGTACGTGTGTGTGTGTTTTATCTGTTGAGAAAACCATTTCCCCCCCAGATGCAGGCATCTGAGGCCTCGATAGGCATCAGGAGGTCCCTTCCATTCTACAAAGTCTAAATCCGTGTGTGTTTTTGTATACGTGTGTACACGTGGGCGGTGTGTGTATCGGCATATCTGCCACCGATGAAGTGTTAAATTATAAAGCGTTGAGATATGGTGGCATTGTTTGCTACAGTTCTGTGTGGGTGCTTAGCTTTTATGGCAGATCACGAGGTGACAAACCACTCGACGCGGCGACATGGCTACGTAGATTACATAAATGGTCACACACACACACACACACACAGGGAGATTGCGGTTTCATACACTCTTGTGATAAGGCTTTTGGCAGCTGAAATCCCTCCATAGGCTAACACAATGGCCTTTCCCTTCAGCAACTACCAGGTTATTTTGCTGGCAGTGGGCTGAGGCAGCGGAGGAGCAGGCTCACTGGAGAGTGACAGGAAGGGAGGGAATCTATCATGTGAGATGCAACGAGGATCGGTGTCGAGTTTGATGCACACACTTGCACTATCTCTCCGATTCCATCTCAAACTCATTCCCTTTATCTACCTAATGCAAATACGCCTCTACACAGTAGGGAGGGCAAAACATACCAGCCCTTTTTTTTCTTTTCTCCCCCCCAAAAGCACACGCACATGCTTAACACACAAGGACTCACTTTCATTGTTTTTAATCTCCACTAGCATGCAGGATTCCTCTTGACTTTGACAAGGAGATACGCCTCCCTCTGAATCCACTATGCTGTGTGCAAATCTGTGTCAGTGTGTGTGTGCATGTCTGTCTGCTATTTATAGTACTTGTGGAGATACACAGAAGTGACATAAATGCAGAGAACGAGGGAGAGAGTGATGTATGTTTTTAGAGTATCTCCAGTGTGTCAGTGTCTGACTTCATTGACAGTATATGTCTTTGCATCTGTGCGCACACGTGCTGAAATACGACTTCCACTGTGAGTGTGTGCAAAATTGTAGCACTGACTGTTTTTATTTGAGAGCGAGAGAAAGAGAGGCTGTCAGGCAGGATGTGCTGTGTGATAGTCGGCGCGTCCAACAGAGAGAAGCGCCGCCAGTGCCAGGCTGCGCTGTAGAGATTCCACTAAGCACAGGCGTTTCTGATCTCTTGTTACATTCAGTCATGCCCTACATTGGATGGTATAATTATGGTCCTTTTCATACCCTCAAATATGGAATTTAGTCAGTAAAATGTGCTGCGGAGACATGTATAATTGCATCACTTATATCCGGAGGTATAAAGAGAGACCAGTATCCAAAAGAATTTGATCCTCAGCACCTATTGGAGGCGGTGCACTAAAGCTGTGAGGTGATTTGAAAATTACCTACATTACCACAGCGTTCCAAATTGCATAGTTTTTCTTTTTAAAGGTCCAGTGTGAAAGATTCAGGGGGATATATTAGCAGAAATGGAATATGATATCATGGTTTCTGTAGTGTATAATCACCTAAAAATGCATTACCTCAGAATGAACTGTTTATATTTACATAGAGAGCAAGTCCTCATCCACGCTGTGTGCCATTGTGCACCACCATGTTTCCACAGAAGCCCAGAATGGACAAAACAGACACGCATCATAGTTTGTAGCCACTTTGCAGCGAGCAGTGTCGGGGAAAAAAAACATTTTTTTAACATATCCATGCTTTGATCAGTGTTTTTACCAGTTTCAAGAGCTGGATTCATATCTGAAGAGGAAGAGGCCTCTGCAAATAAGTCTGACTTTCACAGATATTTAAAGCTGTGGACCTGATGGGGTGTCTGGTGGCTCAGTAGCCAGATAGAGCGCCTTGTGAATCGAACCCGCAGCAGCCGCCAGTTTGATTCCAGCCTTGGCCCTTTGCTGCATGTCACCCCACCCACCACCCCCCCTCTCCACCTTGACACTTGTGCTATCCTATCAATTAAAGGCAAAAATGCCCTAAAAAATATCTTTAAAAAAACAACAACAACAAAAAAAAACATATAGTATGTATCTACTTCTTTATACAACATAAGTCAAATTTTTTGAAGGGCTACTTTTGTCCGGTTCCATGATACGTAGCTGCATAGATATGTTATAATCATCTCATAAATGCTTGTCCTTTCATATGTTTTTCTATTGAGAAGCAGTGGCTGCTTAACTGTACAGTACCCGGCGATAGCATAATCATCTGTTGTCTGACTTTTTCATCTGGAAAAAAAAAATGATTCAGAGAGCACTTTTTTGCAATGACCATGAGGAAATATTTGTTCTGCATATGTAGAAATGTGGCAATGAAAGGCAAAATATTTGTCCGCCTTCGTTTGAAACTAACTGAGTTAGTGTGCAGGCACACACAAACAAACAAACAAACAAACACACAGCTTTACTCTCATAATAACCCAATATCAGTCCCACGCTGATGATGTCGTCTCTCTTTCCCGGCTGTCAGCGGTGAGCGACGTGAGTGACAGCGGTCATCCACCAATGACGGCTCATTAATCAAAAGTGCCAGCAACACCTATTGTTGCACCATGCTGTTACCATGGTGACAAGAGGAGGGGACGGCTGAGATCTACCTCAGCTTTGCCCCTTGCGCTCGGTCACTCAAGGCCCATGCCAATCAGTGCCAGTCAATGCCAGTTTGAATTGGTGGGGCTATATATCATAATAGATGGACTGCTCTCCCAAGTGGCCGAGTCGCCCGTATGGAGCCACAGGGGAAAGATGGAAGCTGTCAGGCAGTTTCATTTTCATGAAAATTAGTATAAATACAAAATACTTTCCATATTAGTTTGTTTATTTTTGCAGTTCATGTGTGTTTCGCTCAAGATGGTTTAATTTTGTCTGACTCCTCATGCAATCAAAGCTGCAATGAAGTCTGATAGAGACTATTTACAGCTGTCTTCAACAATTATGGTAATAATGTGGATTAGTGTGATTCATTCATGCACACAATAATTCAGCAACAAGTCGTGTTTTAAGTAAAGGGTGCAACTATCACTGTTCTCCTTACCACCTACACATACAGTATTTGATTGCAATAAATTCATGCCTAATATGTTGATGTTAATATGTTGTTGAGGTTCTTTTATTTATTTCTATTTCACCTTATTTAACAAGATAAGTCAATTAAGAACCAATTCTCATCTATAATGACGACCTGGCCAAGTGACAGCGACAGGAGGCCAGTTGATGTAAGACATTTAAACATAGATACAGTTAGTGCAATAAAATATTATTAAACCATCACAATATACACAGTAAGCTGTGTAAAACAGGTGTATGTACTGCTGGGACCAAGTCACTGTTTTACGATTCACAAGTTTTTGTAATCAAATCCCAAATCAAGTTCCACATTTTTTATTTTTTTGTTGAATGTTGTTTTTTGAAAGTTCTTGTATCTCCATCTATAATTTTTGATCCCCACTTTTGCATACTGGAATTAAGCTTTGTTGATCTTTGGTGTTGAAATCCAAGTTGAGTTGCAATGCTTTTTTGATTTTTCAAGTTGAGCCTAAATTCATAAAATTTGTGTTTCAAGTCTAACTCAAATCCAAGCCATGTGACTGGAGTCTGCATCACGCAAATTTGCTGCAACAAGCAAATTCAAAAACAGGTGCAGTGATCTTAAATAATTGCCTGTAATAAGTTATCAGTGGAGCGTAGCAGAATGAAGGTGTGGAGTTTAAGCATCTTTTGCAATTCTTTCCAGTCACTAGGAGCAGCAAACTGAAATAAGAGGATGGGTTTTGCCAATGATGGTTTTATAAATGAATTAATACCGGTGTATCTTTTGCTTTTGATGTCCGGGTGACATGAGAATACAGCTCCCAATGATGAAGCACTGGTGACACGACAAATGGCATTATGGTTGTGTGAAGTATTACGCCTTATTTCTTGTAGATTAGATGCAGCACTTACAAGGAAACCAGAAATGGACCATTATCCAACGATTCATACTCCCTGAGCACTTTTATTTTCACTCTCTTTTTGAGGTTTTGTGTTAGCTCTAAGCCATTACTGGCGTACATGGAATAAAAATTCATTATGCTCGTCTAACCTACGGAGGGTTTTGTAAGTTGGAAAGTAATTGAAAATAGTATTTTGATGCCCCTAATCCATTCATTCATTATCATAGATTCAACCTTTCTTTCTGTGTCACTCTTTGGAAAACACACACACACACACACACACACACACACACACACACACACACTGAAGCAAGCAAGCATGTAGAAATATTCGTATCACATTCAAATTCCTCCCATGACACGCCTCAACACTGCAGCTCTGAGATTCCTTAAAACATTTCACTTCTATTTCACATTCTCTGTCTGTCTTCTGGTAATGTGAACTGTGAATTACTCTCTCCCATGTTTAACCTTTGTTGTGTGGTTCTCTGCAGCTGTCAAGGGTGCCAGTGGAGGCCTGTGGTCAGTACTCAACCTGCAGTGAATGTCTTGGATCAGGAGATCCCCACTGTGGCTGGTGTGTCCTGCACAACATGTAAGTACTACTAGACACAGACACCCATAGAAACGAGGTGGTCAGTACATGTTCGCATGCATGTAAACGCAGCTAACCGGTTGTTTGTTAACATAACCAACAGAAAACTAAATAAAAACAAGACATGCACATCACATTTAAATCTCACCCTCTCCAAACTGATGGCACTTTAAAATATGGTGCTCAAGTTCACTGAGTAAACAGCGCGCCAGAACAAAAGGAAAGGCCTGTTATATTTAACGTAATTTTGCATATTTTTCTTAAATTGATAGCCCGGCACCCATTAACTGGTTTGTCACCAGTTAAAGGGTGCTGGGCTATCGATAACAAAAATAGCCAAAAGTGACATCCCTAGTACAAACACACATCAGTCTCCCTTTGTCCCTTTCATTTTTGGGGCATGACAGCACTATTTTGCCACTCCCCCATTAATTCACACAATCTTGAGCACACTAACCAGACAGTTTTGGGGGGGGTCGCTGTGTTTGGGTTGTTAGCCCCCCTCTACCTCCATGACGCCTGGGCCCATGCCCAGCACTCTATCCCTTGCAGCACTTGAGCATTCAGGGACTCCTCCAGCCAACCCAGGCCAAGTCTCAGATTGCTTTCCTGGGGCTCGGCCTTGTGCCAGCGGCCCCCTTAGATCCATTACCAAACCTACCCACTGGCATTGTTTACCAGCCCTGAAACCAGAGCCTGGTGAGAGCACAGACACTGGCGGGCACTGCCAGGGCTCTAATGGGCACCGCTCCAAACTTCAGGAGTTGACATGAGGAGTGTGATAGCTTCTGTTATTGTGACTGAGCTGGAAACTGTTGAATGAGATCTGCATTTTTTTCTCTTTACCTTTAAGCTTGTTGGTCTGTCTGTCATTCTCTCTTTCAGTGACACACGCACACACACACACAAATTCACACACATTCCAGCTGCTGTCAAATCCGTGTCCCTCCAGATTGGAGTGGGAGATAGTTCTTGCTGGGGGCAGGGAGATTTCCCACTCCACTGTAAATTGAAAATTGGTTTCTTGTGTTGGTGCTAGCCCTTGGGTAGAGTGTGTGTATGTGTGTGTGTGTGTGTGTGTGTGTGATTGAGGCTGAGTGCATTTAGCACCTTCATCCCTGCTGGCACTGAAGACATGGCAAGGGCAGAGAAGCAGTTTGAGTGTGACAGGAATATACACACTGACAGGACAGAAGGTGGACAGAGGAGAGTGACAGATAGATTGAGAAAATAAGAGATGAATGGAGAGATGACAAAGAGAGAAAGGTAGAGAATAGGCTAGTAAATTCTGAGAAAAAATAATATGAGGATGGTTATCCTGGATATAAACCTCTAAGAGAGAAGGGCTGTGAAAGAGGGGTGAACTGTGATAAAAAGAATAAGTTTGTGTGCAGCAGAGTGAGGGAAGGAGAAATGGAGGATGAATGTGTTTGAGGTCTCCGGGGTAGAAAGTGCATTAGCAGACAGAGGACACACTCTGATGGGTTATGGGTCACCAACCAGCAGTGTTGGAGGAAGTATTCGGTTCTTTTACTTAAGCAAAAGTACTTATACCACACTGTGAAAATACCCTTTTAAAAGTAAAAGTCCTGCACTGAAAATGTTACTTAGGTTAAAAAAAGTGAGTATAATCAGGAAAATGTACTTTAAGTAAAAAAAAATACAAGTACCCAATTCAGAAAAATCAAAATAAATATATACAAAAAATAAAAATAAAAACATTTTAAAAAAGAAAAAGAAAATTACATAAATGTATATCAAAATAGTTGCCAAAGTACCCACTTCAGAAAGTCATTTTGTCCTTTTTTTTTTTTTGATAAAACTCAAACTTTTTTTTTTTTAAAGAGGAGGAAAATGGCTTAAGTGTTCATCAAAATAGTTGCCAAATAATTTTCTGTCAGTCAGCCAATTGATTTATCAACTAATCATTTCAGCTGTACTTGTATACGACTGCTGGGTAGTTTAATTTTGAACAGAACATCATATTTTGAACACTCTTCTCATGATTGTTTTATGAAAAAAAAAATGTATGTAAAATATCTGGTAACTTATGCTGTCAGATAAACATAGTGAAGTATAAAGGACATTAATCCTCTCTGAAATATAGTGGAGTAAAAGTATAAAGTGGCACGAAAAGATAATCTCAAATAAAGTACAAACACCTGACATTTGTACTTAAGTATAGTACTTGAGTAAATGCGCTCATTTACATTCCACCACTGCCCACCAGAGGTGAGTTTCAAAGTCACAAACACACTCAAGCATACATGTGTGATGCATCAGTCCAGATTTTAATGTTTTATCACATTTTTTTGTATTAAACTTCCTCTCTAAACACTCCAAACATTAATCAACCATGGGGTGTATTCTAGCAGATCATTTAATTTAAAAGTCATTTGTCTCGAGATAAAGGAGTAGGATCAATGTAAACAACAAATTAAGGGCTAACAGTGAGCAGCCACCGTGCAGATATTTGCCTCTTGGAATGTGCTCGCAATTTGAATCAAATCTTAAGTGTCTGCGGCTGTATGTGAATATGGTCCGCATGTTTGTTTCTGTGTGTGTGTGCAAACCCATTAACACCCTGGACATCCTCCCAGTCAGAGTAAATGGGCGGCCACAGATTGGCCTGTCACACTTAGCCTGATAGAATCGGTTCACCTCGGCTCACCCCTCTCTTCACTCACAAACACACACAGGCTGCGCGCGCTCACACCTTTTTTGCTGGAGAATTAGTGTCAAGTCGCCAAAACGAGACTAGCACCCAGAGAGAGTGAGAGAAAATAACCAAAATGCCACTTTAGTCGATCTCGGGTGTCTAGGTGTTTCACCATTACAAGGGCAGAAAGGGAGATTACAGGTGTGTTTTGTGTGTGTAGGTGTGTGCACAACACACGTCCTGTCAGATGGACACACAGTTTTGCCTCTTTTACCCTTCTTGCGCAGACACACAAACACACGTAAAATGCAGTGTGATTGATCGACCGCAGGTTTACCTTTCCTAATGTCCCTCAACCTCATCGCTCTCCGTCCCACAGCTTGTGAATTCTTAACAGGGTCATGGTGTAACTGACGCCCCCCCTGAGCACCGCCTCCACCACAGGGCGGGTAGTACTCTATGCTCCTGCTATAATCACTCCTGTTAACCTGCTCTTTGCCATTCTTTGTTACATTAACCTCTGTTATGGCAACTAAGTTATATATTGTTGGAAGGTGCATTTACATCTACATTGCTTTTTTTATCATCGTTATCGTGGTGTCAACTTGTGCAGTTAACACACTGGCAAAGAGTGCAATATTGCACTCAAGAATTTATGCGTTAGTTGAAAGATAGTATCAGGAGAAAAGTGCTCTTAAACTTTCTTTTGTTTTATCTGAGCGGTATACTGAAGACAGCAGAAAGGCAGAACGGAGCACTCTTTTTTTGTATTGTTGAATTTTTAATTCACTGTATAAACATGTTTTGACTGATAGATATAACTGAGTACACTTTGTTATGTTATTCAACAACATTATCACATATTTTCCTCAAATTGTGCCTCTGTTCTATCTCACCAAACATGAGTTTCACCTGGATTTCACTAAAGACTCAATTACTATGAGTGTCTTTTTCACATTTGCCAAAAGCTGAAGTGTTCTACGGATCACAATGAAGTTAATATTGTCAACTCAGTATTGAAAAACAATAGAGAGCGATTTAGCAAGTATCCCATGTAAGTCTACCACCTCTCTCACCTATAGCAAGCAAGCAAACTCTGGTGTAAGGAGCACAAAAAAGTATCCAGATTTACGATGAGCAGCAACGTTCAAGGAACCAATCCATCCTGAGCGATGCTAAGCAATGGACCAGATAGCAGTAGGTGTAATGTGTCAAAAAGCAGAACACTTTAGGGGCAATTTTGTATTTCAATGTTCAGAAATCTCACTCTCTATCTTATTCCTCTCTTGCACAAATTTGATTAAAAATTGATTTACAGATAAAAGTCAGTGGAGCAGTCTTAAAGTCTTGCTAAGTGGACAGAAGGTTACTTAATGAAAGCCATACTGGATTTGCATCTGTTGTTGAAGTCACACATGCAAGTATATGTGCAGATACATATGACACACACAATCACATATGCAGTGTTCTGCACAGGTGAATTTTGTTTGGTCTCTTGAGGATGATTATTAAATAATTAGCTGTCTGGAGACCAGTAAAAACACACACTGAGACAGCAGGGCCTTGAGATTTATGGTGCACAAGTCAGTGGCTCAGATACACTGTAAAAATATATATTTCCATTAGCTCTCCATGCCCCCTTTGTCTAATGACCGTCATGTGAGATCAATAGTGGTCCAAGGCCATTAACAGGCCTTACTCACAGTCTGATAGGGTATAGCTCAGTAGGTCCTGGAATCAAAAGACTTCAAGTGTCCAACATTCATGCTAACTGGTCACTCTCCAGGCAACAGAGGTTACAGCATACATTTAAATGCACTACAGGATAAAGAAACTTAAAGAAAGACAAAAAGTGCTATCTTGTAAGGAAGCTAGTAAATAATTGACATCTTAATTCTATGAAACGTTAACATTAATCACCATCAAATTGTGTATGGATAAGGCAAATGTTTTTCATTTTGGCCACGTTCATGCTCTACCTTGCTACATATTATGTTAGCTTAAAGGCACCAGCAACTCACCTGAGACCGAATTATTGAAACCAATGGCCATGCCTTGCTTAACATCTTAAGGCAAAGGTCAATGTCCTAGCAGCTCCTCCAATGTGTCGGAGTACGGGCATGAAACTGGACTGTGGCCACTGGTTTGGTTGATTGTTTTCTTGCATTGTAGTAGGCCTGTTTGAGGTGCTTTCACCAAACATGGATTTGCTCTGGAGTTCTTTAAGTCCTGCTTTGTCCACCTTTTCCGCCACTTTTTTTAATAGGTGGCCATTTCAGGTTTTCTTTCTACCCATGGGTAGAAAGAAAACACGTATGCCCGTACTTTAAAACGATTAACTCCTTTAGCTGGCACAACATCAACTGAGTGTCCTCCTCTGTCCAAAAATATGTGGTTCTTGCTCTAGCACATGCCATGTTGGTGCATTTTTCTTGCTTTGTTTTCTTCCCTTTTTCTTTCGTTTTTCCCAGCTCTCATCTACAGATTTATGCTGTTTGACTTTCTGATAAAAGTCTGGTGTGGGGACTATGGAGCTTGCGCAGAATGCCTAGGACAGTGCAGGTTCGATTGAGGCGTACACGTGAAAGAGTACTGCGTCTTCTAGGTGTGTCAGTCAGAATTTGAGAAATTCGGCTCGTGTTACATGTAAACGTATATTTTTATAGTTCAGTTTTTGTCAGGCTAACACAATAATTAGACATTTTCTAACAACATGTAAACGTTATGAGTGTGACTGTGAAAAACAAAGCATTAAGTCTGTCCTTGCTAAGTAGATTTGACACACACACACACACACACACACACACATACATGCGAACATGAATAATAGGGGACTATCTAAGGTACTATCCAGAGGGAACCTTTATTAGCAGTCATTTAAAATACAAAACTAGAATTGAAAAATTTACTTTTGAGGTCTTCTTTCACAATATTACTGCAAATGTGATTTTTACAATTTTTTAAAGAAATTGCCAAGAGGGGACCTGAAGCCTTGAGCGACGTCTGCCTATCAAAGGGGGGACATCCATATACTGCAGTCAAACTGGTTTATCCTGGTTCTCTCACCTATAGAGTGCTTCTTTTCACTAAAAACTTCATTTGTATCTTTAAAATGGGTATAAACTTTATTGCTTGCAATATATCAACATTTTTTGTGATAATAAATATTACAGAAATAATACTTGCCAAAGCAAAGTATATCTTTTAAAGAAGGCTCCCATAATCCTGTGAATTCAGTTTTATCTTACTATTTACTGTTAGTAACTTTATTGTTGTCTTTGTTTTATATATGTATATATATATATATATATATATATATATATATATATATATATATATATATATATATTTAGACCAGACCAATTGTAACTACCAATGTATCGTTCAAAAATTCAGAAAAATAAATCTATAAATGAGTAACATTATACATAAAATGATCAGCAATATAATTACTTATTTTGATAAATAATATATTTATTTTAATTAGTTAATCACTATAAAATGATTTAACACAAGTCTGTGACTAATCCTTAAAAGCTGTTTGCTTCCAAAAGAAAGAAATCAAACTGTGACATGACAGATGAGCTCAGGTCCAGAGAAGTCAGTATGCGTTTCTGGATTTTGTTGAATCTGGCTTTCACTTAGCATAGTAGAGTCTTAAATTGCATTTTATAGATGCAGTGATGAACTGTTCACTGTCAGTGGTTTTCAGTGTCCCCAAGCTCATTTTGTGATATCATGTTGGTATTTAATGCAGTGCTTTATGGGTCAAAGGTCATGGCCATTCATTTTTGGTTTTAGCCTTGTCCCTTTTATGCAGAGATTTCTCAAGGTTCTCTAAATCTTTTCATGCTATTATGGCAGATAGTTAATGGATTTGAACAGCAAATATCTTGTTTTGTAATGTATTCCTTTGTGTTCACAATAGTTTTTCAGTGATGGATGAAACACCTGTGTTTGTTAGTGTATTTTAGCATTATCTAATCTACACCCCATTCAAAGATGTTTGTTTTTTAATGACTACAGTCTGTAACACATACTACACACACTGGCATGCAGCATTGTCACAGTGCACAGAGAGTGTCTTGAAGTGAAAGGCACATAATAAATGTTACGATAAGTTCACAATGACACTCAGCTTTACAGGACTTTACATTCCAGTATTGTAAACTGAAACTTTTCTTTAGCACTTAAGTTTAACTGGTATGTTAGTGTTTTTGATGGGCATTGAAATGGTGATGAGCCACCAACAACTCATCTCAAAACCATCACAACAGGATACACATCTATGAATGGCCTTCATAAGTCCGACTTCTGTTTGTACTCTTTGAACTTTGCACTCTAAAAAGAAAAAAAAATATCCACACTCCATTTCCTTTTGTAAGAAAAACTAAAAAAGAGTTTTAAATTAAAATTATGTAACATCAAACTTTGACTTGACCTTTAAAATTGTTCAATTTCCAAAATACTTACCTGACCAGTTTTCACAAGTAGTGAATGTCAATCAAGTTTTCAATATACTTGTGTTCTCAGTCTGTACTTAAAGAAATGCAGCAGCTTGTTTGTTGGTGCACATTACAGAAGAAGGTCCACACCTGAGTAGGATATAATGACATGAGTCCACTGTTGGCTGGTACATAATGTCACAAGTTCCTTCTTAGATAGCACGGGTGACATTCACTCAACCATGTAAAGCACATACAAACATATTTAATAATACTTGTGAAAAAAATCTCATCTGAATAATGTTACATTTCTTCTTCAAATATGATTTGTTAGTATGTTTGTGTAACAGAATATAAAGGCTCAACTTTAGTGGCTGGCTTAACCTTTTTATGGCTTGATACTGTATTAATGGGAAATTATGCCCATTTCTAAAATACATACATATTATTTCTATGATCTAAGGCAGTCTAAAAACATTAGTAAACATGGGCAACTCGCTCCCATATCCAAAACTGGAGTGCTTGTGATGTCATGTGATATAAAGTGTAGAGTTGCTCCATTGATATGAAATTGTGAAAGATTTTTCTAGATGACACTGAGAACAGCCAGAACAATGTTATAAGTATATGGGAACATTTTCTGTTACAGAACTGACAACACCAATATAATAAAGTTCATTTGGGTTTAAGGGATAACAAACATTCTGTTGGTCCCCAAAATTAGGCTCTCGATGAGCAGAAGGAGCAGCTCCAGACTTTATACTTCATGACATTACAAGTCTGAGACTTCTTTCTCTAGTGTCTAGATCAGAGATATCACACATACTGGCTGATCCTTGGCCATGGAAAAACATACTGGAATTCCTACTTTAGATGTTCACCCTTTACAATGAAGGGTTTCCAGAAAGGACCAAAACGATATAAAGGTCAGCAACAGTATTTGCTGATTAATCATAAAAATAGATTTATTATCAGACTTTTACTGGAAATTCCCATTAAGAGTTATTACAAAGCACAGGATCTCTTTTACAATGTATGTGAGCTTTTTCAATTTATACATAAGAATGCATTTTCTTTGTTGATCAACATTACAGAAAAAAAGGGCCACACATATAGAATAAACACGGTGGTCCCAAGTTGGCTGGTACATAATGACACAAGTTCCCTTTTGGATAGGACAGAGAGTGATATTCACTCCACCATAGATTAATGAAAAGAATAGAAAGGTGCATTTTGTAAAGAGAAAAATATCTAATACAAAAATGTATCTATTCAGTAAAGCTTCTCATTGTTTAGTAAATTGGCACCAGAAATGTTGCCATTGTAGCTTTTAAAATAAAGGCTATAATGTGAACACAATTATAACTTGTCTTAATATTCACTGTGACGTGACAGATGAGCTCAGGTCTGGGAAGTTCAGTATTTCTGGATTTTGCTGATATCTGGCTTTCACTTTGCATAGTTAAGTCTTAATTTGCATTTATAGATACAGTGATAAACTGTGTCCACTGTCAGTGGTTTTTAGTGTCCCGAGCTCATTTGTGATATCCTTCAGTCATGTTGGTATTTAATGCAGTGCAGCTTTATGGGTCAAAGGTCATGGCCATTCATTTTTGGTTTTTAGCCTTGTCTCTTTTATGTATTTCTCAAGGCTCCTTTTTCATGCTATTATGATAGGTAATGGATTTGAACACCAAATATCTTGTTTTGTAATGTGTTCCATTGTGTTCAAAATGAATAGTTTTTAGTGATGGATGAAACACCTGTGTTTGTAAGTGTATTTTAGCATTATCTAATCTAGACCCCATTCAAAGATGTTTGTTTTTTAATGACTACAGTCTATAACATATACTACACACACTGGCATGCAGCATTGTCACAGTGCACAAAGAGTGCATGAAGTGAAAGGCACATAATAAATAATATAATAATGATAAGTTCACAATGACACTCAGCTTTACAGGACTTTAAATTCCAGTATTGTGAACTAAAACCTTTCTTTAGCACTTAAAAGTTTAACTGGTATGTTAGTGTTTTTGATGGGCATTGAAATGGTGATGAGCCACCAACACCTCATCTCAAAACCATCACAGCAGGATACACATCTATGAATGGGCCTTCACTAGTTATCTTCTGTTGACCCCATTCAAAGAGGTTTGTGCAACCCAGAACTAAGTTTTTATTATTGTTATATCTATTTTTGGTTGTTTTTGATAACTATAGTTGGTAACACATAGAGTTGTAAATTAGTTGGCAAATACAGGGCTGGTATACAGCATTGTCACTTGACGCAGAGAGTGTGCATGAAGGCATGTGAGATTGCTAAAATAAGTTTACATTGACACTCAGCTTTACAGGTCTTTACATTCCAGTGTTGTCAACTGAAACAACTCTTTAGCACTTAAAGTTTAACTAATGTTAATGTGTTTCTGATGGCCATATGCTAAAATTCAGACAAACAGAGCCACTGAGAGCCAAGATGCCCTACTGCTTTAGAGGGCCACTTAATAAATAATTACCTTTCAATTTATTTCAGTGATATTTACATACATATGGTTATTATGTCACTTCCAGCAGATGTTTCTTCATGTGAAAAACATGTTTTAACTCCTTTTTTGAATAGCTTGTAGTCAATTGTGCAATTGATTACAAATGTGGAATTCTGCTTGTATTTCTACTCTTTACAGTTTAACATTATCTTACCCAACATCCACTTGTTTAACACAGGAAAGAGGAAAAAAGCCATGTTTCAGTCAGATACAACATCTAGGATATAGAAGTAAGCAACCCTGAAGCCCAATGTGTAATGTCCTCACGACCATAACTAAATCAGCTAGAAGAAACCATCCCGCACTGCAGGGAATCAAGGCCTGACAGATTTTCACAGGCTGACTTGCAGAGAATCAAACCCCTCACCCACTGCAGGTCACTCACTTCTCAGTGGCAGCAGTCTCCACTGTTCAACACTCAAAGTTAGGATCTGAGAATCATATGGAAAAGTGCTGGTCACTCCACCTCTTCAGTGTAGAAGAAATTACATATTTTTGTCCACTTCATCAACTGAAGGCTAAGTAAATATAAAAATATATCTATAAAACTGTGTGAATGTAATAAAGACAGATTGCTTTCTAAAGAATGCAAAAGCCATTGAATCAAATGTACATAGATCATACAGAGATGAATAACATTTTTTTTCACACATATGAATACTCAGCCTCTTTTTAGGGATGCATCTTACTCCATAAATGTGGTAATTTTACGGTCGGTATCATCTTTTCTGAAGCTGGCATTACTGTATTATAGGCATCATTAATAATTTGTTAACTGACTGTTAATTATACTTTTGTCAATACTCCTTGATAACCAATGAAGAAATGATAACTAATTAACTTTACCCATTATAAGTAATGTTATAGATTGTTATTTTATTAGTCAAATACCAAGACTTATACAGTCTTGTATAAATACATAAACTAAGTATTAATGGTTTCCAACTAATTTGTAAACCTTTGTAAAAACAAAAAAGTAAATTATACAATATAAATATCTCTTGATAGATAGACCAAATATTTATAACACTGTTAACTATTAATAGTTGGTTTGAAAACTGTTTATAAACATTGTTTGGATGGTTTCTATAAAGTTGCAACTGCTAATGGTAATAAAACTGTTAAACTGTTAACAAATACCATGTAGCAGATCTTGAAATACTATTTGGAAGACCATTATAAAGTTACAGTTGCTATTTAAATCTTTTGAGTCACTTAATAAATAATGTCTTTCTAAGCACTTTGTAAGGTATACATACATGTTTGCCCTTCATTAAATTTTTAATAGGTTACAAAGTTGCAAAACAACAATAACTCCACTACATTTATCTTTTGGCTCAAAGTTGCATGTCAACATTGACTTTCTGTTCATATATGTGTTTAAAATGATAATCACACAATCAGGACACAAACATGTACTCTTTATGTAGCTCACCTATAAAACATTTAAAAGGGCCAAATTAGTTTTACTCCATACAATCAATAACCATTGACAACATTTTAACTATCTAAATAATGTTTGTAGATGCTTTTACAGAGTATCTAATTCTGTAGTATTGTTTTTACCTCTTTAGTTAAAAACAGAACCTTTTATTATAATTAGAATAATGAAATGTAAACTTGAGGCAATAACCTGTGCAACATCAAAATGGTATGTCATGAAATAACAGATGTAATCATTAGGTAACTGGAATATGTTCAACTACTTAAATATCCATAATAGTACAAGTTTTGAAAAAAAAAAACAGTATTTAAAATGGGAATTAAAGTGGAGAATTGTATGCCTACTCCATTACAATTTCAGGGTGTTCTTCCCAATAATCCAGGGATGTTGTACTAACCAAGATAAGCAGTGTGTGCTACTTGTTAAACCCAGGATGGGGGAATAAGCCACGTTTCAGTCAGTCTAAATCAGATACAGCATCTTGATATGAGAAGTTAGCAACCCCTTAGCTCATCGTGTCATGTGCTAACGACCATCGTCAGCTAGAAGAAACCATCCCCGCACTGCAGGGAATCATAGGCTGACAGATTTTCACAGACTGACTTGCACAGAGTCAAACCCCTCACTCACTGCAGGTCACTCACTTCTCAGTGGCAGCAGTCTCCACTGTTCAACATTCAAAGTTAGGATCTGAGAATCATATGGGTGCTGGTCACTCCACCTCTTCAGTGTAGAGAAATTACATATTTTTGTCAGCTTCATCAACTGAAGGCTCATAAATCTAACAATATATCTATAACACCATGTGATTGCTTACACTTAATAATGCAGGCACCACTGAATCAAATGTTTAACATCTTAGAGAGATGAACAACAATTTTTCACAAACAAATGAATATTTAACCTCCTTTAGGGATGCATTTCGCTCCATAAATGTGCTGGTAATTTTACATGTCAGTGTCATCTTTCCTAAGCTGGCTGTTAACAGACTGTTAATTTCACTTTTGTCAATACTACTTGATAACTAATAAATAAATTGCAACTACTGATGGTATGCAGCTGATACACTGATACACTACTGATGGTATATTGTTAAACTGTTAAAAATACCATGTAGTGGATCTTGACATATTATTTGGGAGGCCATTTTAAAGTTGCATTTGCTGTTTTAAATCTTACAGTCACTTAAAAAATGCTTTTGTTTCTCAGCTGTGTTAAGCATGCATACACGTTTGCCCCCATTAAATGTTTTATAGGTTAGAAAACTATTTATTTTCATATATAAGTTCAAACTGATTTATGACCAAACCTTTTAAATTTATATCACTGCAGCTCAAATGAAAAGGGTTCAGGAGGTGAAAACTGGACTACATAAATTCAACATTACAGATCAATAACAAAAACCTATGTTACAAAACTACAATAATCCACCATGTTTTTCTTTGGCTCAATGTTGCATTCTGACATTTTATTTCTGTTTCCTGAATATGTTTAACATGATGATCAGACGATCACTCTTACTCTTTTAGTTTTGTTTTACTCCTATAGTTGAAACCAAACCTTTTATTATGATTAGAACAATTAAATGTTAACTTGACACAATAAACTATGTAACATCACAATGGTTTGCCATGAAATTAATGTAATTATTAGGTGATTAAATATGTTCAAATATTTAACTATCCAGTAAAAAAGTACTACTTTTGTATCAGTATTCAAGCTTAGTGGGAATTTGAGTGGAGAATTATATGCCCAATCTGTAAACTTTTAGGATGTTCTTCCCAATAATCCAGAGATGTTGTACCAGCTAAAATAAGCACTGTGTGCCACTTGCTTAACCCAGGACAGGGACAGACCCATGTCTCAGGCAGTCAGAGTTGGATGTAACATTCTAGCTAATATGAATTAGCATCTCTGAAGCTTAATGTGGAATGGCCTATTGACCATCGTCAACAACAAAGAAACCAACCCCCACACTGCAGAGAATCAAGGCCTGGCACAGAGCTGCACACGCTGACCCCTCACCTCTCCAAGTCACTCATTTCTCAGAGGCCACCTTCAAAGCACCTGGGTGCTGGACACTCCACTCAGTCAATGTGGAGGATTGTTTAATCTTACATCATAAACTAAAAACCCTTTAAGGAATTTGAAATTCTTCATATAAAACCAAAACTGTGTTGAATAATAATAAGTCCCTCTGGTCACTGCAGCATGCACACAGAGAGATGGCAAATCATTTAATCCAATACAAAATGAGTAGTCAGCCTCTGTTAAAGACACAATCCATAAATGTGCTGGTAATTTTGCATGCCAGTACACCCATTTAAAAACTCTCAGTTCCCTCTCCTACAACAGAAGACTTCAAAAGGTCGTGACACAGCAGACAATCCAATCTCTCAGCGTTATTTTTATTTTACTTGAAAGTGAATCCTATTTTGATCCTAGTTCTGCAGTTTTGTATTGTTATTGTTTTATATTTCTTTAGTTGTTTTAGTAGTTGTAGTTGTTTTGGTTTTCTTGAGATCTAGTAATGTGTATACAATTTTGTCTGTCTAATGCAGATTTAAGATTAATTTAAAACATTGGAGAAAATATAAAACAAAACAAAACAAAACAAAACAAGAAGTGTCATTTTTGTACAGGCCAAGAGGGGACAAAGTGTGGACTGACTTTTCCTTTTTAGAATTTAAAGTTAAAGTACAGCCAAAAGTACAGCCAAAAACCTATAGAATTTGAAATAGTTCATCTCAGCAGTTGAACAGAGGGTTTCAGAGGTTAATCATTCCTCTAACTGACTTATCCCTGTAACTGAGACAAACTGATTGCTCACAAAACCTCCATATTATAAATACCATTAAAGATTGCTCTAGTCATTTATATCATGATGGGTTGTTAATGTGTTTTCAACACAAGGTAAAAAGGAGCACCTCTTAAACAGCAACTCAAAACTTATTCAGGCACGATTCAAAAAGCAATGTAAGAAAAAACTAAAATGATATTTCTATCTCCAATTTCCTAAAAAAATAAATAATTTTATTATTACATTTTGTAAGATTATTTTCTTTGAACAATAATGCATCTAACTTCTTTTTTCCTATTCTTTGTCATTTATCCATGTTGAAATGGGAATGTCACTCTATACTATATATCTAAGATGGAACTTGTAGTCATTATATACCAGCCAACAGTGGACTCATGTCACTTTATACAACTCAAGTGTGGACCTCTTTTCTGTAATGTGGAGCGACAAATAAAATGGATTCCTATAGATGGGCACACATACATTGGATTTCAACCATAACAATAAATGCCAAATTCAGCTGATTCCTGTGAATTCTGGGAGACCCTGCAATTTTGTCAAATCACTGCAACTATACAGAATTCTTAACTATTTAAACCAGTTAAAATCTGATTTTCACTGTATGTCTGCCCACAACTAATCCACTCAGTTCCTCAGTTGCCCTCTAAGTATTTCTGAGTGGCTCTGATGTTTTACAAAAGACGACTTTGGACCAGCAAAGCTATTTTTAAATTATTTGCTTCATTTTATGCAAATATTGGCTCTGAAAAGGCATCATTCAATGATGATGAAACTTTATTCCTTTTAAAAAAAATAACATTTTTGTTTTAATATTCTTTTCCCAATAGAAAAAAAAAACTTTAAATCCTCAAAAATAAAAACCTAAAACTTGCATGGCATTTTTTGCTTGTAAAACTGTTAAATGGAAGTTTTGAGTACGTCCATCCATATTCTCAAGTGATGCTAGCCACATAAGATGTATGCAGATGTGCCTTGTGCTGTCTGGCTGTCTACTGACGTATAATAACACGCTTGGCTCTGTCCGGCTATGTTCTCATCTCACATCATCCTGCCATGATCCAGATTGATGCAGGTATGCCAAAAGCACTGACAGAGGGAATGTATTTGAAAAGTTAACAATGAGAATGGACTGGGGTAGCTCCTTTTAAACACAGTGTCAAGCTATAAAATGGTAAAGACATCCACAACGGCTGAGCCTTTATATTCAGTTACAAAAATACATACTTACAGATCCTTTTAGAAGCAAAAAAATTACACATGATTTAGTTTAGATATATTTACAAGTAACTTGTGTCATTATGTACCAGCCAACTGTGGACCCCTGTTGCTTTATACTACACACAAGTGTGGACCTCTTTTGCCTGTAGAGTAGATCAGCAACAAAATGCATTCCTGTGATTATAGAAACAAAACATATGTACATTGTAAGATTGACAGAAATCTAGTGCTGGTGCATCTAAAAACTCAAAGGGAGTTTTGGAGGATTGAGCTAATCTCAAGGTTAAGTTAAATTCTGATAATAAACTAATTTAACAATTCATTAAAAATTAGTAAAGATCTTGCTGGTATTTTCTCTCCACATTTTCTTCCTACCCTTATTATTATTATTATTATTATTGTTGTTATTGTTATTTCTCCTTTCTTTAGATTTAAAAATATTTCCTTGCCCTCTGGGAAACGTGATTGTAAAACAGTGTCAAGCTAGATGGTTAAGCCATCCACTAAAACTGAGCCTTTATAGTTTGTTATAAAATATTAGTTATAATTATAATAATCACAGTCATTGTAATCATAGTTGAGGAATAATTTTGAATTATTTAGGTGAGATTCTTTTGTGTAAGTCTTATCTATCTCATTTTATTTATTCTTTTA
Source organism: Plectropomus leopardus (assembly GCF_026936395.1). NCBI lineage: Eukaryota > Metazoa > Chordata > Actinopteri > Perciformes > Serranidae > Plectropomus > Plectropomus leopardus. Next base: position 11,724,444 of record NC_142197.1, read on the forward strand.
CATGGTGGAGTGTGAACGTCACTCCATGCTATCCAAGAGGGAACTAATTGTCATTATGTACCAGCCAACAGTGGACTCATGTTGCATTATCCTATGTTTGGACATGTTTTTCTATAATGTGCACCCACAAACAAATTACATTTCTATGCGTACAGACTGAGAGTGTATATTGAAGTATATTGAAAACTGATTGACATTCAGTGCTCGTGAAAACTGGTCAGGTCAGTATCGCCAGGGACTGAACAACTTTAAAGGTCTAGTCAAGGTCTGATGTTACATCATTTTACATAATTAAACCTAAAAAGAAAAAATCTTACTGCTGATCATTTTATGTAAAGGTTTATTCTGCTTGGATTATAGTTTTCTTGCTTTTTTTAAGGCTCTAAAATACTGATTTCTCTCCTGCCTTCTGGGTAGCCCTTTATTTTAATACAGTATAGAGCTTAAAACTTATGAAATCACCTAAAGCCAAGCCTTGAATTTTAATGCAAAGACTAATAACAAATCACTTTTCAGGAGACTGGTGTCTTTATTAACCCTATCATGCTATTTGTATCATATTTGATACATTACATTCTGTGGCCTTCATGTCACCCACATTAACATTACTAAAGCCTGTTTAACGGCCCATCTGCAGTCTGAAAGGCTGCTGGGGAGAGGAGTGTTAAAAGCGACGTGTGTGAATGGGTCGTTCAAATACCAGCTCCAACCAGGAGGGAGAGCTCTGAATATGGATATAAACACTCACACACACTTTGGTCCCCTCTTGGCAAAATCTGAAAAATTTCACCAGAGGCCATAACACATGATTTTATGATGATTTAGAGCATGTCCAAGTGGGGACTTAAAAAATGTCCCCTGTTAGTTTTGCCGTTCCCTGTTGGTGACTGTGTAACGATGAGTATGTTCCCTGTTATATATATGCGCGAGTGCACACACACACACACACACACACACACACAGTATGTGACCCAAAGCCCTTCTCTCCCGGCGTCTCAGCCATAACAAATGCAACATCTCCAGTGCGAGCTGAACTGTTTGATATGCAGAGGACAGATATATTCATCCTTTGTCCTTAAGTCTCTTCTCACCTCCACTCAAGAACCTTGGCGGAATAACATTTATTTATTTATATTGCTCTGAGAGGTGACTCAAATAAAATAGATGAATTGACACCTGAAAGAATAGTTAGAGACAGATGTATAGGTCTATAGGGGGAGTGGTTGGTGGAGGTCACTGCTGAACCACCAACTCCTGAAAGAAATACTTGAAAATATAACTTGGGATAATGTGCTGCAAATTAAAGTTTGCACTCTTATTTTATGGACATAAACGCCTCTAAAAGTGGGAGTCATTGCATAACAGCAAAAACAACAAAGACTTGTAAAGCTTCCAAACCTCCCCAGTCAACTTGTATGCTGAGTGCATTCTGAACATTTACTACAGTAATGCTTCATAAACCACCCAAATCCTCTCATGCTTGCCTCGGGTTCTGTGGTCAGGCTGGAGTCATATTCAGTCGAAGCTTGAATTGATTAACCTGCCATCACAGAACGTAGCCAAAGGGAGACGCAATGAATGAACGTCCATGAGTGAGTGACAGCATTTTGATGCTTGAAGCCCACAGGGTCAGTCTGCAGTGCTGTGGAGAAAAGGGACCACAGATGGATGTGTTGTGAATTATAATGTAATGTAGTTTTGTTCATATTTAATGCAATGCTATCTTGTGAAATGCTTTTCTTGGCCTGGGCAAGGTTAAAGATGTTTCTACAAAGAATAAAAATGTGAAAACAAGCACCCCACCCAGTACACTGACTGCAGACTAAAGGCTCAAACAATGCATCTTTAATAACATATAGCAAAGAAAGAGGCCAAAACACAAGCAACTCATCGAATTCAAACACACTCTCCCAAACTTAGTTTGTGCTGGAAGGAGGGGCACAGAGTGGAAGGATAGCATGCGGTTCATCTTCAAAGTGTTCTTCCAGATAGTTTGTTGTTCCCAATCAACCTTGAAATCACCTCGCTGGTCTGAGAGCAAACAGAATTGCAAGCACTCTCTCCCTCACACTCACACTCACACACACACTCTCTTTCCCTATCAGCATTGCCTTTATTTACTCTATAGATCGGTGAGAGGAGCTGTTAGAGAGAACACCAGGGGAAGAGGAGAAAGGCAATCAATAGTACAGGGGTGGAAATCAACAGGAGTGGATCGTGCACCTGTGTATGTGTATATGTGCGTGTCTCTGATAGCAGTCATTGTCCTTGAGAAACACTGACTATTATTTTAGAAAGGCAAATGTCTTCATTTATTGCTCGTATTCATTTATTCATCCTATCAAATGTATATACTACACGCCCCCTGTATATTCTTCAGGCTCAATAGGAGTCCTGCCACCATTCCAGTAAAGCTGAAAGCCTCACCTGTCAACCAAACTGTCTCGGCCTATCAAAGTCACACTCTCTTCTGCCGAGATGCACGACTTATGCTAATGCCTGTCAAGCTCGACAGGTGAAAGGAAAGTTCTCACTCATATCAGCCCCCAACCCCCCACCTCTCCTTTCATCATTCCCCTTCTTTCAGCTCCTTTTTTACTGACATTTGATGTCTCTGTCAGCTACAGGAAAGTGTTATGGAGGACTCTTACAGACAATTACCCTTATGGGAGTATGTAAGAAGCATAACAGGCCTATTTAAAGTTGCAAACACAATACATACATTCTTGTGTTATGTAGGGGTGACACCCTCTGGTCAGTTGGTCGATTAGTTGCGCAATGCGAACTTGAACTTGCTGCAGTGTTTCTCCCGCCCTTCCTCCACTGTGATAGGATGGTAGGGTAAAAAGCAACAGTGATGCAGCAAATTACCTGAAGCAATGGGGCTAACCTACCAACAACATGCAATAATGAAACTTTCATCAGTCAGAAGAAACACCAGGTGTGCGGTGTTAAGCTGCAAAATAGAGCTTCAGCTCCTTGTCACGCTGCTGGTCTTTGTAGCAGAGTGTAAATACTGTCGGTATCAGGGAGGAAAAATGTTATCAGAACATCCAACACATTCTCATCCCAACTCTTTACATGTTGCTGCTATGTCAGTGGACTTTTATTTCTACATATTACAAGTTAGGTATCTTTCTGCATCTGGGATGCCATTACCGTGATGTCAACAAATAGGTTCCCCTCAGCTGCGTTGTCAAGTGACGTGCCAGTTGCCGTCGGGCCGTCCGCCGGCGCATAATAACACTGTTACTGGTTCTGTCCAGCTGAGTTCTCAGCTGACACGTCCAGTGGTGCTCCATGCGCAGGGGAAGGATGCCTTTTGGCGTTGTACACTCATGCCAAATGCACTGATGGAGTGAAGCTATTTTACAAGTTCAGAATGACAACAGGCTGCAACATCACAAGTAGATTTGCTGCATTTCCAGCAAAGAATTTAAAAAATGCACTGGCTTTTGTGGTCACACAACGCTACCAGGTACCAGTGCACTGTACTGTGGCTAGTTTACTTAATTTAGAGATACTGTGCAGATTGTTTTTTTTAGCTTATCAACTAGATCAATTAGATGGACAGTACTATCAGTTTCAGTCCAACATGTTATTTGGTTGATTGCAACCGTAGTGCAATGCATATTTGTTATGTACTCTAAACCACTGAATTTAAACAATATGTCTGGATAAAAACAATTGCATTTTGCAAGTTTCATTATAACATCCCAGTTGTAGACCTAGTAAGAGTAGTTTTTGTATATCAGTGACAGAATATTATGTGAAAGCCACTTTTAAGTTACTACTCTGCGATTGACAGAACTTGACTTATTTATTAAAACTTATTCCGTTCAGTAAAACTCTGCGGTTTGGTGTCTTACTGTTTTTTGTATATGTACAGTTTGACACTAGTCTGATGTGCATATTCCTTTTTTGTTTGTGGTTTCTTCAACCCCTCCAACTAAGAAAGGGGCATTTGTGCAATGGGCCAATATGCCAGAAATGTTACAGCTACGTTACGGATATGTTACCTCCCCTAATGCCAGTCTGTCAGCTGTCAGTTTTGTAAGTGGTTAACTAAGCTATCAGCATGCCTGCCATGCATGACAGCCAGACAGATTGGAGAACATATTTGGAGACGTAGCATTGTTAGAAGGAATGTCATCATATTTGGCATGGATGTTGCGAATATCTCACATTACTTTGTTATATCGGTGTCAATTTGGAACAAGTGGTGCTAATATTGCATTATCTTCACATTAATAATTGGTTTGACATATCTCAATCTCTGCTTTCGGCTGCGATAGGGGTAATAACCCCAGAGTGCTGGAATCATTTTCTCTTTCTCACTTTTTTCTTTTCTTTTCTTTCATCCTATCCTCTTACTCTCTTCACTGTCATTCAAATCATACCTCATCTCCATCAGGCTTATCAAACACTACATATTTGTGTGTATGTGTGTGTCCGTGGATATTTTTGTGTATCTGTGCTTCCATGTAACCACTCACAGTAGGCGTAGATTTGTTTGTATAGCATCAGTTTCACTGTGGGCTTTTCTGAATTGTACCCCATTTTTCCTTGTGCATATTCGTACACAAATGTGATCCTAGCATGTTTTGTATTCAGAGGCATGTTTGCCCATAAATGCATTCACTCTCCTACTCCTTCTCCCACCTTTTCCCTCCTCCTCCAAACACTCATAAACATTGATCCCACCTTCTTGAAGTGACTGTAAAGTCATCTGTGCTACTGGCCACAAGCAAATTCATTACAGAAGGTCTGTCAGCAGTAAACTTCTAGAGGTAACCCTTATACAGATGAGTCATTATGGATCAGTTGACCTAGACAACATGCGTACTGAAAAATTGTTATGAGTTTGAATCTTGATGAACACATGGGTGGATTATGAGCAAAACCTCCTCTCCTACATAGGAGCAAGTCACACAAACGTTTTAGTTATATTGCCTTTTTTATGTTTTTTGTGTCTGTGGTTGTTTTACTCCTATTTATAGTCATTTTGCATCTCTCTGTTTTTATGTTTTTTTTGCCCTTTTCATAGTCGGTGTGGTCTCTTTGTGTCTCTTTGCAGCTGTTTTTCATCTCTTAGTAATTGTTTCTCTCTGAGTAGTTTTTTTTTTTTTACATTTCTTTGTAATGTGAGACATTTTGAATGTCTCCCTGGCTAGTACATGTTTCTTTGAGTAAAATTTTGCACGTGGAGGTCAGGAAGGGTCTCTTGACACTTTAGGCCCCTTGACCTGTGTCTGGAAGGCCAGCTGAGTAATTCATCCATGCCTGTACGGTTACATTTTAAGTGCCTACATCTTACATTTTCTTTCGGATTAGCACTGTGGTTTGATTAAAATGAACAGAGAAGATGAATCTAAATGCCATTATAAAGTTGTATTCTGGAGTCACACAATCCTGTCTTGGTTGTCAAACACATGCACAGGCTTATTAGGATGACACAAAAAAGTTCAAGAAGTCATAAGTAAACACACAAAATGGCTGGTAAAACTTGCAAGTCATGCTGCAAGGCTTCTTGTCTTCTAAATCCTTTGTTTTCCCAAGACATCTCTGGTGCTGTCAAACGAATAACCTTTTCGAAAGGAAAAGCTAATTGGCAGATCCATTGAACGGTTTTTCTCTCTCGCTTTCCCCCTTCTCTCTCTCATATTAATTCTGCACCACTGCTACCTGTCGCTGTGTTCACAGTCATCCGTTACCTCAGTGCGCTCATTACCGCGGCATGCCACACCAATGCTAATTAAACTGCAGTGCCACAATTAGCATGCTACCACGGACTCGTGTTTGGTTGTGCCGACCACGAGGCTCCCCCTGGAGATAGCCGTAAGAGCTTTCAAACATATTGTTGGCAGAGAAGGAGATTGTTTACAACAAAAAGTTTTTCCTCTAATGTCAGAGTGAGATCTAATATCAGGCCAGCCACTTTAAATAAAAACATTAGCTGTGATCTCATATCGGAGGCCAGAAAGAAGAATGTAAATGTCACCTACACATGATTTAAAAAAAAAGTTTATTGCTGAAAGGACAGCAACTATAAAGCTATGTTGTCTGAAAAAAAATAATAAAACCTAAAATAACAGATTTCAGGTTTCATGTGTGGCAACACAGTTTACAGATCAGAAGATCTTCCATTACAACAGACCTCAATTTAATTACAATTACAATTTCTGATTTTTTTGCAGAGCAAAAGACCTTGCTTACTCAATTATCAGTGACCTACTAGATTTGAAACCCCCTTCATCATAACCATAGACTGCATAAAAGTAATGAATTTTGCCAATCTGACATCACCCATTAGTTTGTGGACCCTCGTTTTGAAGCCTTGAGTTCGGCATTTTCGTCCACACCATCTCGGAGTTAAACAAGCGAGTTATTTAAAAATTTTCCCCTCTACAGTTGTCATGAATGTGGAAATTAGCTATAGAGACCAAAACAGTTTTTTGTACATAGGCTGTTAACATGTTTATTTCTTCTGCAAAGGGGATTGACTCACTCTTAGAGCCAGCCTCATGTGGACAGTAGAGGAACTGCAGTTTTTGGCACTTACAGGTTGCTTAATTTTTCAGCCAGGAAGGTTGCTGCTTGATCACAACTAAGTTAAAAAAATTGCAACTATGACAGTGCACTTGTCAGCTTAATATTCCCAAGTAAAGAACCTGGATTTAATATGAAGTAATGCTAAAGATGAGTTGATCAGCTCTCAAAGTAAAATGTATTCAAAGTTGTTTCTTTGAACTTGAGATCCTTGCATCCATGACACTTGCTCTGATGTGTTAGCATCCACTGTGCCCAGGGGAGGATGGCCATCCCCTGAGTATGGGTGACTGGTTTCACCCCCCTTTACCCCCACCCTCTACCTCTTGCTGGATGCTAAGGGGAGTTGAGGGAAGGGAACAAGGCCAAGAAGTGACAGGGGCATCAGGACGGAACGGAGTGCTGCACCTCCCAGTTACCTCTCAACTGTCACCACCATAGTCTGAAGACACACACATACATACACACAGACCAATCTACCTATCCCCAACACACATGCACACACACAACAGCTGCACGCCCACTTTTAAGTCTGGACCATTGCTCACTGTCACCGACTGTCACCTCACCACACACTGGGAAACACAGACATTGGAGAACGGACATGCACACACAAACACAGTGGGGAAGGTGTCTCACTATTGTCCGGCAGAGCATGAACCGACGCAGGGACTGACATGAGACAGAGAGGATGAATGAGAGATGCGTTGACAGTCAAAGCAGTGCAGATATATGGCGATGTATTCCAGGCAATTGGGGAGGGAGAGGTTACGTAAATTCCCAGGAAGAGACAGTGGGGGTGAGAAATCTTCCAGTGAAGATGCATAAATTAAACTCAAGGAGCAGGTACTCTAGTTGAGGATATGAGGGTAAATACACACACAGACATGCGGTTCATCTTGACTATGACGGAGAGCACCTCAGGGAGAAGGTACTCATGCAGGTCACCTCACATGTCCCATCACAGAGCTAGTGCTATGGCAACAGCAGCATAGTAAGACTATAATAACCATGTTATATAATCCCACAGTAATCCTCGCTGATGGTATTAATATCAGATTGCAGTGTCACAGAGATTACTCATGCATGCCAAGACAATATAATGTCATTATGTATACCTTATTATATATTTACTCGTGAGTTGGACACTTTAACCCGGATTCATAATTGAGATGCTGCGCGCAGTAGACAGACAGCTCATTTTTACAACTGTATGTTAGAAACAGAAGGCAGGACAAGACATATAAGATGCATCAGTATCGGGCCTTACATAGACCAAATCAAATGTTTATTTGGAATAACTTCCAGCAAACCCTTCACATAGCACATAGAATCAAAAAGCATGATGTATTTAGAGTATTTCTACCTCATCATCAGACAGCCTTATCCAACAGGGACTGAAACCATTATGTCAGATCTTCTAAACTCTATTGACAAAACAGCAATTTTACTTCACAAAACACTGTAGTTGCTTGTCTACCCCGGCCATGATTTGTTAGTGTATGAGGTAAAGTAGAGCAAATATCCAAATATAGCGTAGACTTACAATGATACCAGTTTCTTTAGGTGGCTAAAATACATTTTGCCTGCCCCCTTCCGTAGCAGTACAATGCTTAGCTTCTGTGCAGGTTGGTTTGGTTCATCAAAGATGAAAGCAAAGCAACACAGTATAGAAAATAAGCACAGGAGAAACATCAGATAGGTCGGACAGCAGTGTTTAACTCTGTACTTGTATATGTTACAGTTATGGCTGAACTTGACAACAGAAAAGATTTCACATATCTCTGCAGCTGAAATCAGTTGGCTGTTGCCTACAGGCAGTTATTGTTAGCATGTCAACACAGGGATTCAGTCCATACTCAGTTCCTCCAGGATATTGCAATGTTGCAGTCACAAAAATAAATGCAAATTCAGCCAATCCCAGTGGTTGCTGCATGACCTTGCATTTTTCAGGTTTGCTTCAAATTTTACCATTTAAATCTCAATTTATTGTCGCACATAGTGACAGAGTTCACTGTTAGCATCACATAGATTATATCACTCAAAGCTTGTTAATGTCAATTGCAGCGGAGTCAAGCTGTTTCAGTATTGGTGTGCAATTGTTGAGACGACTCTGTCAGATTTTTGCCACTGTCATTGTGTTAGCACAAGTTAAACTGTGTTGGCAGAGAGAGCAGGAGAAGAGCAGGTCAAGCAGTCAGTCCTTTAGCCTTGCATCGCACAGCAGCAACAGCTCATCATTGGCAATCAGCCGTCGTAACCATTGTTGCAATTTTCACTTCCCATTGCAATGTCATTGCAAAAAAAAGGCCCAAACCACTGTAACAATGGCCGAAAAATCAGGCATTTCAGGATATAGCAATACCAAAACGAGCCATGAGATCTTAGAGCGGCTATTTACTTTATACACATATAGAGAGACCTCTAGGTGCCCTCTTCTCTACTAAATAAAATGATAAGAATTTCTTCTCATTCAGAGTTACAAACTGCCTTGTGGCTGTGAATAAACACACCTCAACTCCGCAGGCTGGATATTGACCGCCTGGATCAATAGTATTATATACTGCTGTCTACAGCTGCACACATTCAAGATCATAACACAATATATGGAAGATAAAAGCCAAGTGCACTCTTGAGACTCCACTGAAAAGCAGCCCTCCAGTGCCCAGCACTGTCTCCCTTAGGGGCAGTTATGAAAACATCATCAAGCAGGGGACTTCAATTCACAAATATCTCGGGAAATACTGTTGATGCAATGCAGTGATAAGTTATTGTTTTCCCTTGTGAGCTTCTGGGATTTTTTTTATGAGTATGAGGTCAGATTGTGTTTTGATGTAATAAAAAATGGGACAGTGATATATGAGCTTCTTGGAAACGCTCCAATATTAGCTGTTACATCCTTTGTCTGTCTTATCCCTTCTAATCTGTCATCTCTGAAAAAAAAAGAATGTGCTATTTTAGAGCTCCCACTCATTAACTCATTTAAAATAAATAAGTGTTTATATGCAATTAAGATGTACAAATAAATAGCAATAGTGTACTTAGCTGGATGATTAAAAGGTATCATTTTCTGTGATGACAGTTCCCCTTCTGTCCTCTTTTGTGTCAATAAAATTGCTCCTTAATTGTCTAATTTGTAATTTTAGAAAAGCAGATATAATAAAATAATGTGATTCAATCATTTGGGCAAAGAATTCATGAAAAGCTCATTTTATCAGTAACATCTGCTTTGTCATCACACTCTGTAACCTTCCTGCCCCCAAACACACACTAACATACTTATGAGCCGAACAGATTAAGTTGTTTAATATAGAGAACCTGGCCTAATGGCATCTTCAGGGGCAGCAGTGGCATCACATATGCTAGATAAACAGCCTAATAAGCCTGTTACCCCACCCCACTGTTAGATAGCTCTGCCGGGGGATGTTTCTTTGTATGTACGTGTGTGTGTGTGTGTGTGTGTATGCGTGTGTGTGTGAGAGAGAGAGAGAGAGAGAGATGAGATGAAGGAAGTCGGTGGCATGGCATTTGACAGCTGCTAAAATTGCGTGGTGGAGTGTGAGGTACCAAAATTCATGGCAGAGAGAAACAGCTGTTAGTTGTTTGCCCGCAGGGCAAGATTGATGTGCCGATCACCGTCTATTCTGGGTGTGTGTGTGTGTGCATGAGAGAGAAATACAGGATTTATGGAGGTTGTTGGAAATAATACGTGCTTATAGCCCTCATTTTATTCAAATGTTTATGGAACGTTGATTGGCAAAATCAGACTCTCTCTCCCTGCCTCGCTCTGTTTATATATTTAAGAGATCGTTTTATCCCATATGGCTTTGTACCTGCAAACTCTCAGCAGCAGTGTCACTATGTAATTTTCCGCTCAGCCGGTGTTCTTGCATTGGTAGAACGTAAAGGGGATGGCTCAGAGGTTTCTACTTGGGGGCAGCCACTCTGCAATTTCTATGTCTTTAAGTGTGGGTTTATGAGAGACGCAGATTGTGTATGTGCGTGTGTGTGTGTGTGTGTGTGTGTGTGTGTGTGTGTGTGTGTGTGTGTGTGTGTGTGTGTGTGTTCATTCATTTGTGTGTGTGTGTGTCCACAAATAGGAGTAAAAGGGTCATGGCCAGTGGGCCAGGTAATGACTCTCCCACTGGCCCCTCCACGCGGATTTCTGCTCTGTGGACCTCCACTCTTAATGATAGCACAAGGAGACGCACTTACTGTGGTGTGTGTGTGTGTGTGTGCACGCGTGTGCGTGTGTGTGTGTTCACGTGTGGCTGTGATCACATGCAGCAGTGAGAGATGTACGTAGTCAGGCTGAATGTAGATGTGTGTGATTTGACTGAATCTCTGTGACACAGCTCTGGCTCTGGAGCCTCAGGCTGTCGGTATGTATAGGATTCCATAGTGTGTGATGATGCATGGGTGGTATGGTAATTACGTTTCATTTGGACAACACAGGGGCCTATTTGCTGTGCATTGATTTACCACAAACAGCACTGTAAAGGTGTGTAGTATATAGGACTGTGTTTAACCAAAGCAAATCTTGGTTAAATGTAATTCTACCCCCTCTTCAACCTATCAATTGTTTGATGGTCGAAAAAAAATGTTTGTTATCTCTAAATCAATTAAATAGCTACAATGCACTGAATTCACTGTACCTGTTCGCACCATGTGTTCACCTCGTCACTGTCACCAGCCGTCCAATCACAGTGGACAAGGGGCGGGACAAATACCAAAAAGACCAACTGTCACAGAGGACAAATACAAGTGCTAAACAGAAACAACTCTCTTTTTCAGCAGGAAAAAGAAACACTTTGGTGGACACACGGCCTTATTAAAGTAACACCAGCAAATATCTGACTAATCTGAATTTGATTGCACAAGAACATATCGACCTACCAGCTAGAATGTGAGTCCTAATAGTATGCCACAAATACTGCAAAAAGTCTTGATTTATTTTATTTGTGTAAAAGAATATACATTCATCAGTGAGATTTTAGACTATATATATACACTTGCTGACCACTTATGTATCTAATGCTTGTATACACTGTATGTGTGTGCACGTGTGTGTTCAAGCATTTGTTACCTTCGGTGACATGAGCATTTGATAGAGCAGAGGAGGGCCGGACCTCGGCTTTGTGAGAATTTAATAGCTTTCATTTCCCCGCCTGCTTGACCTTCTCCATTCCTCACATTAGGTATGCATTACACCTGAAGTCTCACATGGCCAGATACATCTGCACCCTCTCTGTAGTATATTCTCTCTCTCTCAATGCTCCCTGAGCCCTGCAACCTGCACCCCACTGATACTGGACTAGTTTCAACCACAAGGGATCAAGCCTGGAATTATGCTTTGTCCTCATGCCTCCAAAATACCAAAGAATACCACTTGTTTGATATTGACTTTGGCTGTTGTGTTTATTCTTTGTTACCATGACATGATTTCAGGACTCTTTCTAAAGTTTCTCTTTTTAAATTTTGGTGTTATTCTTTTTTCGCAGTTGCTTGAACAAAATTCTTTTCTTTGAGTTCTTGTTTTCTTTGTTCTTCCTTTTTGTTTATCTAGTTTTCTGTCATTTATAGGGTATCCACATTTCAAACTCAAACTAGGCATGAAAGAATGAGTGGTTGTCACTAATGTTCCTTTTTTAAAGTTAAAGGTTACTTTTTAAAGATAATCATATGCATATCAGAGGGGTCGCAGTAAATTAGACTTGTTTGTTTCATCTTTTAATGTTTATGATGGTTATCTTTTGCTCTGCATGCTCATACTGCACATAATAATGTGATCATCTTGTATTGTAGTTGGTTAAATCATCAAAAGGGCAGAATGATAAATGTGGCATGATGAAATATATTATCCACAACACCATCTAGTTTTGAATGGCCGTGACAGCCCCATCAGCAACAATTGCCGAGGCTAAAAATGCTCTTCTGGCCTCTCCTCAGTCTCACTCTAATTGTGTCACCTTATCAAAGGCTGGGAGAAACAAGGGTGCAGATTAGTTTCCATTCAGGGCCAATCTAATCCTTTCAGCTCGCTCTCTCATAATGTGTCACTGCCAGTCAGTCAAACACTTCTGCACAACAGCGGTGTTTACTTACGAAATGAATAGATGTTGGACGTCTAATTCTCCACCCAAAAAAAAAAGTCGGGCTTGTTATGACTGTTATTTGAAATCTAAATCGCTTTGATTTCTGGGGTTCTCTAAATGGTCTATTCTTTGATGTTTACAAAGGGCGGGGATTGTTTCATATTGCTATAAACGATGCAATCTTTTTTTTTCTTTTCAAGGTCTGTCTGGATAGTAATTGAAAACAATTATCCAGTGCTTTGCTCTGATAATACCCAGCACTTACGCCGGCTAAACCGTGTACAGCATTATCTTCAATATCCTTTCACTGAAGCCCCAAATCAGCCAGAGCAGCTATACAAATTCCCCTTCACAGTGGTGCTGTTAATCCAAATCAATATGTGTACATGTCTTACACATGGGGAGGGATCCATCAGGATGCAAGACCTCTTCTTGAAGTAAAATGCATATGTGTTAGCTAGTGTCACCCTCTTGGTAGGGCTTTCTGCTGGTATGTACAGCGGAATGAACAAACATGGGGGTATGTCAAGCAAGAAATCACATAAAAGTATTAATTTAGAAAGTGTTTGTCCACCACGTAAGGGATTTCACTGGTATTAATTGTTTGCACAAGGATCCCCATTAGAAGCACATAAATGTTCCTCTAGTCTTTAATGGGGTCCTGCACATTGAAATACAGTACAAACATCAAATAAAAGGACAGGCAACTTGACATATAAAAACAGTATAGACATAAACTAACAGTATGGACAAAATAAGATATAAAATAATCTGAATGCAAGACTAATACCAAAATTTAAAAAAAATGTAATAGTAGTCTAAGCAGTACAATTAGATATATCAACAAAAAGAGAAAAACAACTACAGGCATTAAGTGATAAGGCAGTAATAAGGCAAGCAAACTAAACAGATAAATTCATTAAAGAAATCAGATAAGTCATGAAAGAATTTAAGGATCTAAAACAACAAAACTAAAAAAAAAAAAGTTCATACAATTGGCGCATAAATCAGTGTTGATCTTGTTGTTTGGCAAAAATATTTCTTTGTAAGCTTTTGAAAAGTAAATTTATCACTGATGTTAGATATGATGTCTTTGGTCTTTGGTATGGACATTTTGAGACCATGAACGCCACTTTGACGGCTTTTCAAATACCAAAACATCACAAAATAATCCATCCTTTGAGACGAATTGTCTCTGTCTCGTTGTTTGAAGAGTTAACAGTGTGTTGGCAGATGGCATTGCATGGAGCTGCAGAAAAAGTTGATTGTTCACACGGGGCTAGTGTTACCTAGTAACGTCATGTGATTTTGAAATCATCCCGCCCACGTCTGTGTTTCATGCAGCGCATTCGCAAGGAATTAGCCAAGTCTGTGTTTTACTCAAATTTACTGACATTAATCCCCAGATAAATTGCACTTGAATATTTGTAACTCCACTTTACTCAAAGAAACACCACACAGCACCACTAGTAGTGATCTGCTGTGTTAGCCTCCTTTTTTTCCTTTTAAATGTTAGTTTAACAAACAGAACCGATTCTGCCACACATTGTCACAAGTTATCTATCGCATCATCTTTTGAGATTTTGCTCTTCTGATCGATTATTCTTGCTCTCTCTGCAAATGGGTCTCAATGTTTTGTTAACCCCCTGCACCCAAAATGCTGTCAAAACTTTTATTCATTAACACTAACTCAAACTCTGTAAATTTTGACCTGGAAAGGAAAGGCAGAAATGAGGTGTGGAAAAACCTAAATATGACCCCAAATCACTAAGATACCAAATCACACAGGACTAATATTGTCACATGACCTCTTTGTTTGCCAAAATATGGTAGGTAATTTGCAACGGAATCTTTACTTGACAAATTAAGGACATAGCAGATTCACACTGGATTTAGATCTGTCACAATCCAGTTATACCCAACCAAATAGCTACACATTACTAGAGATAATGCTAGTTCTGTGCAAATAATTACTTATTTTAAAATAATAATAAATGTATTCATTTTCCCTTTTTATTTTAAATTTTTCACTGGAATACCCTGTGTTTCAGTCCTCTGTGGCAGCACTCTGCACTGCGCCATTGCAGTGGTTTCATTGAATTGAATGAGGAAACCCAGCAGGCTTTTTTTTTTTTTTTTTTTTTTGCAGCAGTGCCATTGTCTAACCCTTAGGGAGGTTGAGAGATGCAGAGAAAAGAAAAGGCCATCCCTGTTCCAGCTGAGTCACACTCCCTGCATGGTCTGTTTCTGGGATGTGAAAGTTAATAATTCGACCTGTTGGCTGTTTCATCCTTCCCAGCGAGTCTGTGACCTTCTGACTCTGAGAAAGAGATGGAACTTACAGTCCCTGCAGGGCTATGACATCTCCATAGACAAACAGAGGCCACCCAGGTACTTACAATGCAATGCACTAGCTTGCAATACAACACATAACTGTAGAGGAAAGTGAAATGTGTACAGTAAAAGCTGGCATTACAAACCTCATGTCAGGTTAGAGGACTTTGCCTTTTAAGTTCCAGACTCAACACTAAAAGTCTACAATTTGAGATGATTTCATTGGTGCTCAGTCACTTCGCAGTCCAGTTTAATCAAATTTTGAAATCAGTGATTGAAAGCCTAGTTATTAAGTTTCGGCATGTTTTCACAGATAAATTTTACAAAGAAAAAATCTTAGTTAAAGTACAACCCCTTTCCAAAAAATGTTGGAAAGCTATGTAAATAAAAGCAGAATGCCATGATTTTTCAAATCATTGTTAACCAATACTGTACAGAGACAAGATACAGTGGGAATAATGATACATAAACATTGTTGATATTCAGCATTGATACTCTGAAAGAGTGTTTTAAAGGGAAACGCAACCTACACAATGAATTCCAATACGTTATTTCCATGTCCTAGCTGAGTTAAATGAATATTTGTGAACATGGGCCAAATGATAGTGTTCTCAGTTCTAATTTGTGAGAGTTGTTCATTTATACTGATAATTTAGTGCTTGAATATACAGTTTTTGTAAGTTATTTTGATATCTTTGTCATCACTTTAACATAACAAAATTCAAATTCACACATTCAAGCCTCTATATCTTTTAAATTGTCTGTGAGCTTATGTAAAACCTGCAACCTGAAAATATACAACTTAATTAAAACTTAAGTGATAAACAATAAGAAACAACTTGTTTTCACATGCAAATTATATTGTTTTATTTACTCAGTATGGGATGGAATGGCAGAACGGTCAAACACAGAAATACGCCTGCACTGCAAGTCGGACATTAATCCAGAGGAGTTTGCAATCATTGCTTTTTTCTAAAGATTGATGTCCTTTAAAGTAGTCTAGTGAGGGTATTTGTTTTTTAATAAAAAAATCCAGGTCCACTGCATATTTGCATAACAAGCAAAACAAATTGGCCCCTGTCCACTTTTTAGAGCAGAGTGATATACCCTCTCTAATGATAATGTATTAACAGGCCCCGGTCCAGACACGTCAGGTCTAGTTGTTGCATTCATCAACTCACACTGCCTTATTATGTCTTGTTGGCTTGTAACCGTATTGTAGATGATAAAACTTGTGGGCTGCAAATTTTCAC
This sequence comes from Plectropomus leopardus, assembly GCF_026936395.1. Classification (NCBI taxonomy): domain Eukaryota; kingdom Metazoa; phylum Chordata; class Actinopteri; order Perciformes; family Serranidae; genus Plectropomus; species Plectropomus leopardus. Next base: position 11,740,675 of record NC_142197.1, read on the forward strand.
CTAAGTCATTATTTCTAATAAACATTATCTAGGATGACTCTCTCTCTCTCTCTCTCTCTTACACACACACACATAAAAACCCAACCTAAAAATGTTATTTGCTGTTAGATGGACATTAACAAGTCTTTACAGCATGTCTTGTTAACTCAGATTCTTTCTGTTTTCCCATGGCATTATTGCTCCATTCCTCACTCCCCTGACTGTTACAGTATTTACAGCAGTGAGCATCTCACAGAGATGATGTCATAAACCTGGGCCATATAAGACAGCTGAGGTAAAGCGGGGCTGTGTCAAACATCACTCCCTTGTTTCCTTTTTCGCACCTCCCTATATGATGGACACTAAATTGTTCATGCAACAGTTAATTGAGATTTTTGACACGTACACCTTGTTTAGACTTCCAAACCAAATCCTTTTATTGTCATATCCACATTGTATTCAGATTGATTTAGTCACTTAGTCAAGTGGATAGCAAACACAACACATGAATTCAAACCACATTTTGAGGTCATTCATAGTTGACAAAACTCAAAAAAGATTGATGCAAACTGTTGCATTATTGTTTTATTTATTTTTTTTGCTTGTTAGCATTTGTTTTTAGAGTGTAGATTACCATAGCATTGACTAAAGCTTCGAAGCATTTGGGTCAGCCCTAGTCTGGACACAAAAATCTGACCTGATCTCTTGCCAATAACACACAAATAAAGATCTGATTTGAAACACAAATCTGTTTTGCATGCAGTCTGAACATAACCTTACTTATTATCATCAGCTGTGCAGTTGCTCAGTGTTTATTTTTGCATTTTTGCATTTATAAAATGCATGTGGGTTTTTTAGCAGGAAGAGTACATTCTGTGGGCACTACTTTTTCCATTATATTGTGGAAGTTTTGAGAGCACTATATGAAAGTGTCCATGCTCAGCCTTGGAACAAAGCCTTTATCAGCAGTGTCAGGAGCACATAGATGCATACTTACTCTGTGTGTGTGTGTGTGTGTGTGTGTGTGTGTGTGTGTTTGAGAGAGAGAGAGAGAGAGAGATTCATGGAATGGTATAAACCTTTATTCATGCATTTATTATTCACTTGTAATGATTCAGTCACTCATAATGATGATTCACTCGCAGAAATTGTGCCAGTAAACATTATTAATTCATTCCTGCTAGTCTTTTCTGGCATGAAATTTGAGGTTTTCTACCAAAAAATACAATAAACAGTGACGCTTTCAAGGAACAGGCACTGAGAGAAACATCATTACACAAATACTCACACAAAAACACACACATAAGGAAAGCAGGTTTACAAAATGTCCTGCTTAGCATCTCTTTAGATTGTTACTCTTCCACTGGTGTGAACAATAGACCTGTGGGTATGCAAGGAGGCAAATTGAGTGTATATATTGTTGGTATATTAGTAGGTGAAAGTGTGCAATTGTGGGTTTGTGGGTTGTTTGCCTGGGGTTACTTATATGATGTGGTCTTATTAAATCAGTGCTAGAAAAGGAGGAACAGACAGGAGTGATAGAGAAGCACAAAGAAACCCGAAGCGATTAAACCCCTACTCAAACCGGCTTAGCAGTGAAAGCTTCACAGAAAGCCAACAATGGTTGCCTTCCTTTAAATCTTGCTTCTCTCATACTTTCATTTCCCCCCTCTCTCTCTCAATCTCTCTTTCTCTCTCACCCTCTTTTTCTCTTTTTTTCTCTTTCTCTCTCCTGCACTATTTACCCCTCCTCCTGTTCTCTCACCCTCTCTCAAACAGATTATTTCTTTTCTCTTTCTTTATGTCTGTCTTCTTTGCAGCACGTTAGGCCGCTTAACTTTACAATACTCATGTCAGGTCAAAACCCACCCTACTTCAGTGTCTTCAGTTCGGGATAAAAAGCGTCTTGCTGCATAAAGGTATTACTGTATCTCAGACGTCAACCACCTCAAAGGTCTTTCTTTCATTCGATCATTACGGCCGCTTTCTTTCTTTTCATTCTTTTATTACTCCAAAGGAGTTTTAGGGCACTATGTGGATTTGCCAGGTTGTTAATTGCACAGCAAGTTTTTTTTGTCTAAATCAATAGGGGATTAAACTTGCATAAGTTTATGAGGGGATTAGATGAGAACAGGAGTGTGTGGGTGTGTGCGTGGGGAAGAGTAAAAAGTTGAGGTTATATCACAAAATTTCTTACCAGACATACATTTATCATCAAGTTTAAAGTTTAAAGCTTCATCAATATTTTGTCAGCCACTGCTGCTGTAACATTTAAAGGTATATTTGGCAGGCTACTCAGTATCTGAGTGAAGGAAAGCCAGCCTCAAATTTTCCTTTTTTTGGCGCTGTGTCTGCGATTTTCGTATCTTTTTGTTAGATTTGTGCTGGTTACTTACTGCACCTGTTTGTTACTTCCTGTAGACCCGACCTTTCCTTGTGTCTAGGTACATCCCCAACACAGAAAAATAAGAAGACAAGAAAATGCAGGCAGAGAACAGAGTCCCTACAGATAAAAACACTACTTCTAGTGAGTCATAGGTGAGAATTAAGAGAGATTACTTTTGTATGAGTTTATTTTGGATGGATTATCCAACAGGCTGACTGGACACTAGTCCAGGGGCTCAGAGTGTCAGGGGCCTTCACTTGCAAAATGCCAGTTATCAAATCAATGCTTATCAGCCAGGAAGAGACTCAAAATCACCACAATAAGATGCAAAGGAGCAGCAAAGAGACTCAAAACAAAAAATGGTAGACAACCACAAGGAGACACAAAATGACTACAAAGAGCCAAAAAATAAGCGCGAGGAGACACAAAAAGATACATTAAGACGAAAGAATTCCTTAATAAGAAGCATTTTGTCAAAAAAAAAGAAATGACTGCAAATAGGCACACGACAACGACAAAGAGAAACAAAATGATCACAAAGAGACACAAAAAGTGCCAATAAGACATGCAAAGGAACTGCAAAGAGACACGTAAAAATGTAAAAAGACCCTAAACTACCTAGTACTAGACCCACACAAAAATAAAAGACACAAAACAACCACAAAGAAACACAAAAGAACTTAAAAAAGACAAAAAAAGATACTAAATTACCTCAATGAGACACAAAATTATGTCAAAGAGACCCATACGTGGACAAAAAGACATGAAACAACCACAAAGAGACACAAAATGTCTAAAATTAGACACAAATTACCACGAGGATACACACAACAGCCGCAAGGAGACAAAAAACTACTTCAGAGCAACACAGAACATCCAAAAAAGACACAAAATTTTATCAGAGACCCAAAGACTACGGCAAGACTCAAAACAACCACAAAGAGACACAAAACGATGCATAATGACTACAAAGAGACACAAAACGATTACAAAGTCTGTGTGTTCATGTGTAGGAGAGCTGGTAGGGCCTCTACATATCTGTGCTCAGGTGCACATTATCTCATCATCCTCCTATGGAGTCTTTACATTGTTTTCTTTAGCAAATTTTGCATTGTGTGCCTTTAATTTATAAACCTCCCACTGCAAGTGTTTAGTGGGGATGAATTTCAGTTCTCAAACCACTTACAAACCCATTTAGATGTTCAAACTATGGGGAGTTTCCCTGCAGTATGTCGAGGGACAGTGTTTGGAACAGGAGCCAGTAAATTCCTCCTTCAACAATAAGAGTCCAGTCCTCCCAGCTCCCCAAACTAATGTAATAGACTGGATTAGACCACCTGGTGTGGTATTAAGAGGCTGAGGAATCCATCCCTACCCCCCCACCAACATCCACATCTCCACCTGCACTTGGCATTGCCCATGAATGCCAGTCATTAAGACAGCATTACAAAGACGAGGCCTACCTCTTTCCCAACGGACTGGCTCCACTTCCACATATAGAGCAACCATTGTTTTAAATGCCACCGCTCCCGCCCCCTGGAGACCGGGTTCCCATTCACCGGCCACTGTAGCTAGTACACTGCCAGAGTGGAAATATGATAAATGTGTCTAACTCCATCCGTCAGGAAACGCTGGGACATTCTCGTTTTCCCAGGTGCCAACAGGTGGAAAGGGGTGAGACCCCGGTCAGGTTACTAACAACCATGTATGTGTGTGTGTGTGTGTGTGTGTGTGTGTGTGTGTGTGTGTGTGTGTGTGTGTGTGTGTGTGTGTGTGTGCATGTGTGTGCATCTTTCATCCGTGAATAACACCCGCTCTCTTGTGTTTTTTTTTCCAGGTGCACCAGAAAGGAGAAATGCGAGCGCTCATCAGAGCCCCGTCGCTTTGCATCAGACATCAAGCAGTGTGTGCGTCTCAGCGTCCACCCAAACAACATCTCAGTGTCCCAGTTTAGCGTCACGGTGAGTGGACAGAAATACACCACTCCTCATCTGCACTAAAAAAGGAACAATATCCTGTTTTCTAAAGGTTGTGCACAGTTTTTGCCATGTCAGAAATTTCTTTTCTTGCAGTTACATACAAGATAAGGTGCAAAGTATTAATTAGAAGTGATTGAATATTTTTTCCATTCAGTAAGGAAGAAACACGTCAGCAAGAATTTGTTTTTCGGAGCCATATTGCAGTTAACAGTGAGTCTGGCTGAATGTGTTGCAAGTGAGAAAATCTTGCCTGGCAGATTGACAATATCACACACTCAAGCATAATTTGTAATGCGCTGTAATTATGCTCTAGATACTGATTAGTAGTCAGTGTTAACTCTATAATCCCGCTTTACATCATTTTTCTGCCTGCCAACATGCATCCTTCAAATCCTGACCTCACAACTCCCCGGCCAGTGTAATACTCTCCCTGCAAATGTCAACAATCATTAACAGCACACAGTTTAGCTCAGCTGTGTTTATTGTGATTGTTGGCAGCTAAATGCAACAGTTTTCCCCCCCGAGTCATTTCATTCTGAAACAGCTGCCTGATTTAAAGGTCTGAATTGTTTTGATTGCTTAAGTGTATTGATTAGTGTGCAAGGAGCTGTGATGCATTGGAACAGAAAATATATCTGCAGGAATTGGAGAAATATAAACATTTGTTGTGTAGTTGTTGTTAGGGAGTTATTTTTCCACCGTTTTGTTCCGCACTTCACTGCAGAGTCTGTGATTGCGCACTCATATCTGTTAGTTGAGCAGTGTTGAGAGGATTACTTTTGACAAGGAATAGTTTACAGATTACTAGTCACCCTGTTAAAATGTAATAAGTAATGTACCTATTTTAACTACTTCATCAAAGTAATGTAACTTATTACATTTGATTACTCAAAGTTAAGCTGAAAAATGTCCAGAAATAAGCTCTGCCAAAAGAAGTATTTCCTGCAGAGCAAAAATATGCAAAGCAACAGAATGAATATTATATTCTACTTAGAAAAACATTTTACAGAAAAGATTATATTTGGACGTAACCCCTTTGCACTAACAAACATTTTGATCCATAACTATGACTTCATTACATTTCTTTCAAAGCAACTGTAACTAATTAGAATTATATTTATTTTGTGATTGAATTACATACAGCACAATACAACAACAATACAGCACACTGTATTTCGCAGGAATGAATATTACTGTGGCACAATGTGCTTACACCGTTAACCTGTGACGTGAAGACACCTCGTACATTCATGCTCAAAACAGAAGCCATGATTTGTTAGTGCAGATTGCAAAATGAAGGAAGAGAGAAAAAAAGATTTACTTTTTCCTCTCTATTCTTTATTTACATAAGGGAGTGCAACAAAAATCCAGGATACAATTTAACATGTACAAATTAAAACAATGACAAAAAAACGGGGATATTTTAGGCTATTAAATAAACATAAGACATACAAATATCAAGTGTCTTGATAGCCTTTTGTTGGTCAAATCAGTGAATAGTTTCATATAATCTTCAATATCCTTTAGAAAAATGAGTATTTGGTTTTTTATTGCCAAATGTATATGTAAGTATGAAGTACTTTGCTAAAATCATGATCAAATTAATTATTAAAAATGTTTTATCTTCTCTTCTTGGGTAATTAAGGAAGACAAATACCTGATATAAGTCAGTATCTGGTGTATGAAACGTTATAGGGCTTTAATTTGAAACAAGAACTTTTAATTTGAAACAGGAAGTGGCGAGGCGCGGACTGTTGTTACTGTCCGACGTCATAGAACTGGCATGGAGACGGCTAGGTCAAAACGAAAACGACAGTGTCCCAAGATTGGGATAATTTCATATTTAGACAAATCGAAGACTTTGTACAGCGTTTCTGCTGTAAAACCGAAGTGGTTAAACATAATAGCACGACGTCAATACTGAAGCGTATCAACAGAAAGCATCGAGACCGGACATCGAGACCGGCGGACCTGACACAAGGTAACGTTGACGCTAGCATAAACGTTAGCCTCCCTTAGGGCTGCCGCTCCCGTCCCTCCGCCCGTTAAAGGACATGAAGCCCGGTGTTTCCCTCCGGGCAGCACGGAGAGAAGCGGGAAGCCAAACATCATTCATCTGCACAAACTGCCCACTCTGCAATGACACTAAGCTGATTGTAAATCGACAAAATCCCGCTTTTTAGCGCTTACATGATGGCTGGTTTAGGCTTTCACAGATCGACTGTAGCATTTTACTTTTTCTTGGAGAAAACTTAAGCACATAACCACCCAAAATAAAATACTGCAGTTTGTTGAAGCGTGAGCTGCATTTATGTTATTATAAAAGTTACATAGACAGTATCTCCCTCACAGTGAAGCATAAAATACCCCCCAAATCAAAATATTGGCTGCTGTAAGTAGCAGTTGGAGCCCAATTAATGATCGCAATTTAAGCAATAAAAGTGTATGTATATATATATTTTTTAAGAAAACCAATTAGTTAGTTATTAGTTTATTTATCATATATGCCTTATTTTCTTTTCTTGTGAATATAATTACTGTTGCTCTTTAATAGCAATGCAAAGTATTGCTTTTCCAATTACTGGACTGCAGCCCTATGTGTAATGTTATTCATACGCACTGTTTGTTTGTTACATTGCTATATTTGATTTTGTTTTAATGGATTAAACTTTTGTTGCACTTGAGTGAAATTGAGACCTGTGGAGGCTACCTCATTCTGTATCCTATTGGACTGTGGCACATTTCAGCCACCTAGGAATCATTTTGATTTATTATTATTATTATTATTATTATTATTATTATTACTTCTTAGGATCCTCATTAGTTGTTACCTCAGTAACAACTACTCTTCCTTTGGTCCTACCAAAGTCATCACTACATAAACAATTCCCAGCATCTGCAAATCCAAATAAAACAAAAACAAGTGACAGAAAGTAGTTCTCTCACATTCACAATGTCACCCCACCAGCAGATGATCAAAGCAAACAGTAGAGCTAGTAAAAATAGACATGCACAAATATATACAACTGCACGACACCACAAGTGTATAGTGAGGCATCACCCAGGTAATATAAAACACCATATGTAGCCTAAACTTGAGTTGACAGTTGTTTTTAACTGTGACAGGAACAGGTGGCTTTTCATGTTTTTAAGTGGCTGTGAAGTTGTGTGTCTGCATGCGTGTGTCCTTTTTAGTGGTGTGTGCGCTTGTACTGCAGGTTCAGGAGCAGATTGACATTGCCCTGAACATATCATGCTATTCTATATTTTCCAAGGCTTACTGTTTTTCTTTATCAAACCTCAGTGCCCATTTTTAAAGGTTGTAACACCAAGCGTTGTGAAAATCCCATTGACCTTAACCACCTTAAGTGATGTCACATTTCAGTTCCCATTTCCTATATCATGGTGTTGTGGAAATGGCTTTGAATCTCAGAGACTTAGGAGCGTAAATATCCAATATGATTTTCTAAGGTCAAGCCCCAATGACTATTCTGCAGCCCTGTTTCTCTGAGGGTCACATGAGAGGTGTTGATTTTCTGAGGTACAGCTCTGCATCACTCTAATGATATTCATGGTGTTTGTGTGTGTGTCTGTGTGATATTGCTCATGCCTGATCCTTTAGAGAGTGTTTAACCTTTTCCCAGTGAGAAGGCCTTACTCAGAGGCTGCAGTATGCCACACATCTCCCATCCATCTGATTGCAGGGCAGAGGCTTCTGCCAGAGAGACAGGGGCTCCTCTTTGACCTTTGTGTTATTAAATATTTGTTTGGAAAGATAAGCCAAGGCAGTCTCAAAAGAAAGACACTCCACTGTTGAAATCAGAGCCATTTTCTTTTATGTTTAATTCTGTCTTTAGTTGGTTACGAAACATTTCTTCTTTCTGTTATCAGTTTTAGGAGGAATACTTATGTTGTTGTTATATATTTATGAACGTGTCTATTCATTTAAACTCCTAAATAATAGCTACCGCCTAACTAAACACATGTTAAAACAAGCCAGAATTAGTGGCATTTCTTCTTTCTGTTAAGATGACTTTAAAAATGACATTTAAAGGAATACCCACCAAATGACCCTTTGTATGTCAGTTATCTACCCTGTGTCACATTGAATTCATGAACCGTACTTTGTTTTTCTCAAATGACTCCAGTGAACGAAGAATCAAGTGAAGAAAAGTGAGAAAATTCTTGATGAAATGAAGCCATAGGGGTCCAACAACAGCAAAACTATATCAAAACAAGTATTTACAAACTCTCACATAACTTATACAGTGTAATCCCAGTCTTTTTTATCCAGTCATTTGCTCAGCACTTCTTTTTTTTTTGCTCAGTAACTGAACTGAAACTTATTTATGCTCTTCTTCAAACCAGAGTCCATTGCCAAAAACAGTAATTTTATCTCGCTGACCCCATGGGAGCTGCTGGTCTATCACTGCCTCGACCCACAAGTTACTTTGGTGTTTCAAAGGGTGAGCTCGGATTCACCAAAGTCACACAATAACACAAATAAACTACACATCGAGGCAGTGGTAGACCAGCAACTTCTGTGTTCAGCGAAGTGAAATTACTGTTTTTGTCAATGGAGTCTGGCTTTGAAAGAAGCATTGGTAAGTTTCACTTTCAGTTCAGTTCCCCATCAGAAAGGGTTATCTGTGAAGTAGTGTGCATACCACAGGATAAATTAGACTTGGGTTACATTGCACAGCTGTGTTAGACTTTGCTTTTGTTAAACACGATCCCCTATGTCTTAAATAACCAAGAATTTTCTCTGTTGCTGCTCCTTTGTTCACCATCAAGGCATGCAAGAAAGTTTTCTTTGCAAATTCAGGGTAACGCAGGGTGAGTAATTTATTTACAAATGGTCATTTGAGGAGCGAAGTAGTCCTTAAATCAGCTCACATACAGTATGATTTAATACATTACAGTATATTATGCTTAAAGTATCAATGATGACATTTGTAGGCATATTCAGGGCGTACTTTAGAATCATGAAAGTTATTAGATTTAAAGTTAAAGCCAGATTTTTTTTTGTACATTTTTTTCTCTGGCATCTGCTTTTGAATAAATTCTCACCAATCTTTTGCAGCTCAGACTTTTTTGACTGTGGCAACATGAGCAGCCCATCATCACATATCCTCTGCATTAGATTTGGTGTTTTGTAAACTACAGGAGGGCTTTTGTGTGTGCGTTCGTGTGCGCTCGGTTGGTTCTATTCACACAGAGTAGGTTATTTTCATATTTATTTAGCCCTGCTGTGTCTAGGCTTGGCCACGACTACTCTGAATGTAATTCAGGAAACTCAAGGTCTGGTCTTATTCTCCGTAAAAAGGAAAAATGAATTAAAGCGCAAGAAAAAGAAGGTGAGGCGTACAGTCAGCACCGAATGAGAGAGAGGATGTGTAAGAGATGGACGCTGAGTGTGGCACTGTCCATCTTGCGTGGGAAGTTGTGTATCCGTTCACACCAGCGCCACCGTCTTTTCATTAAACAGCAATATAAAAACAGCGCAGGTCAGCCCTTCTCTGCCGCTGAGGCAGCTTTCAGCTTCACATCACAAGTGTACTATGGACTGCGCCTCAAATCAATGCCCAGACCAAGGCCCGCTGCAGACACGCTTTTCCATCAATATGTATATTTTGGTCTTGACCCCACTCCACCTGCATCCACGACCCTCTTTTTTTTCCCCTTCTTTTTCAAGGACAGTGTTTTTTCTGCTCCACCTGAAGCCAGTTTTTGCTGAGGTGCAGAGAGAGCTTACACAGCGTTTTCAAATGAAGAGAGAAGATTTGCATTCTCTCGTTCCTAGAGAGTCCTCTTTTAACTGCCTGGCCAGCAGCCTGCATGCCTGCACTTTCTTCCTCTTCTCCATTCTTCACCTCCTGCTATTTCTTTCCTCCTCTTGTCCACAGTCTTCTCTCATCCTGCATTTTGTTTCAGCCGTCTACATTCAATTTTCTCCTCATCCTTCCACACACCTTAACTTTCTGCTTTCATCATGTCTTTCACTTTCTTTGCCAAGCCAAAGAGGTGAAATATTAAATCCATGCAGCTCATCAATGCCAAATGCATTATGGGAGGTGGCCAAGAAGGTAGTGGTGCTTTTGGCCATCAGATATGAGCTATTAAGATGGCCCTTATTTTAGTTTTAAGTAAATCTCTATCTTCCTGCATCAGAGTGTTTTATTGTTATTTGTCTGGACAGGATGCAACTGATGCCTCTTCATATATTAACTTCTCATTCAAGAGTCCCCCAGTGGCTCCTTTGGCCACCGACCGGCCTGCAGATGGATCATTACTCTGCACAGAACTTGCAGCTGTGCTTCTCCTCAGCAATATTGTGTTACAGTTATGTCTGAACAGCGTATTGGCTCCGAAACTGATCTGAAGTCCTAGCAGATGTGGGGATCTGAGCAGTGTAGTCACAGTTGGGGCCCAGCTCTAACTTGTTTATCTCTGACCGTAGGCAGAATTATAAAATGCACTGTCATGCTGTGTGCTGTTAGGAATGTGAAGCCACTGAAACTAAACTCAATTCTCTATACCTTTTTGTTTTTGCAGTGGAACACCATTATATCAGAGCTACTGCTGACTTTAATGAGCTCATTTCATTATTTTTATGTTAATAACAGTTAGGGGGGATTACTGTAAAGTAAATATTTAGCATTTTATTGCACAGAATACTGACAGCCTAAAAATGTTTTTGTATTCTCCAGTTGGTGTTGGAGGCCCACAACGTCCCAGAACTTTCAGCGGGTGTCAACTGCACCTTTGAGGATGTGGCTGAGATGAACGGCTTGGTGGAGGGAAACCGCATCAAGTGCTCCTCCCCTGCTGAGAAAGAGATGCCACGCATTATTGTTGACAAAGGTAAGGGTGGATTTATTGCAACATTTTTGCCCTTAAAGCAACAGAGATCAGGAATTATACTGTTCCATCGCAGTCAGCAATGGGAGTCACACTGTCGGCATTTTGATTTGATGTATGCAGCCTGAACATACACAGCCCAGTCTCACTTCACGCTCGTCAAATAGCACTGCAGAGGCACCTTTTGTGGCAATAAGATGTGCATTGGGTGGCGCCAGTTGTTGACGCGGCAGGCAACACTCCAACTCGACAAATACCGTCGCTTTGTCAGTGGACAACCATTTGTGACAGTATGAAACATGCCAGCTGGCAGCAGCTTGTAACACCACCCGCACGACCGCTGTTCAACTTGCTTGTGAAACCAAAAGCTTATTTTGATATTATTTTTATAACAACTTAGTATGCCAGTATGTGTAGCATGCCACCGTAGCGATGTCTGTCACATGACATTTGCATTATTTTAGATGTTAGTAATACGCATATTTATTTTGAGCTAAGCCACAATGTTTTTTCTGTACCTAATTGTGCTTTTTGTTGCCTTAACTTCAAGAAATAAACCTAACGTGGGTTGAACATTTATTTTGAAAAAGATTGTATGCATATAAGAAACAGAAACTGTATATTTCCCTGTAAAAATGGAAGTGCTTTTTGAAAAGACGCAATGCATGTAACAAGCGGAAATTGACACGGCCCCTGAATGTCCAAAACTGATGCAGGAAGGTACCTAGTTCATCATATTTTGACGTGTAGGTTCACTGACAAAGCGACAATATTTGAAGAATTGGGATTAGACATTGACATATATAGAAACTGTCTCTGTGGACATGTCATGAACACCTGTGATCAACCTGACAAAATGTTTGTTGTAATATTAGGAAAAATATCTGAAAAAGTGTTACATTAAAGCACCTGTTGAATACAAGCATACATGTGTGTCAGGGAAGCAGGCATTGATCTAGATGTTTTCAATTCAGTCAGAAGCATACTAGTCCTACGGCTAAGAGTTTTCTATGATTTTTTGTTTTCCTGTTGCCATCAGTGATTCAGTGGGCCTTGGAGCAGTGCCCTAGGACATGTTTAGTAATTGAACGAACATTAGTTATCAGGCTGCTGTGGGATCTGTTTACCATCCTCCCTCAAAGTGGATGTGCTCCAGAGGGAATGATGGGACCCCGGTTAACCCCTGTGCAAAAATAGAGAATATCAAGCTGCACAACTAAGGGTTTTTACTACAGTATTTTTGTCTAATTTAGTGCCTGGAGATTACACAGTCCCCGCAGACAATGATACTGTTTCGATTCCCTTTAAGAGGCAAAACAGCTAAAGCATTTCTGACAATATTCATACCACAAGCAAAGAAGGGAAATATTGTTTTTCTCTGTCTAATTCCCCTGCTCCTCACCTCCCCATTCTGTGGTCGTCTAAGCCTGGTCTAATTGAACAAAGCTCCCATCTGGGAAGGCCTGTCCCCAGGCAGGTAATCCTTCATCACCCACCCTCAATGTGTCCTCATGTTGAGATAATGAAGATGCCATCTCCCTCCATACTTCCCGAAAAAGACAAAATGAATAATGAATGAAAAGAGAAAATAGAACATAAAAAGATGGTGGGCCATCAATAACGCCCAAAATTTACATACAAAGGAATGCTTTTTTTAAATGTTTTTTTGGGCGCCACCACTGTTGATGTCAGAGCTATAAACAAAATTTGTTTTTACACTGGCTTCTGTGCCATTTGTAAGGCTTTATGAAATCCGTATTAATGTTTTGCAGATTCTGTTTTTTTTTTTTTTCACAAATTCCATGTTTTCTGTTCAAATTTTTTTTCTGAATTCTGTTTCTTTCAAAAGCACAATCTTTTAATCAGCAAGAGTCTCTTATCATGTGGTGGATGATTAAAGTTTTAAAAACTCAATATGAAAATATTCAAAATTTAATGAATAGCAATTACTTAAATGTAATACAACATTGCACTATTTTTTAATCAAATAGAGTGCTTCATTGCAGTTATAAACAAAAATATTCCTTCCTTAATGAACAGAAACTGCTTCACATCTGAGCCTCATGTCACTCTTCTCAAAGTTTGAGTTAGGTTCAAATTCCTTAGTTTTTTTAGATGACTGCAGGGTACGATCATAACATTTATTGTCAACCCAACATTAAAGAATTGAGTAATTTCCGTCACAATTTAGAAGGATTTCTTTATTGCTAAGGTAAAGTGTTGTAACTTCCAATGAATATAATTCAATTCATCTTTTTTTTATATGTGTTTTTTTTTCTGTGTTAACACCTTATTTTGAAAAGTCGACTTAGTCATCCTGGATTGTTTCAATGCATTTACACGTGTTTTACCAAGGAGTTGTGAGTGACTGCTAGGTTAATGCAGAAACATCAGACACTGGCTCGGGACAGCCCAAGTTCACCTTGGCTGACCGAGAAAAAGACTACGGTCAAACTAACGTTCACCATCCATCGCTCGCATCTCTGAGGTCAAAGCAGCATTAAAGTTAAGGGCGGACTCATGCACTGCAGAGTGAAGTCTCAGAGAGTAGAGCAGATGAGTCTGATCAGCTGGCTCATTCTATTTACAGGCACAGTGCAACTTTTTACACCCGGTGTGTGTAAAGGAGCTGAGTCCCGCCCTGGCTAAAACACAGTAAAGTTTTTTTTCTGTTCATTTTGGGTTAGGCGAAGTTAAAAAACACCTGCATCTACATTTTTGTAAATTCCACAATTTGCTGTTACAGCTGATTTCATTTTGTACTGTTAAATTGCACAATTCCATCTGTGCTTTCCACATTGCAAAACATGATTGGGCCCTACATTTGCAAAAATTCTACATATAAATTGTAGATATTGGAGTCAAAAATATGAGATAAGTGCTAAAGTGTAGAGAGAGGAATTGAGCACATCATCATGAAATTATAGCGCTGGTGAGACCCTTTAGGCCTCAGCTATACACATGCACAAATTTGCCTTCATTTATTCAGTGCACCCTCATGAACACACACAAACACACACTACCGTGAACAAAAGCACGACACCACTGCAATAAAGTGATCCTTGGATAGTCAGCACACATGTTCATATGTGAGGCTGACATAGAGCCTGGGGGCGCTTTAGGGAATTTAAAGCATTTATTTAATGTTTGCCATGTCAACCAGATGTAAAGCTGTTGATGCTGCACACATAGATGTATAAATATGTACTCCGAGGCACACAAATGAAGCACACAGTTTTTTTCTCCCATCTTTTGCTACTCCCACACCCGCAAACACACAGTTATCTACTTCAGGAACTGGAGAATATTCCACATTTTGCCTATATTTGAACCTTTCATCTTCCATTTTTACCAGCACTCATTAGTCTAAGCTTGGTTGAAAGAGAGAATAGAAAGGAGAGAGACGGATGGAGTGAAGACAGAGGGAGGGAAAGATAGTGTTAGCAGGCTTCAAGGTAACATTTAGGTGGCCTAATTAGGACAGATCCGTTGTCAGCGGTGCTTTACCGTGATTGATGAATGATTCCTTCTTTGTTAGAGATGGAGAGAGAGACACGGGGGAGAAGAAGGAGTAGCAGAGTGGAAGGAAGCGAAAGAGACCTGTGTTTAGAGATAGAGTGGGGATGAGAGAGAGAGAGAGGTACAGAGGTAGTGTGGAGACAGAGCAGTTAGATGTGTGGATGTGCTGTTGAATTAAACATGAACTCCTTCATTAGGGCCAGACAAAAGGACACACCAAATACAGATGACGCGACACACACACACACACACACACACACACACACACACACACACACACGGTACCCGTTTCATCTCTTCCCCCTTTACCTTGTCAGAGACGCTCTCAAAGACTTTTCCAGGGGAATATTTTCCATCCCAAGGGAAACGAGTGTGCACCAACTTTTATAGCCTCTTGTAAGGCGGCAGGTTTAGGGAGACTTAACCCAACAAACCCCCTTCTACTCTCCCTCTCTCTTAAGATAATGCCTTTACCACTGCAACAGGCGGAGCACCTGTGGCTCAAAGAAGTGCAGTCATCTCTTCTTCATGGGAAAATCTAATGTGACTAGACGCTGAAAAAAGATATGTGAACAAAAGAATAAAATGATTATCGTACAGGCAGGGGGTCTTAAAACTGTCTACCCTCTGCTTTGGATGGAAGAGTAGCTGTGACATGCAACTCTTATCATAAAAATAGTGTTTTGTCTCTCAACACACTGTCTGTAATGTCTTTTTACTATTATCTGTTTTCTCCAGGTGACCACCAGATAGTGCAGCTCTATCTCAAGTCCAAGGAGACAGGCCTGGCGTTCGCAAACACCAGTTTTGTTTTCTACAACTGCAGCGTGCACAAGTCGTAAGTCTGCTCACAGCTTTTCTGGAGCACTTCTCTCTTGCTTGTCATAATTCTAATCCCTTCATATTGATGACAAAAGCTGACATTGATTCCTTAACTGTTGGAAATTGTATTGCATACATAAATAAATAGGCATATTGAGCTTCTGTACTCTAGTGTATTTGCTGCTGCTGCTCAATACTAATTACAACACTGTCCTTCCTCTCCTCTGCTCTCCCTTCAGGTGTCTGTCTTGTGTGAGCAGTCCTTACCAGTGCCACTGGTGTAAATACAGGCACGACTGCACCCACGACCCTCGCACGTGTTCCTTCCAGGAGGGCCGAATCAAGAAGCCTGAGGTGAGTCCAAAGCCAGAGGTGGCGATGAAAGTGTTTTAGTTTACTTTTCTTTTTTCTTGTTTTTTTACTGATTGTGGACTGAAGCACTGTGATGTTGCACTAACAACAGTCACTGACAGTTGATCTTAATTATGGAGATATATAAAATTGGCAAACATGTTTATTTCTAATGTCATTTTCAGCTGTAATTTTTAAGATATACATTTCAATACAGTTCTGACATTTCTGCTGGGCTTATTTGATGTACTGTGATACTCTGCAATTGTCTATGATAAACCAGATCTGCTGGCACAGAAGCTAAGGAATGTACTGCTGTGGAAGGGGGCTGCAGCAAAATGTATTTTACTCACCTGAAAAAAAACAGTATGTGTTATGGCTTTAGACCATCAACTCCAGTGTTCTGCAAAGTAAAATTACTGATTTAGTCAATGGAATCTGATGGCTGTGAGATAACGGCTTTAGTTGCCCATCGGAAAAGGCTGTCTGATGGTAAGGTAAAGCAGTGAAAATATTCTGAATGAAGCCTTTACTTAAACTGATACTTTTTATTTGTTTAAGGTGGCTAACAACTAACCAACAACTGAGGTAGCATTTGTTCAATGCTGTGCCATTTATATCTACTGTAAAATTACTTTTGAGGACTATCAAAATGCTTTCCTATGATTCCTCTTTTAAATTTTAGGTTTATTTTTCTTCTTAGCGAATGACTTACACTGTACCTTACTCCTGATATTGCACTTAAGTCTCGCACTGCTTATTCGTGATTCCCCCATTCCTTTTATATGTTTTTCTTTGTCTTTCTTTCTTTTATCAACCTTTTTTATTTATCCAGTGCTCTTAGAAGTCTTTTCCTGTGTGTGTGTGTGTGTGTGTGTGTGTGTGTGTGTGTGTGTGTGTAAGTGCTATACAAATGAACTTTATCATTATTATTTTATGTACATGATGAGGGGGTTTTCAGAGCTGTTGAATCACCAAACAACCTGTAGGTGTTGCGAGGAGAACGAAACCCTCAATGGAGGGAGGAGTTGCTTTAAAGAGGTCCAAAATTTCTAGCACAACCTCTGTCCGTAGGTTTAAAGACATTCAGACCGCAGCCCAGTAAGACAATGTCCAAGAAACCCCACAGTTTTTAATGCTGCCCAGCTTCAGCTGGCCTCTTCGTACTGAGCCAGCTGAGTAATAAAACATAGTGAAATAAATTGAGGGGAAATGTTTGGCTACATGACACTAATAGCTATCATTCTAGGTTTCACATGCAAAAAAGAGTTATGTTAAAAGCATTGAGACACCTTTCAGCTGTAGTGCTTCCATCTGGCATGAGTCTCTTGGCATGTCTCGCTCTTGACTGCACATCAAAGGGCAGTGGAAACTAATAAAACGGAGCCATTTCCTCTCGCCCATCCCTATTCCCTGCGACAGCTTAGTCTGTGTGAATTATCAATAGTATTGGCAGCCAGTTCTATTCCCGTCGAAGCAGAGCCCACCGTAATTAGGCTGCACTGCTGCAGAGGACAAGCCACTCACTGGATGGGGTACATTCAACGAATGCCCCCAACCTTCCCACTCCCTGTCCGGTGAGAGAGGTTTCACTCTGATTTAGATTCACAGTAGCAGCCTTCAGCACAGAGCAAGGAGGCAAAGGAGGTTTTGGGTATGAGCCCATGTATGTGCGTAACCTCTGGTGTGACCCTGTGAGTGCAGTATGTCTGCCTGTCTGCATGCTTCAATGTATTTTCATGTGTGTGTTTGTCTGAATACAGTTTTTCGCCTGGCTGTACCCTGCCAAATCACGGTAGTTTTCAGGGGGAGGCTTTTACAGGGAGTTAGTGGCCTGTTAATCCTAGCCTGAGGTGAGCTATGATGAAGATCACTAGTGTTCATGTCTGGGTTGGCAGACGCTGCACGACGGGCAGGGACAAGCTTAGCCAGATTGCCTCCTTTGATGAGCAGTCTGCTCTCAATTGTGTTATTCCACCCATGTTTCCCCCGAGCCATTCAACCTGCGCAGACGATATTATTTTCTTTTTCCGCCGTTTCCATTATCCTTTTGAACCTTCTGCTTAGTCAGGCCCAAGCCTGAGTCTTTGCAGGTTTACTTTTCCAATTAACTCAGGGGCTGCTGGTCAATATTGACTGAGGATAATAATGTGCGAATCCTCTCCTATTGTGTTGCTGACTAAAAGAAAACCACAAATAAAGCGAAGGGGGATTTGGTATTAGCACATTAATGACATCCCATTTTTTTGACGTGTTGTTTTGGAATAAGCAGGTGTTTTGCAGGCTTAATGACTTTTAATTTGCTTTTAATTAACCCCTGAAATCCAAGGTCATGTATTTCCTGCCAGATTTGTGGTTTGCCATTTTGAATTAATGATTTACACACACACACACAAACTTAAGAACATGCAGGCACACGCACAACGAACCAAAGAATCACTCCCAAATTTCACGATAGGCAACAAGTCAACTTTGCTCTGTGAAATCGAATGGCCTCTTTCTGCTGCAGATGACTTTTTTGTGTACTATTACAATTAAGGGATTTCAGGCAGTGATCTGAATAATCCCTTAACACTATGCTAATGATCGAGGCCAGGCAAATCTCCCTACTGGTTGAGCTTGTTGTTAGTATGCATGGCAGGACAGAGTTAAAGCCAGGGCTGGGCGTACAGTGGGTGCCTTTTTATTCATGCCAGCAATGATATGGGCACACGGATCAGACGTTTGCCTGTTGGCACATTAAGCAAGGCCACTTCCCTGTTTGCCCTCCACACATCTCAAGGACTTAGCTGCTCTGATGAGCCTCACTCACTGACAAAGAACATGCATGCAGCTTCACTTGGTTACTCTGAATAAATAGGCAGAAGTTATTCTTGACCACTGCTGTTGCATTGATTATATGAGCATTGTTTTTTATGTATTTTTTTATTTTGCATATTTATGACTTTTTTCTAACTGCATCCTTAAAGTGCACACATTGTGTCAATTTAAGCAACTGAAACTGCGGACACTTCCTGTTCTCTTTGTCTGATGAAAAACCACAGGAGGATATTTCCCCTTTCTTCTGTCTGCAACACAGCATGCTCATATCTTCAGTTTTTGCCAAGGATTTCTTTAATATATTCAGATGGTAGAGAGATGCAAAAACACCAAAATGTTAATGTTTCTGAATATATATCACCACCTATAGTATCCTTGCATAAGTTACTTATTGTCTGCAGGGGTGATCAATGCCTGAGAGTTTATTTACCAGGGACGTATTGATCAAGAGATTAAGATAATTTTATTAAAGAAGCTAACTGCCAGCAGTAATAGCTGTTAGTTGCCCATATTAGGCAGGAATGGTACAGAGAGGGTTGCTTTGGTTCGATTCATAGACAGATCAATGTCATACACAAGCACTGACTGCTGAGGAGTCAGTTGAGTATTTACAGAGTGAAGACAAAAGCAATATGTCAAAACTGAGAATGAAAGCAAATGCAACAAAGTCAGAGGAAAATAATAAAGATGCTGAAAGTGAAAGATTTAAGAGCTTCATAATGCCACCCAGCTGCTCAGGTATTGGAATCTAGAAGCAGGAGCAGCTAGATTATTATACAGGTTTTAAACAATCGTTCAGGTTAGATAAACTTACTTGGAGATAAAGCAAAGTCAAGCACTAAAACTGTTGCCAAATCTGCCTGCTGTAAACATCATAGTTTACACACAATCTACTCTTCCTATTGTTGTTGTACATGAACACAAATTTCCTGTGTAATTATTACCAGCATTTCAGATTCTCTAACTGTTGTTTTTACCATGAAATGATGTGGTTCAAATAACTGTAATCTGGCTAAATAGTTTGTTTACAATCTGACTGATTATCTAAACACTTTGTTGCTTGATTGCAATTAGTTAAGTGAGCAGAATGTTTTAATGAAGTTTTAATGAATTTCTGTGTTTCTTTAAAGAAGAACTATGGGCATTTTCAAAATTCATATGTAATAATCCAGTCCAAAAATATTTGTAAACATGAACAGCTCTCCCAAATCCCAAAAAAACTTAACTACTAAATCACAAATATATGACACTGTCAATTATTGAATCTGGAGCTGCTCCTTAAACAGTTGGAACATTTCCATCCACCTCTTTTTATATACATTTTAAATTTTCAAAACCCTGAGTGGAAATGCCAAAAAAAACATCATAATAAGGCACAAAACAAAACCACAAAAAAACGTTTTTACGAAAGGGGGAGGTGGAAAACTTAGCGTCTTGATAAAAGCCATATTCGACTAAGTGCAGTAAGGACAAATTGGGCAAATAAATGATAACGTACCATCATTGCATTGGTCACTGCAGACTGACTTTTAACACACTTATGAATGCACATACTGTAATGCTGTTACCAGAATGCTGCCAAGAGCACATAACTGTTGTTTTGCTTTGTTTAAGGTGTGACTGGTGCACTTTTAATTACGTAATCTTGCCACCTGCTGCTTTTCCCGATGAATCAACCTCTGATATTTGCATAATAGTAGTGGATGGAAAAAAACATAAATGCACATTTTTCCTACATTTGCACTATATATGGATGGAAACTCAGCTATTAAATTGGGAAAGATGTTCTAGATGACACTGAGAGCACCCAAGGTAATGTTCTTAGTACATTTTCTGTTTCAGAAATTAGAACAGACTTAACTCTGTGGTTTCTGGCTTTGAGCGAGAGAGTGGCTCATGTTTTGGCTGTATTGATTGAACTTTCCGAGACCATGGTAACAATATTTTGGAATACTTAATTTAGGCCCCTTTAAGAGTAAGGACAGAGATGCAGCGGAGAAAGAGGGAAACGTATTTGGGGAAAAAAGGTAAAGTGAGGAGTGAACGCGAGATAGAAACAAGGTGAGGACCAGCAGGGAAAAAGGGAAAATGAAGAGGGAGCAGGAGAGTGTCTTTGCCCGAGGCTCTGTAGGAGATGATAAAACAAAGGCCAGTTAAGGAGAGTACTTGGTAACCTCAAGGTGTGTGTGTGTTTGTGTGTGTGTGTGTGTGTGTGTGTCTCCATGCGCGTGGGTGTGTACGTGTAGTGTATGAAAACTGAGGATCCTCTTCATCTTCACACCTTACACTGCTATAATTATGGCCCTCCTCTCTTTCACTCTCACCCTCCCTCCTCCCTTGCTTCAAACTATGCCATGGGCTTTTACATTCACGGTTCCCACTCCTCTGCCTACTCTCTGTCACTCTGCCTATCTACGCCCTTCACACCTCCCAACAGCCACTAATTATCAGATCTAAGTAGGTCCCCAAGAAGAAAAGAAGTCAGGGAATAGAGGGAGAGAGAATCAGTGAAAGGGAGTATATAAGAGAAATGAGACCAGTCAGTGAGCAAAACAGAAGGAAGACCACTGGATTACAGAGAGATAAATGAGGGAGGGATAAGCATGAAACAGAGGTGAGGTCCGAGAAAACAGTGAGTCAGTGATGGAGAGACAAAGAATGAAGGATAATTATAAAGATAAAAAAGAAAGGCCCCAACTTCGTTCTCAGCGCTTATTATGTGGTTATGATGAGTCATGCTATTGACAGGTACGTTACTCTTTCTGGTGCTTTAGTTCAAGTTCCTGATAATGTGACTCTAGGGCTGTCACTGAAGTTCACATCGCCACACAAAGACACGTAAACACATGAATGAACTAGTGCGCTCTAAGTCTTTGTAGTCTGTTCCACCTTGTACTGACAGACCAGTTATCTCTGCAGCCAGAAAAAAAATACATTAAAGGTTTGTTTTACCAAAACCAAAATACAAAATAGAGTTGTGGGTAGGGTATGGAAAATAGTTAATTTACTCCCATAGAGAATAATTCAAGTAAAGGTGAAAACAACCATTTGAGAAACTTGTCAAAAATGGTATAAAGTACTAATATATCACACAAAGTACAACTTACCTTCCATTTTAACAGAGTTAGTGGGCAAGTACAAAATACTGATTAAACAGCATTTTTTGTCATTACATATAAAAAAGTAGCAAAGCTGAACGTTTGCTGGCTTACAACATTTTTATTACAGTGTGTGTACCTAACTTCGGAATGCAGCAAGCACTTCATCGGGGAGCGGTTGTCTTTTTTAGATTTTGGTACAGAAAGTGTTGTAAGGGGAATTCTCACTGTAAGCTGCATCCTGTTCTGGGTTTTGCTCCGTCATCATCACATTGTGGTCAAAAGACAGTGGGAGCTTCTTTCTTTGCAGCTGGCAAGGTTGCATCTGCAGCCAAGGTTCTCCTTGCGCTCTCTCCCCCCTAAACTCAATCCCTACATTTTGAGCAGACTAGTAATATTAAGATAAAGGAGCGCAGATGCAAAGTGTGCAATATGCAAGGATTGAATGACATTGTAGAAAAGCAAGTATATAGGAAATATAAAATACAGTATATAGCAAACATGAAACAAAATGTTAAAGTAAATGAGGATAAGGTGCAAAATATAAAAACCAGCTAACAGTTAGGTACAAAAAAAATGATTTAATAAAATTATAGCTAACAGTATGGTGTAAGCAATAAGGTGCAACCCAATATATAAAATATATATAACACAAACAGGTTATCAGTACTTTTAAGATTATAACCCCCCGACAGTAGGAGTCAAGCAGTCAACAGTATGCAGCCTGATGGAGTGAAGAGTTGTAAATTTTAAATCTTGCATATGATGGCACACAGCTACAGGATGTGCATATTTATGAGGAGTGTGTGTACATGTAGTATATGGTTTATGTGCATGTATCTGTGAATTGCATTTGCGCCTCTGTTATTTATCGCACTTCAGTGGTTGGGGGTTGAGAGGGTGGAGTGGAAACGCACTGACATTAGATCAACATAAATGTTGACATGAATCTTAACAGGCGACAGCGAGCATCACTGGCAACACCGTTTGCATCAGTCGCCAACTAGGATATACACGTGTGTTTGTCCAAACCACTGAGAGCCCATTTGGCCTCAGGGACTGCTGGCAACAATCGGAGTGTGTTGTTATATTAGTGTGTATGTATACATACAAACAGGAAAATCAGAGCTAAGTGGGAGAAACAACACACCGTACCAACAGCATACACACTTTGCTTGTTTGTGGATTCCCTGCCACATTATGATTTTTCCTTTGTTATTGAAGCAAATGAGGCATCTGTAATCTGCTTTTTTAATTTATGTATTCATTATTTTTTTTGCTGATTCTTCTATTACAAAACTAAGAAAAGGTGAGAAGTAAGATTGTACTGAGTTTGTAAAGAAATAATCTGTGGTAATCGGGAAACTTGCTTCACCATCACAGAGCAGATGACTTAATTTTGGTTTAAATAAACCTGTCTGTGTCTGTGTAAAAGAGTGTGTTACTATGTTAGATTATTTACCTGAGACTTCACTACATGTTTAAATGGAGCGTAGCTGTTACATCATTCTGATGTAGGCGGAAGGTGTTAATGAAATGGTGAAATAGTGTAGACATTGTGTGTGTGTGTGTGTGTGTGTGTGTGTGTGTGTGTGTGTGTAGTCAGCAGCTGTTGGAATTTGCTTTTTGAAGATTTTTCATCTGCATGACATGTTGTCATAAAGGCACATGATGCAAGAGATGCTGTCTGGCTCTGACTTGCTATCTCATACTGTGATGGGATTCCAAGGCTGTAGATTATTCTTTGTGTAAGTTTGCATGCATATGTGTGTTTGTGTGCATATTCTCACATGTCACTATGTTTACATGCACAGTATCAAAAACACGGATATTTTCTGCATGTGAACGTAGTCGTGGTTAACCTTAAATCTGCTTGCATGTATAAGAAAGTGTCAATTTTGGGGTTCAGGGTTTGTGTGTGTGTGCACGCGCACCACCCTATCACCATATGCCACTATCAGTGTAGATCTGTGTCTTCAAGATTCAGCTTAAGTCGCCATGTTAGGTCATACTCCAGTGCTCCCCATGCCTTCATTTCCACAAACCAGATCAGATTTATTGTCCCTATTGTTCAAGTGTATTAAGTGGAAGAGATGTGATTAAAAATGGATGGCATCTCTCTTTGCTCTCCCATTCATTTTCATACTCCAAATACGTCCCTCCGTTCTTAGGAAAATGAGATTTAGAAGAGCAAACACACGCACCACCTCTTCCTGCCTCTCCTCCACCGCCGAACTCACTCACTCTGTTTGTCATTTATCTATAATGACTTTGTGAATAGTGTCACAGAGCGTTCCCCCTCTCTCACCACGCAGCCATCCAGTCAGTCACTCAGCCTAACCCAATCAAGTGGCTTTTAATGAACTTCAAACAAGTGTTATCACCCAGTTCAACGTGCGCTATGCTTCACTCCCCCCCAGCTCCATCCATGCGGGGGCTCACCTTATCTGCTCTCCTTCTTTTCACCCTCTTTCCCTCTGCCTCTTTGACATGCTAAAGCTCCTCCTGTCGCATATGCTTAATGGTATTTTTTGCTTCTTTCAGTCACTCTGTTTCTTTTGTTGTTCCTCTCTCTCATTTTGCCTATTTCGCGCTCTCTCTCTCTCTATCCACCGCTTTTCAGCAAAAACATGAAACAGTTTAGGAAAGTGCTGTTCTCTATTTACTATCTTACCTTCCTTTTAGCTCTCTCCTCACCTTTCACTTCTACTTGTCAGTCACTTTCCTATTCTTGCCACTGCTTGTCTTTTTTTCTTTCTTTTTCCCCCTGTCCACCTCGTGTCTGTGCCTCACCTGTCCTCCTCCTCTTTCCATTCCCCTCCTCTTCAACTTTCAGGGAAGTCAGAAGTGCTCTATATTTAGCCTGCTACTCACACCTGAATTGATTGGCTGTTAATTTTAGACCTCCAATTGCTAAGTGACTCATCTCTCTCTCCCCCTCTCTCTCTCTCTCTCTCTCTCGCTCTGTCACTCATTCTTGCTTTAATTGCTGCACAGGCAGAAGTCAGCCTGAGTTTTGATCCATCACTGACATCTTTTCTCCATGAACAACCAAACATACAAAAACAAATAAGAGCTCATCTCGTTTCTGTACAAGCATCTGTTTAAAAAGTATCATTAATGCTCCTGTCATGTGCATAATAACGGTGGAGTACCTGTTGAGTTGGCCCTTCACTCATGCTGAATATGAGCAGGTCCGAGGACTGATCAGCTGATCTCAACCCAACAGGAACCATCACAAATAAAGGCACTAAAACACTTCAGTTGGCACACGCTAAAGTGGCAATTTCATTCAATTTAACTAATGTTGGTGAAGTACTGCTACCTGATGAGACGGGCTGGCTCTGTGAGTTTACTGTACGCTGTATGTCAGTCATGTTGTAGGAATATTCCTGGTGCAGTTGGCAACTATCCTCAGTGTCTCTGAAAGAATTGAAAATGTTGACCCTTTCTTCAGGTAGCAGCGGGTCCTTTCAAAGTCTTAAAATGTCTTTGATAAACATTTACGAATTAAAGGCATTAAAAAGTGTTAAATTGTCTTAAAGTTAGATAGGATGGGTATTAAACATCATTTGTACAGTGAAACTATATCCACTGTAGGTACAAACTTTGACACAACACCTGTACACACACACTGTCCCTATTTTTGTCCCCTCTGTGTAATAAGATTGCGTAATGAGTCTGCATTTTTAAACTAAAGCCTAGTTCGCCAGCCTGCTCATGAGTTTGTGGTTATTGAGCAGTAAGCCACAGAAAATACCATCATTTTACATTACTGTTCATTTTTAACTAACATCAGTGTGTTAATAACTTGGAAATAATATACAGTATTTTCACTTTTGGTGTGTATTTCCATTGCAAGTTTGGTCTTCATTTTAAGTGGTATGAAAAGGTTCTAAAATTGTCTTAAATTGAAATTGTCAGCTTTATTGTACATTGTATTATCAATTGTATTCGATAAGAACATGTTTTTGTAAGTCGTCCAAAATTTCAGCACTCACAAAGGTAATTTTGGATCAGCATTTGACTTATCAGTGATGCCAACATTGATCAGCATGTGCACAGATTTCAAATGATATCATGATGTCTTATGCCATAAGATAACTCTTCTGTCTGGTCCTTTGCTTTTACATTATGGCATACAAAGGGCCAGATTTACATGTGATGAACTCAAATAGTTTGTTGTCTCTTAGATTTATCCTTTCTTACATTCAGATCCATAAAAGAGAGTTGTGTATTTTACTGTGCCTCAGGTGGCAGGCAAACTGCACTTCTAATAAGACTCAGGTGCAAAATGACATTGCAGGATCTCCCTGAGTAACATTAAACTAATTGCAGTCATGTATTAAAACTGATTAGTAACAGGCGATCCTTTCTTGTCTTTTTCTCTCTCTCCAGGGGTGTCCCCAGTTGCTGCCTACAGACAGGATCCTGGTGCCGGTGAACGTGGTGAAGCCCATCAGCCTACGGGCAAAGAACCTCCCTCAGCCGCAGTCTGGACAGAGGGGCTACGAGTGTCTGCTGACCATCCAGGGAAACGAGCACAGAGTTCCTGCCCTACGCTTCAACAGCTCCTCAGTGCAGTGTCAAAATACATCGGTGAGCATGAGTGTGTGCGTGTGTGTGTGTTTTACTTGCCAAGGATATCATCATTGACCACTACCCTTCCACACACACAGCAACACAGTCTCTATAAAACCCCCCATTTCTATAAAGTTTTCCTGTAAAAATGACCATAATATTCTTTCATACTCTCATAAAACACACACACACTGATTCCAGCTGACTCTGCTTGCTAGACAGTGGGTTGATGAGACAAGGGCCTGACTTTGTCTCTCCTACACAGCCATCTCAGCGATCATGCTCCATTCACTGTCTGAATAACACATTGACAGCAATGAGAGACTAGCATGAAAAAGGCTTTATGCTGGTCTTGATGCTAATCGTCTGTTGATACAATAACATCTCATCTTCCTGTCTATCTTCATCATGCTGTGTGTGTGTGTGTGTGTGTGTGTGTAGATATGTCTGCAGGATTTGTGTGTTTAATCACAGTACAATCCAAATATTGTACTTTGATTAAACAGTGAAGGAGGGGGACTGTAATTTAGTGGAAAATTGTGATTCTAGTACCAACCCATCCATGCTGCTAGTGTTACAGAAACAAATGAAAAATAATCTTTGAAAGCTCTCTGGTGTGTAGAGCATGTGTGTGTTGTGTATGTGTGTGAGTTCATGAGTGTATTCACAGTGGCTGAAGCCACCTGTTGGTGTTGCATTTTGCATTCAAAGGAGTATTCTTATACCAGAGGCTTTTGGACTTGGAGATAATAGACAGTTTAAAGTAGCTCAACAGCTTCTCTCTCTCATACTCTCCTCGCCGGTCTCTCCCTCTTCCCCTCTCCGGTTGCCATGGTGATAGTATTTCTATGATGGGATGGAGATGAGCAGTCTTCCCGTGGAGCTGACCGTCATCTGGAACGGAGATTTCAGCATTGACAACCCCGCCCACAACAAAGGTGAGCATGCATGGAGGCAAGAGCACTCGCACTCTCTCTCTCTCTCTCTCACACACACACACACACGCACGCACGCACGCACACACACGCGCGTGCGCGCGCGCCCACCCACATAAATTCATTTTAGCTCTTACCATAATTCTCGCTATATCATAAGAAACCAAACACACACACACACATAGTCGACATATTCTCTCATAAACTCTCACTTAAACACACACACATATAGACACAATCACACAGTAAAGCGGCTGCTTCCACATTGTTGCCCTTGGAGCCGGTCTCCATGGCAACAGGCGGGCGGTGTGCTGAGGTGCAGCATCCATCCCCTGATGTTGCCGTGTAGAGTGGTTAACTTTAACACATCCTCTCTTACGCTTTTCCTTCTGTAGGTCTCTTTTTTCCCCCTCGCGTCCCTCCATTTGTCCATCTGTCTCTCCTGCACCCCACCGTCATCCCTCTGTCTCTCTCTGACTCTCTAAATTCCATTTTCTTGCCTCCTCGCAAACATTATTTCTATTCAGCTGTTTCTCTTATTTGCTCTGTCAACACCTCTCTGGGAGTTTGGCAATCTATCCATCTCTGTCGCCGGCGCCGCTCTCCTCCCTTCATTTCATTTTTCTCATCTTGGCAATTCAATGAAGCTTTACTGGCACCCATTTCAGAAGAGCAGTAATGGAAAAACATGCAGATACAGCTGAACATATTGCTAATAAATAAAAATAATAACAAAAAATAATGAATCTATGTAATAGGGCTTAATGTACTTTTCCTACATAATGATATAATTAATGGCCGGTAAATCCTCCATATAATTAAACCATCCATATACCAGTAGAGGGGGTGTTAATGCACCTTAAATGGAAGTTTCCACGTGCCTAAACCAAGAGAAGGAGAGTTAATAGTAGTAGTAGAAGAAGGTGTGACCGGCACAGAAAGTAATGACCACAATTGTGATTTTTGTTTTGTTTATTTACTCAGTTTCCACTGTCACTTAAACACTCAAAATTTTTTAAACCAACTGTACAGAGTTTGACATGCTGCAGAACCAAATTAAGATTTCTTTGTCTATTTATTGTTAGATTTGTTGAAATTATTTTGATTTTACTTGTTTTGAATCTACCTCAGAATTGTGAAATGTTCAGCTGTTTGGCAAATGTTAGTTGGCAACTAACAGTTTCAACCATAATTAACCCTTTGATCTCTTCAACTTTCCCTCAGAAGCAAAAATCAGCCTGTCAACTCAAAAGAAATAAAGATTGGATTTTTTGTGATAATTATCTGTCGAACAATATGAAGTTTTTTAGCACGTGAACATCTTTAGCTTTATCGCCCAGTCCTAGCTGAAATTATGAATCTTATGTAACCAAAGCAAACTTATTATTCCAGGCCAAATTTAAAGAATGCTGATATGAAGTATATCATATGATATTTATTGCTGCCTCTAAATTTAATTTTTGTCCAGCTATCCATCTACTCACAGTATATATAGAATGACAGCTCAGTGTTGAATTTTTAAGCTGTCAGGATTCAGCTGCTGAGCTTAATTCAGTTTGGCCACTGGCTATCCACCACTGCGAGTGATCCATACTGGGGCAGGAAAACAGCGGCATGCTGGGGGTTGTAGTTCTCTGACAGGAAAACAACTCATTTTGACCCAAGGCAGCAGAGTCAGGCATAAGAAACATTGTTGTTAAAATATGGATGATATGCCAACATGACACAGTGCTGAAAGGCAAAGTTTATACAGTATTTGTGTGTTTTGTTTTGTGGTTGTGTGCATGTGTGTCTGAGTCAAATAACAAAACATATCCTTGAGCGTAAGTGTAGAATCAAAGAAGCAACAAAAGTTCGGGAAAGAGTGGGAGATGCTTGAACTGGAGAGTCCTGCTCTGCCATCCTCCTACCTTTGTTTGCCTTTGGAAGAAGCAGCTCCCAGGGCATCATTTGATGGACAGATCACACATGCATCTAATGGCAATTAAAAAGAAAATGGCTGGCCTGTTGCCATGGAGATGATATGTTAAATGTGTGGTGAATAAGCAGAGGCGAGGCAGCAGTGTAGGAAACTCAAAGGGGGGGGGTATATAGAGATGATGATAGATGAAGAAATAATGAGACAGAGATATCAACGAATGTCGCTCTAAAAATGCTCAGTTTGTTGTTCGCAAATTCAAACAGCAGCTGACAGACATTGAAAGATTTGGGTAAACAACCCGAATGTTAGTTTGTTGTGTGTTTTGAAGTGTTTGTCCGACATTTTAGAGGCTTTTGCACAAAATAAATTTGCATGCATTTGCTGTTCTGTAATCATTTGTACAAAGGTTGCTTACCACTTTTTCTCCCTCTGTCGTTACCTTCCCTTCCCCCTTGTTTTCTCTCACTCCTTCTCTCTGTCTCTTTCCTCCCTCCTGCACAGTCCATCTGTACAAGTGCGACGCCCAGCGTGGAAGCTGCGGTTTGTGTCTGAAAGCAGACCCGCTGTTCGGATGTGTCTGGTGTAAAGGAGACAACCGATGCACCCTCAAACAGCACTGCCCCCACCCTGAGAACCAGTGGCTGGAGCACAACGGCATCAACAGCAAGTGCACCCACCCACGTATCACACAGGTGCGACAAACACACGGATGCATCTCTGCACATTCAATGCATACTTTAAACATCATTCAAGCAATGCCAACATTAATGGCTTTTAACTCAAAAGGCCATACATGCACACACACAAATAATTGCAGTGCACTGAGGGGAACACACTTATAGTCATCACCTCAGAGACAGTGTGGCAGCTGATCATTTCAACATAATGGCAGAAGCTGTGAGTCACCACAAGCTATTCAGTCTGACAGCATTTGCAAGGAAAGATCTGTTTTACCGTGCACTTACACATCTCTCTTAGAAGTTGATGTGGAAAATCTACTCTTGTCACTCTTCATATTGCTAAATAATATAATAAAGTCGATGAGTGTTTTTTAATTAAATATACAGTATATAACACAAGTCTGATATTAGAGAAGTCTTTAGCACAACACATGTGCTTGGACGGACATATCAAGAAGGACATACTAGAAGCTTAAAATTGGGCGATTGTGTGTGAGCTGGTGAGGTGTGTGCTTTTGTATCTTCAGGGCTTCAGACTCTGCTATGTAGTCGCTTTTTTGCAACCATTTAGCACCAGTGACACATGCAAATATTATTCCTATATGAACTGGAGAGCTGTTATTTTATTTCTCGCACACAGTGAGTAAATACTCAAGTTTAATGGCACTGCTGCAGCAGTTTAACTTCTGCTAAAAACTGTTGACAGGAAGCTCAAGTTCACAGCAAAAACATCAACACTTTCAGCCAGAGATGAGCCAGGTGGTTTCGATTGGATTTGTTTCATTGTAAAAATACTTTAGGTAACTTTATCACAAGGATACTTAAATTGAACTGTATTATAACAGTAGTTGATTAAACTTCATTATTACACCACTTCATTTTACTCAATTATGAAAATACTTTATTTTAATTTATTATATAGTGCTTTATTTATCTTCATTGTAACAGTACTTTATGTAGGTTTATTGAAACAGTAGTTTATTTAGTAGTTAAGTACTTATTTATGAAAGAAAAATAAAGTTTATTTATTTATCTATAAAGTTTCTTTGATAGGGACAATGTGAATAAACATAGTACAACTTCCGCCTGCTAGCTGTAGTAACTGAAATATATATATTGATACAGGCAAAGTGTGTGTTACTTGTAAGCAACAACAAGGTCGATGTCGTATCATCCAGACATGCAGGAGCCTCTCAACACAAAGTGCAAAGAGAACTGATGCCTCTCGCGTCAGTGCACAAATTAAATATTCTCATTAGACACGGAATCAAACATTTCTTTTTCATCAAGGAGTCCTTCACAAGAGTCACAATTACAGCAGTCATTTGAACAGGCCTTTTTCATTTCTTCAGATTTTAAATTGGACTGCTTGTTTTTCACAGAATTGACTTACGCTGTGATTTCAGCGTGAACATACCTATGTAACATCTAGAAAAAGACAAATCCTCCTCATTCCTGCTAGTTATCAATCAACTCTGCACAGATGGTCGCGCAAACCCCACTTAACCCAGCGTGCTCCTGCAAAGCGCAGACACCATGTGAGGCAAATGGACTTGACCTGCGCAAGACATATAAAAGGGTCTATAGCAGAAGGGATAAGGGTCAGCGAGATGAAGGATAAGAGGATGCAAAGGAAAGATGGATGGAAAGATGCCCAGATGACGGGAGAGGAGGATTGATTGGGCTTAAGTGAAAGAGAAGTGGTGATGGATGGATCCTCTGAGCCAGAATAGAGTCATGTGAGGCTGAAGGGGAGGAAGAAGACCCCTGCACCCTCCCCATATCCCCATGATGGATTTAAGGTCCTCTCTGCATCTTTTTCCTGAGGACGAGAGTCAGGAGCAGATGGCGACTGACTAGAGATGAAGGGATGAAGCAAAGCGTGGATAAAAAAAGACAGGAAAGGGAATCCCTTCTGGCGTCCGGAGGAGTGATGGGTTTGGACGGAGAGAGGGTAGAGGGATGCAGGAATGGAAGGATAATCCCTTCTCCGCTGTCCGCTCACCACATCATTCTACACTGACCGGCATACAGATAAGTGGCCGACCTTGGTGGAGATTCACTGACAGCAGCACCGTAAAATCTCATTGTTTCTTGTAATCTTGAATGCACCGCGCATCTGATCCCTTCAGATCATGTTCATCTGATGCACTGCAGCAGAATTTTTCATTAGATCCTGGAATTTTTAAAATACAGGGGGAATATTCAGTAGAACTGGATATTAGTACTCAATACGTTTAAAGTGTCAACCAGTATAACCCATTGCCAAGTAATATTGAAACATCTCTAGTGAAATGATACCTGCATTCTTTTTTTGTGCCAGCGTTTCTGATCCTGGATTGTTTCTTCTCACCGCTTGATCAACATAATGTGCAGCCATCTCCAGAGCAAGTCTCATTAGCCAGGCTTTCCCACCAATTCATCTATTTATGGCAGACCACCACAAATAGATTTTAGGAGCTGGACTGTTAATTAGGAGCTCTATTTGAATACATATACTTTTTTGTTTATTTATGGTGCACCTGGGGCAAAGACACTAAAAGTGTAACTTAACCGTTAACTCTGCTGGATCTAAAACTGCTTTCACATACAAACGTTGGCAAACAATGATTTAAAACATGAATGACAGAGTTGACAGTTCAGCATCCTGAGATGCTACCACAAATGTTCGCCACCCTAATCACATTATAGGTATCAAATTTAATACTCTGTTGGTATCACTCTTATTTTAAGAGTGCTGGTATTGGTATTGTAATTTTTTTTAATTTATACCCAGCCCTTATAGACAGAAGACAGACACAGCAGAGAAAAGTCTGGAATCTTTGGACATTGAGGACATAGACGTCTTCAAAATCGGGGACTTAATTGCCTCTTGTCTACTCATTAATAGCCCAAACCACTCTGATTATTTTTATCAAGGCGAAATCAAATCAACTCTTGAGGACGGCGATGAGAAGATGGTGACATTTTGTCCCTCGTTGCGCTTATTAAAGAGTCTGGATCAGTGAGGCGCAATCCATCATTCCTCCACTCCACTGTTTGTCTTCACCCCATGCGGTGGATTTATTCCCGGAGATGGTCCCTGTATTTCTCCTTACATCCCCGAGGCTGCAGCAGGGACATATTGCAGCCTTCTCACGTCCCCCATAAAAACTGTCAGTGGGTGAGGAGTGAGGACTTTTCAAGACGACCAGGGCTCTAATGCATTCTAATACGCTTCATTATAATGACATCTCCCATCAACAATATGAGAGAAAGAGACTCGCAGAGAAAGATGGAAAGAGAAAGGGAGAGAGAGAGAGAGAAGTGATTAAGTGTTTGCCTCTACCCAACCGTCAATTATCTTGTCAAAGTCACAAATCTAATCAACGCCTCATTGCGTCTCACCCCCTCTCTCTTTCATTCTTTGCTTCTTCCCTCTCCTTCACCATTTCTCTTTAATTCTTTGTCCCTCTTCATCTTCCAGATTTGCTAATAAATGGGAGAGCCACGACGCATTGTGTGCAATCTTTTTAATTGCATGTATTGTAGCTCCGTTTCCCAGAAGGCTGTTTTTTTTCATTAAGATATCAGCAGGGAGCCTTATTAATCAGAGACATTGAACCATACTATAACGATATCTCCCACATGGCAGCCACAGGACTTCTGTTGTGCATGACCTGGCTCGAGCTCGCCTACTTCCTCTCAAGCCCAGCTAGTTCAATTTGTTTTAGTTCACTTCTTTGAAAAAATAACCAAATTAAAAATGTCTGGTGATAATGTGGTAGTGACATAAGGATTATCATACGACAACAAGCAAGACTTTCAAGCCTAAAGATAAAGCCACAAACACACACACTCACACTCAGCACTCTACCTGAACACCGCAGGGGGTCACACTGCCAACTGTAAACAGCAGAGAAACAATCAGAGCCTCAGCTTCAGTGAAAATCCTCTGGATCACTATTTTTCAGCAGAATGGTGACACAGCACCATTAAAGCCCCTTTCTGCAGCATGGAGGACTTCTGCTTGACAGAGACAGATAGAAAGAGAATATTCTGTGTCCGTCTCTAACATCCATCCATCTGGGCTGCCCTGATGATGTGTACACACACACACACACACACACACACACACACACACACACACACACACACACACACACACACTCTCACTGGCCAAAAAGTAATTGTGTGAGTAAAGTGTTGATGGATGCTGGAACCGCCTCATCAACAATGAGAGATGTTGCTGATAAATCAAAGGACACTGTGATTACTGCAAAGATGTCATCCAATGCCAAGTTTTTAGTTCATCTTATGTAATATATGGACGTCGTTCTCAGTGAATACAGGATTGAGAAATGACAATCCCTTGACCCTGAGTCTTGACCTCTGAGCTGTCACTGAGGCTGTTATTATTTCATTTATTGTCTCTTTTCCGCAGATGTCTCTCCTGTCCCCATCGCCCTCTAGCAAATCATTTTTTTCAGAGAGTTACATAATGTGTGAACAGAACACACCAAGGACTTATCCCCAAAGAACATGAAAATGTGAAGTATCAATGTAAAGCTTTTACTCTTCACAGGGGATCCAGTTTATGTTTAGAAATTAAATTAGCTTTTTGTTATGTGGCAAAGAAATTTGAATTTGAGGAAGTATAAGACACAACACAGTCTCGATGTCATTTGCCTTGTTAAAAAGCCTTTTTTTTTCAAAATATTCTGCTACATTAAATACATTTTTTTGTGTGTAGAAAAAACACTAGACATATTTTACAAATTTAACATGTAGACAAAAGACTTAAAGAGAGGAAAATGAATAAAGTGGTGTCATTTATACCTTACCTTTACTTTTCTTACAATCGCTTATCTACAATTTTCACATCTAAACCTTTCCTTATTTGAGTTTTAAATTAAAAGTAAACTATGCAGGATTGTTATTTAAAAAAAAAAATTCTCATATTCTCATGTAAAATTAGAAAGATCGGAGACCCTGACCTCTGCTTGTTTTTTTCTGCGCAAATGAGGTTGGAAGTGGTAGCAAGCATAGTGAGGCAAAACACCAAGCAGACAAAGATGGGGTTGGCCTTCCCTTTCACTTTTGCTGGTGATAACATTAGCCAACAATTCCTGCAAAGTATACGTTTGAACTTCCTCTCATCGTCTTCTGCCAAGTGGTACTTTACTGTGTGTAATCAGCAAAATGTTCGGTCCAGGTCTTGTTTAGGAAAACAAAGAAAATGACATCTTCAAAATCATCATTCTAGATTTGAATCTCTTACAGATTACACCTCTCCGGGGTCCCAGGGAGGGCGGCACGCTCGTGACTATTCATGGCGAGAATCTGGGACTAGAGTTCAGAGAGATTCAGGATAATGTGAAGGTGGCAGAAGTGGATTGCACCCCCATACGCGAGGGCTACATCCCTGCTGAACAGTAAGTCCCATTTTACTTTGATGACAATATGCACATGGTTCCCACAGTTGTGGGAAACCTGGAAAAGTCATGGAATATCACAATCACATTTTCCAGACATGGAAAAGTCATGGAATTAGTAAAAGTTGTTTTGGAAAAGGCTAGGAATTTTGTTGATCATATTGAGATAGTTCCAGCTATCTAATGTGGATATTCCACATAATGAAACATGACGGTGAAGTTATTTTCTGTAGCTGTTAATGTAACGTAGCTCTAATATGTGTCAATGTTTTAACCTTTTTTTTTTTACTATCGGAGACTTTTTTGTCTTCCTGTATGTATGGCAGCTTACTGTTATTATGTTAAAATAGACTTTGAATCTGATATGTTGAAAAAGCACTGGACAAGTGGGTCAAGAAGTAGAAATATCATGGGTCCTTGAATGGTCATGGAAAAGTTTTGAAATTTTGTACATGAATATGTATGGAAACCCTGAATAGAGAACATTAGCAGCACTATGTAATAAATAGCACATCTTCACCTTGTCTCAATTTACATTCCTTCAGAGCACTACGTCCCATTTGAGGCAGCAGCTTTCAAAGCACCTATTAATATCACATATACTCATAATTACTGCTTGTAATGAGCTTTGGTG
This sequence comes from Plectropomus leopardus, assembly GCF_026936395.1. Lineage (NCBI taxonomy): Eukaryota > Metazoa > Chordata > Actinopteri > Perciformes > Serranidae > Plectropomus > Plectropomus leopardus. The sequence continues at coordinate 11,776,655 of NC_142197.1, forward strand.
TGCAGTAATTCGCCATTTTGTCGACCAAAATGTACATAATATCTATGAATATAGTCTTTTTCCAGCTGCACTGAAACCAGAGGGAGAAGATATTGCGGAAGAGCAGTAAAGCTAAAACCTGAATTCAGCAAAGTGTTTCTGCTCTTCCTTCACTTTCCATAATCCCACTGAAAACACTTTGACCACAGCTGAACACTTCATGCCCTACAGGGAACAAGGCACTTGAGTCACAGATACAACACTATGTTACCTGTGTTACTCGCACGACGGAGCCGTAACAAGTCAGCCTGACCAACTGATAATGAGTCAGAGTACTCACCTCAGGGTGTTTGTGTGCAAGTGTGTCTGTGTGTGAGGCAGCGTGAAAGAGGGCGAGTGAGTAACAGAGAGAGAAAGAGAGAGAGACTATGACATGACTGGTAAACTAATGCTAAATTAGCCTAATCCCTAGACCAGAAGAAATTGAGGTTTGATTTAACTTCAAGCCATGTGTACTGCTGTGGGCAATAGAGGAAAAACTCAGGTCTCTGTATTTTGGTAGCACGCGCACACACACACACACACACACTCCCGTAATCATTTTTAAAGTTCGGGAGGTTACATTTAGTTGACATTTAAGTTTAATCCAGTGCTTTGGTACCTTACAGGTGCCGTCTGTCAAATTATTTTAAACTAGTTTAAAGTTGGCTTATCAACAGAGCCAGGGCCTCTTCTGCTTAGAAAGTAAGTTGTGCGCCAGCAGTTTCTAAGCAAATGCTGACCCAGCAGAAGAGGCAGCTGTATTTGAGGTCATATGTAAAAGGATAGAGACTCTTTTCCCTTTTCTCCCACAAGTTGGCAGTGTGCAGGAGGTAAGGTTGCTGCCAAATAATACATTATTTTATTGAGGTTTTAACAAGTTTAGGTCCATTCTTTTTACATAATCTGCTCGGCATTTTGCTGGCAAGGCAAATGCACGTCAGGGTTTTCTAGAGATTTTTGAATTTGCATTTTTTGCATGGCGTATGTAAATATAAGAATGTGTCTGTATATAAATTTCCATATGTTTTTTTACATTCATGTTCCACAAATATGCTAATGTGTGTTTTTTTTCAGGATTGTGTGTGAGATGGGTAAAGCAGAGAAGAGCCAGTATACTGGGAACGTGCAGGTCTGTGTTGGTGTTGGAGAGTGCAGACCAGAATTCATGGCAAAGTCCTCCAAGTACTACTATTTTGTGGTGAGTCTACACTTTTAGTATTCAATCATTTTACTTCACCCAGAAACGGCCCTTTGTATATTCAATCATTCGTCATCATCATTCGTGCAGGTAATACTATTTTTTTTTCGTGACTTCACAGTATCACAGCAGTATGACTTGATTTATAGTATTCTTCAAACATGAACTTTTCAACTTGAAAATGATGATATTGAAAGTGAAAAAAATGTGTTAGATTTGTCTTCCTGTAATACACAGCACACTAAAATCTGTCTTTACACCAGTGGTTCTCAACCAGGGGTAAGGGGACTCCCAGGGGCTCTTAAGAAGTGCAAGCAGGGGTAGAAATATGGGGAATAGTTTATTTTTACGTTTTTTTTTTCTTTTAACTTTTTTTTAAAATGTTGTTAACAAAAAATATACAAAAAATAGGTGGAGGGCTGCCACTGCTTGCAGTTTCCAAATTTTTATACATTATTTTCAGACCAGCTTACTGAACAACGCCTCTTTTTTCTTAGTCTGTCCATTTATCCCAGCATTGTGCATGTGTCCCTGCTCAAGTCCATTTATTTTTACTATTTAATTCCCTATAGAAGTGAGCCCAATATGAATAAGAGTGACTATTCTGATGAAAGGTCTCACTTCCTCCACGTTTATCTCCTCAACTGTAATTGGCAACTACAGAATTCTGGTCGTAATCATATCTAACCAGCATCTTTTCAGATGGAGGTCCCTGAATGTATGTTAGTAAAGGGGTCCTTGACATGAAAAAAAGTTGAGAACCACTGCTCTACATCACTTGGACGTAGGGCTGATTGATTTGATGGTTAAAAAGACTCTCGTTTATGGATTCATTACATACAGTGTTTCGCTTCTATAAGCACAAAGGCACCCATGCTGCATATGTCACCCTCTGCATGTTAGCACCTTGCTGGTTGTTGATTGTCTGTGTTCTCACCTCCTGTGTTAATACCATACGCACACGTTTTGGCTGTGATCCGACATGTTGCGGCTTTCCCTCTCAGCATTTCTCTCATGTGTCGCGAATCAGACGTGAGACATAACTGGCGGTCACTAATGAGCGTAGAATGAAAAAGAAACACTGACGGTTATAAAAACATTCTTCTGACATGAACACATAAAACACGCACGTAACACTTTGAAAACCCACTCTACACACAATTAATCACCATCCCTCGCGCACTGGCACACTCTCTGAAATAAATTTGCAGTTGTTGCCATTATGTACCTGTTTTATGGAGTTTTATCATTTTTATTGCCGTCCATTAATAGGCGCTGGCTGAGGTTTATTTCTCAATGGGGTCTCTGTACAGGATTATATGATGTTAGGTCTAGATGTCACACCACGCAGCAGGCTGCAGATGAGATTATAAGAAGGCCAAATGAACTGGAGGAGGATTTATTTTATGCACAGCTTCCAGTTGACTACATCAGATGCTACTGTGTCAAAGCCTTTTCTTCACAGTATAGTGTATGTGAGTGGGATTAGTGAGCGCAGGTGTATACTAACACTCAAAGGTATCTTTAGCTGAGAAAGCTCAGTAGATTTTATTTCTGGATCCCATATCCTGTTAGAACAAACCGGTTTTCTAATTACACAGGAGCAAGTTCACTCATTTCTCCTCCTTGTACATAGGTAGAAAGTTTTGTTTTTATAACGAGGCTAAGAACAAAGTGCATTGAAACATCGGAACTTGTTATATTAACATGAATGTAAAATTTAAAATTGTTCATGGCATGTTTATCTGTTTTTATGCCTCTCGTGGTGACTGCCATGGCCAAAAGCATTAAGTTTTTGGGTTGTTCATCTGTCCATCCCATTCATGTGACCACAACAGCTCAAGGAAATTCCTAAAATTTGGCGTCCACTTGGATTCAGGGATGAACTGATTAGAATTTGGTGGTCAAAAGTCTCTGTGTGTTCCGTGTGTCTCTGTCTCATCCTTGTGAATGTGTTGTCACAAGAGCACTTTAAGGAACTTTCCTAAAATTTGGCACAAACGTCCACTTGGACTCAAGAATGAAATGATTGGATTTCAGTGGTCACAATTCAAGGTGACTGTACCCTAACAAAACATGTTTTTGGCCATATCTCAAGAATTTGTACACTTATTATGAGAAAATTTCCCATCAGTGTCTAATAGGATAAAACGATGAAGTAATGTTATTTTATATCCAAAAGGTCAAAGGTCAGCTCCACTGTGACATTGTAACATTCTGCAAAAAACAATTTTCCATTATTTGACGTCATATCTCAGGAGCATTAGAGGGAGACTTTTGGTCAGATACTGAATTGGTGGCACTAATTTTGAGTGTCCACCTTGAAACTGTGATTATTGTATGGATCTTCAGTGCTGCTGGGCCGAAGATGTGTACTGTCATGGCTTCATATAAGACTGGACAGACATCGATGTAAAATACAACTTGATTGTTTCGCAAAGGCCTCCAACTGTGAGGCATTAAATCTAGTTAATTACACAAATGTAAACAAATTAACAATGCAAGCACAACATTTCACATACAAAAATATATTAAATTCTATATTTAACTTCTCTCGTTTAGTAACTGTTAACTGAGAATTCCTATCATTTGGGTCCATACATCGTTCAACTTAATCTCCTATTTAAGGCAGTTTATGGTGTTTTGAGCACTACAGTCTCACCGTCAATATGCATAATTTATTTTCCTACGTCAGCTCACCTTGATTTACAACCTCTGACCTTTCTTCAGATCCCGAGGATTCACAACCTCAAGCCCAACCGAGGGCCGGTCTCTGGAGGAACCATTGTTAACATCACTGGCAGCCACCTTGACGCTGGGAGCAACGTGTCAATCATGTTTAAGGATCAGCCATGCACTTATCTGAGGTTAGCGGGGAGCCAGAAAGCGCTGATCCCGCCAATCACACATAAAGAGTCAATTAAAAGCTCAGTCAAAGTCAGTTTTAGTCAAACCACAGGGAGCAAACCCCTCCGACAGTTCTCATCTTTGCTAGATAATTTTTTCCACACATTAACTGAGATAATAATTTTCCTAGAAAGAAAAAATGGTGTTGATCAAGGATTGGTTTAAAGTTTCTTTAATCATGAAGCTTCTATCTGTTAATTAGCAATGGTGATTTTTTTTTTTTAAATGAATGATGTAATTCGTTAAAAAATTGTCTTAAATTATTTAGCAAAGACATAGTAATATATTATTGTAATCCACCGTTTAACACTGATCAATACATAATTCCATGTTCAGTCTATAAACTATCTGTCCACGTCCACTTAAGCAACCAGTCAACCATCTTAAATATTACATTGATATTGGTTTTTGAATGATTTATTTAGTAGTCTGCACAGGAATGAATTACGACTCCCGAGCGTCTGCATCATGTGATATATTGTTGGATCAGCTGTAGTAGGGTACTGATTTGTCTATAACTAACTAATATGACCAGTGTTTCATTATCCTGTCATCACTATAGGAGGGGCGGCCAGTGGCTCACCTGCCGAACCCACGCTTCCCTGAATGGCTATGGAAACGTGTCCGTGTCTGTGAGCATAGACAAGGCTCATCTCCAGAAAGACCTACGGTTTGAATATGTGGAAGATCCCACTATCACCAAGATAGAGCCCGAGTGGAGCATCTACAGGTATGGTAGAAGGGCACATTTCAGTCAGATAACTTTTTTACAAAAGCTTGCATGTTACTCACTGGTAATGGATATTGATGGACACTTTAGATCCTGGAGAAAACCCAGTAAAGCAGGAGCGCTTTTCAGAAATGAGAAATTAAAGAAGCAAATAAGTTTAGTTAAAAGAAAAAAAAATTAATCATCCACAACCGGATGATAAAAAACTGAAACCTCTTAATTTTGCTCCAGCAGCCTGAGCTAATGCCTCAGCATCAATATCTTTCCCAGTGAGTAATTTTTTTCACCATCTGTCAAAATAATCTGAGCTATGATTTGAACCTTGTTGTCAATCTTCTCTCTCATAGTGGATACACCCAGGTGACAGTGACAGGAACTAACCTGGACATCATTCAGACTCCACTCATCAGGGCCAAATATAACAGCCATGAGACACTCAATGTAAGTGACTGCCGACACAAACAATGTGGATGATTAGAGGAGCTGCTGAGTTTTTACCCGATTTCTTTTTTGCATGCACATATGTTTGTGATGCAATTATTTATGAAATTTTCTTTTATTTTACATATTTCTTGGCTTGATAAGATACAAAGTAAATTTATTATGTTATATTCTCACATAGACACACACGCAGTGTTTATGCTCTTTTTTGAACGGCAAATCTAGCCAATAATATTTTCCCAATTCTGGCCATGCGCTGTAGAACATATACCGTACATATGTTTTGAAATAGCCATATAATAGCCTACATTTAAACAGCAATAAAACACAAATGCTGTTATTTTCTTTGCATTTCAATCCTTTCTAACTAAACAACTTAAACAACAAAAACAAAAAGATAAATGAAGATGCTGTCTCTTGAACAATGTGAGAAGTGACAAAGACAAAGGATGAAAAGGACTTGGAAAGGAGGCATCAAGCGATAATATAATAACATTCAGGGAACTGCCAAGCCTGCAATCAGCCTTCTGGTTTGCGGTGATGGAGTGAAGGGTTTGTCCAGTCTGACCTACTATAGAGCTATAGTCATCAAGCTATAGGGATCCAACCGATATTAAAATACTTAAATTCTATGCCATATAAGTTTATATTTAAGTTGTCTTGGCAATATATCTTAAAGGTTACACATTCAATATGCTATTAATTAATAATATTATATTAATAATATTTATTTAGGGTATTCCCCTCCGGACATTTTGTCCGTTGATATTTCTAACAGCTTGACAGCTCCATGTGATACCAGCAAAACGCGTCACATGTCAGCTCACATAAACTCTGATACGCTGTACATATAGGAACAAATACACACACAGAGTAAATGAAATGTCTTTACCACCACTGGTGTTTTTTAATCCCTAGTTCCCCTTGTCAGCTACACATCCCAAAGGAAGAAGGCCACAGTGAATGTCAGAGTAATTTTCTTTTTTCCAGAGCATGACGAAATGCTTCGGTGCCACTTTTAGGTAAATGGGTCAAGGAAAAAAAAACTCAGAGAACACCGAGAGGGCAAAATGACAATCAACAGGTTGCATTTGAATTAATAGAGAATGATGTAATTCCTCCCTGCACCTTTGTAACAACAGGGAAGTTTTGACACCGAACTAGAAACCACAGAGATTGGCCCTTATCAAATTCTTCTACCCTTTATTCACCCTTTTACCCAGGGGAGGATAGATAAAGCCATACAAGGGTCTCTGTGATCTGATTGAAAGAAGAGGGAGTAACAAAAGGCGGTAATGCTATCTTCATGATCCATTTGAGCATGAGCCTGCACCACATTTAACATCTGTGCTCACATATGCCTGCGCTGGGCGTTACGTCTCAAACTACTATACAGGCAGTTTGCACTTTGAACTTACATAAATTAAAGATACTGACAGATAATATGCACTTTTTAAGCCCATATTTGCACTGAATGTGAGGGAAATACACATTCAAGCAACGTTGTGCACCGAGAGGAGTTTTTTGTATTTGCAGTCACCTTCCTGCAACAGTGCAGTATCCATGTCAGAGATGTCCTGAAGACCTTTCAGGATTAGTCAAGTTTGATGTTCAAGGAGCCAATTAGAGTGACAGGCAGTGTGTTTGAGTGGCTGTGTGGCAGAGGTTACCGTGGAAATGTCTGCGAATAAAACCTGTGCTGTTGGCTGATTTGTCAATGCCCTGACAGACGGAGAGGAATGGAGATGTTTGAGGGATATTGAAGGGCGTGTGGTATGACAATGACAGATCGGACAAACTGCTCTCGTGTTTAAAATGGGCTTAGAGATGTGAAGTCTAGAGAAAGAGGAATGATTTAAATTACATCACGTCAAATGAAAAACCAGGGCAAAGACGAAGAACCGCAAAACAAGAGTGGGACAAGATGCTGAAAGAAAGATGGAGGAGATGCCATAATTGAGCAGTAAAAGTGGTATAGAGAAAGATGAGTGACAGAATAAGAATGTGTCAAATAGAGAAGAGAAGATCAGAGAGAAGGATAACTGGACAGGGAATAAAGAAGTGATGAGAGGGTGGGGGTATCTTTCTGGGACATAATGAAGGAAGGGTAAGACCTAGTTATCACTTCTGAATCTTCACACATCAAAGCTGGATTGTGGTGAGACTGCACACGCTCTAACTGCACCTCATTTGGTGGCTTTCTTTGAGGAATACACTCTAACAGGTTCTTCTCTGCACTTTTTGAAATGGAGGAGCTTCCAGTTTGAATTGAGTCTCTAGAGGCCTCAGTGAATTGTAAACCTGTGGCATAAAAGATTCATACTAACTGCTGAAGGGATGTCTTAGCATGAAAGTAAAGTTGGCGCAAGTGCCAGATTGCCAGAACTTTAGTTGCAAGAAGGCATGTGTGAATTAATAGGGAATGCAGTTATGATTTGAGTATGTGGCATGTTGAGATTCAGCCCAGAAAAAATATGCGAATGGTGTTGACTGATGCATAATCACTCACAGTATCTTCAGTGACACTAAAAGCCTTACAAAACCTCATAAAATTTGATTTGATTTTTTTTCCTCCATATAAACTTTTAAAGTTTTAATGGGACTCAGTAGTATGTTCAGTATGACAGCAAGTTCATGCAATATAGTAAATAAACTAATTAGCTGTGCTAATTATGGATCAGAAATGTGCAACAATATTTTTTGCTGACACTAGATATCCAACAAAGGCCAGAGACTGTCTCCTATTGAGCTTACCATTCACCGTTTCTTAGCAGACGAGAGAAGTAAGTGTTTTTTAGAGCCTTATGGTGTCTGCAGCTTCCTGTACCAAACAGTAGCTTTAAAGTTTAAAATCCTCACTCCACAGCAAAGTCTGGGGACCAAAAAGTACCCAAAAGTGTTTGGGTACTTATCTATCTTAAACCGTGCATTTTTTGTCTATTTATTAGTATCCTTTTTCAAGAATGTTAAGGTGTGTGTACAGCATTACTGCAGCAAGCAGCCTCTCCTCTCCTCCTGCTAAATTGTGTGCACGGTGCAATAGGAGAGGTGAGACCCTGCACTGCTGGCAGAAGAGCCGGTCATTGTGGGTAATCTGAGCAGAAAGCATGGGAATGAATTACAACTTTTTTCTATGATGATCTGAATAAGCAGCTAAATTGTTGTCAGTTGCTTTTTAGAAATGGAGTCTCTTAAGATTGTCTGAAAAGTCGCTAACAAGTGGCCATGACAAAACGTCGGTATTTGCAAACTGGGAATGAGAATTGGTTGCAGTGGCTGTGACAGAAGTTGATTACTGTCTGTGCTGCTGTGTGCGACGGGCTCTGCTGTTTCTGAGATTGGCTGATTAAGCTGAAAATTGTCTGATTCCAGGCACCATCTGATCAACTGGTGCATCTCTTATTGCAAGTGACAAAATTAAGCATAATTTTGTGCATGGTTTGTTTATGTTTGTCATTTTACAACATTTCTTTGCTTCCACTAAGCTCTCCATTTTAATTTGCAGAAGATACATTCATTCATAAATATAACTCCTCCCATCTCCATCTGTCTTCTGCCAGTTGTGCGAGGTGATCAGCCCTACAACCATGCGGTGCCAGGCCCCAGAGCTGCCCATCAGTCTGGCCAGGCAGCAAGAGGTGCCTGAGAGACCCGATGAGTTTGGCTTTAAACTTGATGATGTGCAGGCTCTGATGGCACTCAACCACACCAACTTTATCTACTACCCCAATCCTGCCTTTGAACCACTCAGTGTGTCTGGGGTGCTGGAGCTCAAACCTGGATCACCAATTATACTGAAGGTATGAAGATAGGTATCACACACACTGACTTACTATCTGTATTTATTGATTGGAAGTTATTGACTTTCAGTTAGTCATAACATGTATTTATGTCATTTTGCAATATGGAGGGTAGATATGAATGCATTGTAACTGGACAGTGTGAAAACCAAATATCACAGCAATAGTGAGCACTAGTGATCATCATCATCCTATCATCGTACTATCATTGTGAAATGCTTCCCCAGGTGTCTGTGTTACTGTAGATGAGGATAGGGGATTGGAAGCATCACTGGGTTTGCTGCAAACCCACTCTGTAAACAAGGGAATAGCAAAACAAACCTATGTGGCATGCTGCGCCCGCTAACTTTGGTTGATGCTTCACAGTATTTACTGTGAGTGTTACAAAGTGTGGTAATCAAACACGATTTTAAGGGTCACGCTACCAGTCAGTAATTTTACAGCAGTTTATTGTCACCTGATAACATTTTATCCCCAGTTTTAACTCTATTACCTGTCGCTTTAACTTTACAAACTTAAATTAAGCATGAATTCTTTCCTGCAGGGACGGAACTTTCTCCCACCAACCAATAGTGGAAATGGAAAGCTGAACTACACAGTTTTTATTGGCGAGAAGCCCTGCATGTTAACAGTGTCAGAGACCCAGCTGCTCTGTGAGTCACCTAACCTGACAGGTCGACACAAGGTCCTGGTGAGTAATACAGCACAAAGAAACAAGAGAGAGACACACACAGATACACATGACAGATAGGCAGACTATGGTGGAGAAGGCAGACAGACCTACAAATCGATCGACAGTTTGACAGACAGACGGACTTCCTCGTGTTGCTTTCTATCCATCTCCTTGTCCACTTCGAGACAGACTACAGCTCTAATCCAATCGGCCGTGTGGTTCCTGTTACTGCCCACAAGCAGACAAAAGAAAAAACAAATAAGCCTTCAATAAGAAGGATTAGGCCCCAGCAAACTCAATAAAGATTCCATTTGTGGTTTTAAGAGGGACCACTTTGAGCAAAGCGCTTCCTGATGTTACCACCTGAAGCCAGCGTCATAGACAGAGATGTACACATTACTGTAACACAGTTAGTGGATGCACAAATAAACAGAAGTGTGTACACATTTAAATAGCAAATCAATATGTCTGTCTGTCTGGGGTTTGATCTTGATTTTGAACAGAAATGCTTTTTAGACCTAAAAGGTATTCACAGTGACAATATTAAGTTATGGTTCATAAGTATTTGTGATATGTTTTGCCTTGAAAAACACTATACCTCCTTGTTTTTTGCCACTTATTTCTCCTTTTCTGCAGGGTCAAATTAGTGAGCCTTTTCCAATTGTTATTGCTGAAGTGATATTTAAGTGAAGCTCTCCTCTGATTATAGCTGTGTTATATTGAACCACTTGTCTCATGTTTTATGGCCCTTCTTTATGAAAACCTTTCAAGGAAGTAAATTGTGTATTTATGCATAGCGCATGCATGCATTAATAATATTCTCTTTATCTTTCACCATCACAAGGCACGTGTGGGTGGTATCGAGTTTTCCCCAGGTGTGGTCCACATCACGTCCGACAGTCCTCTCAGCAGCACAGCAATCATTGGCATCGCTGCAGCCGGTGCCCTGCTCATCCTCTTCATCGTGGTGGTTCTCATTGCCTACAAGCGCAAGTCTCGGGAGAGCGACCTGACCTTGAAGAGGCTGCAGATGCAGATGGACAACCTTGAGTCACGTGTAGCTCTGGAGTGCAAAGAGGGTAAGATGTTGACGTGCAGTAAGTTATATGGAAGTGCGCCTCTTTTTTGCCATCTTTTTGAATTATGTATTTCATCAAGCCCACCCGTTCAGAACAAAATGTCAGATCTCACAATCTTGTGAAAAATCTTTTCTATTTATAAGAATACTTAAAGTTCAATCATGGAGTCTATATGTAGTGTGAAACTTACATATGACAGAAAAACAAGTGGCATTTACAGAGAGGACTTGTTGATGAGTGAGTTAAAAATAGAGTATGTGCTTAACACTGTTTATGGTATTAAGTATTGCCAGTATGCAGTCGTGTCAGCTGATCAAGTGAACTATCTGAAATTATAGGTGCAATAAAAACACTATCATAAGCTAATGTTTGGCCATAAAAATTAACCAGTTTGTGTATCTGGTTTCTGCTTCAGCTTTTGCAGAGCTTCAAACAGACATCCACGAGCTGACCAGTGATCTGGATGGAGCAGGAATCCCCTTCTTGGACTACAGGACCTACACTATGAGGGTCCTCTTCCCAGGCATTGAGGAACATCCTGTACTCCGAGATCTGGAGGTAAGGTTACTTAACTTCAAATTGTACTACATGTGGAGTGCACCCCTCTTAAAGTAGTACATCATACCCCAAATGAGCAAGGGTTACCAATCAATCTTAACGATGGGAAAATTCTTAATGAATTGTAATCATAGTGGATTACATTTAACAACATACACAACTTGTGTGAGTTTCTAAACTGATCATTTGATATAGTTTTGCTGGTGTTAGACCCGGACCCCTATTTATGTCAATTCATCAAGATTTTTCTCTGCTTTTTAATTCTTTGTTCAGTAGAGGCACGTGAGACAAAGTTTTCTTCACGAATTTAACGTAACTTCATTGTTTATGAAGGAACACCTTGTACGTTGCTTCAACAGTGTTTGACATTATGATTTAACAATAGATGATAGATGTTTAGCAATAGATGTTGAATGTTCCAAATTGTGAAGGTTTTTATTGGTGACACAGGAAAAATACTGTGTACACAGGGCATAAAAATCCAACATGCTTAAGGAAAAATATTTCAGTTGAATATATTTTCCATCAGTTGTGTTGATCAGCAGATTTAGGAAAACCTTGAAACAGGACAGCGAGGTATAAGAAGTTGATTCCAATTTCCCATTCAATTTGAGTAGAGCAAATAATGCTAGTGAGTATACCTGTTGTTCAGTCTCTATCAAATCACAATCTCAATGCAATTAGCCCTATTTGAAAAGAGAGCAAAATGAACAAGCAAATTACAATGTGGTGGGTCACAGTAGGTGAAATTGACGCCGATGTTGTTTGTGTTGCTGTCTGGTAAACAAAAGCCTTTTGACGGCCGACAACAGCACTTTTTCAAAAACAAACAAGGCAGCCCTCAAATCAGGAGCACGCTCTCATTAATAACTCAAACGATATGAGACGCTGCTCCGTTTTCTCTCTCTAACTCAAAAACAAATTAAAAGTCAATCAGTGGGAGAAAAGCAAAAGAAAAAAATCAAGTCATTTTTCCCCAGCAGTGACAGTGATGGACAGCTATAATTGAGCAGGTCGTCTTGTTCCATTAAGAGAATTATGGACCCCCATTTCACTGCCCTCAGGGTTGGCCACTCTATCCCTGATGAGAATTTCCCAGTAATAAGCAATATTAATTATGTTTTAATTGGTATAAATGTCGAACTGTATGAGGAGTATAATGTGGAATAGGAGCCTAATGAAAAAAGCAGCAGGCTTGTCTTAGGCGGTAGATGGCTGCTTAATTGTTATTGATGTGTTGGACAAATTAAAGTCAAGTTTTTGAATGTGGGCTGTAGACAGAAATAGCACAGGTGATAGAAAGTCTGTATTGATTTACTAAAAAAGTGGGATTTACTCAGTGCTGAAATATTTAAAAACATACCAGTCAAAATGAGAACTACATGTAAAAAGAGTTTAGTCTGGCATCTGTCAACTCAATAAAGCCTGCTTCTTGACATTTTATTTGTTCCTTGTAGCTGTTCAGGTTTATTCTTAGCATTCAAAATCTCTTCCATTCCCCAACAATTTATTTTCCCCAACAATTTCACTTTCTACCTGAATCCCATTTTGCTTTCTGCTTTTGTATGATTTTTTTCTCTGCTATTATATTTTCTACTTCCCTTTTGATCTTTATGAAAACAATTCAGTTTCTGCCGTCGTTGCCATTTTACTGCTCAGCCTGCCAAACTCAAATGTTCATGGAGATTGAAGAGTTTGTAGGTCAGGACAGTTGGTGGTTTTTATGCACTGTCCCTTCACAATTCTAAGGGTTCATTTATGCTCAACGTTAGATTTATATGTATCTGTATTTGTGCATGTTTTCTAAAAGCTTACAAAATGAAGCAGTACCACTGAACGTTGCAGAGCCAGTATAGCTTGATTTATGCAAGATATGATCGTAGGAGACACAAAGGCATTAAAAAAAACAGCAGACCTGACTGAATCGACTATATATAGTGTTCCCGTGGTCATGGAATTGCATTATGTGTCATGAAATTGTTACAGCAATCTTCCATGGATAACCTTCTATGTAATGTAACATAACAGCAAATGTAATTCCTGTTGCTGACATTGTGACGCAGCTGTAATACATTTTGTTTACCATCATGTACATTTTTCCATTTTCTCCCAGTGTACTACCTCTCCCTTCTTGTGTGCCAGCTAGCTGGAGTTATGTTTGAACAGAGTTTGATATGTTTGTAAAATTCAAAGCAAGTGAAGAAAAAAATATTATTATGGGTTCTTGAAAATGAATGGAAAACTTTTTGAATTCTGACCATAAAACTGCGTGGGAACCCTGAATACAGTGAAAAGAACATTCTGTCGTATGTATGTTCGACATGTTCAGCACGTATTTGATGGCCTCACAGACAGCAGTGACGTTTGCAAAGTTTGAACCAGACTTATCTATTTTCATACATAAATTAGCCTCGAGAAACATGTTTGTGTTATACTTCTGTATAGTATATTTGTTGGACCAGTAACCTACAAATATTCACAGTTTATTTGAGCAGATAGAAAAGAGAGCAGAAAACCTGCACACACACATTTACCGGTTTTCCCTGATATCTATGTGTGCACGTATTCATGCTCATACATATTTTACAGTATATGCACAGAATACACTTAAAACACGTGCACAAACACTATACACATCCTGTCAGGCGGTATGAAATTAGACTTGCAACTTAACAATATCTCCCCTCAGATTACAAGGGGTTCCTCCAGGAAAGGTAAAAGACAGAACATATGCTGGTTGACAGCTGCATTGGGTACAGAGAGATGCTGTCTTACCACAAGTGCTCTTGACAGATAAAAAAAAACATAATCTCAATAGGTGCTATTTATGAAAAAAAATAGAGAAGGGATGCATGCGCGGCAAGTGACTAGTATAAATGGTGCAGGGACAATCTGGGCTCAGATGAGGGGAATTCACATCACTGCTCTTCCTTTCTACTTGCATTAGTGTGGAACACAGCACCATCGACATAATAAACATTCCCTCCAGAGGCTCAGTGTTTTCCTGCCTTTATTCTCAACCTTCAGACTAAACGTAACAAAAGCTGGAAGATGTTAAACTCCCCATCTCCCCGGATTCTTTTTTATACCTCTCGTTCTATTTCTCTCCTCTTTTCATTATTATGTATAAAGATGTATCTCTTAACTGATAACTGCACTTTTAAGTAGAAAACCACACCTGTATTTACTACTACTTTCATTTATCACTACACAGATTTTCATGTGTGTTAATATAGCACAGAAAACTGAGATTACATAATCAAAGTTATGTTAATTTACCCTCAATATAAAGTATTTGATTAGGGAGGCAGAGAGCTAATATTACTAACTGATCACTAACTGGGTCTATATGACATTGCCTTATCTATGCCACAAAGAATCTGTACTTTTTCCCCCTCCTTGTTATTTTTAATGTGCCTCAGTCAAATTAACATTTCTCCTGCCTCCTCACAGGTGCCAGGCTACCGCCAGGAGCAAGTGGAGAAGGGGCTGAAACTCTTCGGCCAGCTCATTAACAACAAGGTCTTCCTGCTGTGTTTTATTCGCACTCTTGAGGCCCAGCGTGGTTTCTCCATGAGGGACCGAGGCAACGTGGCCTCCCTCATCATGACAGTGCTGCAGAGCAAGTTGGAGTACGCCACTGATGTCCTAAAGCACCTGCTGTCCGACCTCATAGACCGCAACCTTGAGAGCAAGAATCACCCCAAGCTACTTCTCCGCAGGTGAGAAGCAGACACAAAAAGGAAGTACAGAGTTTAACTTTACTTCTGTCGCTGTCTAACAAGTGCCCAGAGTTACACAGCTGGTAGTGACCATCTTTGATGTGCTGCATATGCTGAACCAAGAAGGAACTCTCCAACTCAATTTTTTCCCCAACTGATAAAAAGTCAAAGGTCCTCTGCTACATATTTAAACACTGAACTGAACTGCCACACGCATTCAAGTTCTTCACTCAGCGTTTTACTGTGCTAGGTTGGGAATAATGTCAGCCCTTTACCATCAAGGACAGGAAATGCTACTCTATCCGTGCCTCTGTCCGTATCCATGACATGCTTGGATTAACTTCCGTGACCTTGAATCACTGGCTCTGTCTCAGAGACACCAGAGTGCATTGCCATGCACATCATTAGCAAAATAATTATGATTAATTAGCAGTGAATCCAATTTTAAATAGCTCAAGAGGAAAGCAAATGCTCATATATGAAAAGAGGGAGAACTGTGAAAGCTCGCTCTCCGGCACAATCACAATCCTCTTTTGGATTTGTAGTCAAAGCTTTAATGGCGTGCACTTGAACACAGTGCTGTATGTGATTATGCTTCCTGCCAGCGGTGTTTGGTTAATGTGATGATTATGGTTACTTGAGTGAACAGGCTTCCTTCCAGCTGTTGTGCATGCGTGTGATGCCTGTCTGTACATATAGTATATATATGTTGTTGTGCTTGGTATTCATGGATCAGGTCTTGACACCCCCAGATGACTTGACAGGCATGTCACAAATTAATTTGTCCGCCTCGTTTCAATTTAAATTCCGATTTTTCCCTCCGGCTAAAAACTCATCTCTGCCAGTATATACACACACAAATACAGCACGCATATATTATGTGTAGAAGCCTAAAATGAATGCCGTCCTCTTACTGGCCACAAGACGGTGGGCATATTCATCTCATGAGAGGCTGTTTAGATGCTACTTGGTGATGCAGAGAGAGATTAATGCTGTCTGGGCAGGAGGCATGATTAATTGCAGCCAGAGCTCACCGAGCACGGTGCAGCCACTAAACAATGGAGTAACTGCTGATCCTGGCAGTAGATACAACACAAGAAATGGCGAGTACACCACAAACAGAGAGAGGTAGTCAAGGACAATGAAGACACTTGAAATTGTCTCACCATGTGAGGGAAGCTGACTGCTGAGGCATGGAGGCAGGTAGTGAGATCAGCTC
Organism: Plectropomus leopardus; assembly: GCF_026936395.1. Lineage (NCBI taxonomy): Eukaryota > Metazoa > Chordata > Actinopteri > Perciformes > Serranidae > Plectropomus > Plectropomus leopardus. The sequence continues at coordinate 11,793,003 of NC_142197.1, forward strand.
TTTGATCACTTAGTTTACATGTTGCCAGCGCCTTGTATGTGCTACACGCAGTCCCCAGAAGAAATGTTGGCATTGTATGTTTCTGCAAACCACAGATATGTTACATTGTTACATTCATACTTCTCATATTAATGTTTCCGATGTGACATAGTTGTGATTACGTGTATATAAGTTTACTTTGTCATCAAGAGGTGGAGGTGGTAGGGATGGTTTAACACCAAGATGGCTGCTAAGCTGTGAACTACTGCAGACCACTGTTCGAAAACAACAAAACTGGGTGTTTGTAAGTGTAACACTGGCAGAATTTCTAGCGGCTACTTATCACCAAAACAGTATTTCTTGGCAAGGTATCGGCAGCATTTTCAGCAACAATTATGCCACCAAAACATTGTGTATTTCATGGAGAAATGGGTGGAATTTCCAGCAATGGATGTGCCACCAAAATGGGGTATTTTTTAGCAAGACAGTGGCAAGATTTCCAGTGACACTGTTCCAATAAAATGGGGTATTTTTTAGTGAGACATTAGAGGTGTTTTCAGTAACATTTGTGCCACCAAAACCTTTTTTTAGGGAGACAATGACAATATTTCCAGTGGTAGTTGTGCCAGCAAAACCAGGAATTTTAAGCCAAAACATGATTTTTTCCTAAACCAAGAGGATTTGGAACTTAAACATAACCACACATTATCCACAGTCTTGTTGAAACATAAAGTTTTAACATATCTGCTCAATACAAAATGTACACATCTGTGGTTTGCAGAAACATACAATGCCAACATTTATTCTGGTAATTGGGTTGCAATATCATTAATTTATGTTATATCAGAATTTGATTTAATTGTGAATTCAGGATGACATCCTCATTGAAATAGCTGGTAGAAGAGCTGCAGGGACAAACTCTAAGTCCAAATACAGCACACTGTCTTTTATCACACTTTTTTCCCACATTCCTTCTCTTCCTCTCATCAAGGGAGAGAGAAAACCTGGGGAAAATGCCATCGCATTCAGCCAGCACTGGAGGGGAGAGCACATGTTTACAACAAATGCACGCCCAGTTTGATTGCCCATTTGTCATACACACGATTGTGATGCGCACTGATCAGACCGTCTTCATCTCATTCTTCCTCCTTGGATGCGCTTGTTAGTCCTTCAGCATCCCAGCATGCATTTCAGATGTGATGAGGCAGTGTGAGCAAGCTACGCCACCCCATAGTGTGGGCTGACTGGCGTGTCCTTGGATAGCAGCTGAAAATAGTCCAGATACGCAGGCATAAGGCTGTGAAGATGAAGCTTAATCTTGTCTGGAGAGATAGCACCCCTACCTCTCTTCTTCTCTCCTTTTAATTTGTTCTGCCTGTTCTCTCTTCCTTTCTTTCACCATGTTTGCTCATTTTGAGTGTTATTCTCCCTTGCTACCTGCCTCTGCTCACTCTCTCCACTGTGCTCTCCTCTATTTGCCTTCACTTCTGATGCTTGTGCCACTTGTGTCACACCGTCACTATCTTTATCTCTCTCTTCCTCTCCTATACTCGCTCTCTCAATCTATATTCCCAGCGCTTCCTCTCCTCCTCTTCCCCTCCCCTGTTTTCTTGATTGCTAAATCAATGCTTAAAGTGCGTGAGCAGGGTGTCTCTGGCACGGCATCTGAGCACGGCTACCCACTGCCTCCTCTTCCAAGAAATCTGTGTGTGTACGTGTGTGTGTGTATGTGTGTGTGAGAGAGTGTCTTTTTCCTCTCTCTGCACACACAAACACACATCCTTCCATCTGTCCTATCTCAACCTGTGCTGAAGCACAACCACCAGGCAAGCTAACTAACGAGAGCCTTCCACAACCATCTGTCGCATTCCTTGCTGCATTCTCCTCCTGTAACTCCTCTCTTCCCTCCACCCCCACCACCACCACCTCTCACTCGCCACCATCCCTCTTCCCATCATGCAGACTTGAACAGCCTTTCCGTAGCCTTTTAGTTTTAGTTTGGCTGCAGTTGAAGTGTCAAAATCTGTGTTTTGATGTTGGTCAGAAGATGAAAGCCCAATATGTTCGTGCTTTGGCTCCAACGCAGACACACAATCATCACACGGTTAAAGATCCCCCTGTCTAACTATAAAACTATCTTACTCTATGTGTATGTGTGCTCTTAAAAGTCAGTATCCGCAGCTAGTCATCACCGTGCTGACCACCGTTCCTCACCAGGAGGTAGAGTGGAAAATGGAAATGATTTCTGATGTCAAGCTGTGCTGTGTTTAACATGTGAGTGAAACCAAGTGATTTTCAGATGCAGTTACATGTTCAGTTAACACAGCTACCATTGCTCCTGTTAAGAATGAAGTAAGTAGATAAGTTTATTTATATAATACCTTCCAAGAGCAGAAGTCACGAAGTGCTTTCCAACAAAAGTAGAATAGAATATGTCTTTATTGACCACCAGGGGTAGAAATGTGTCTTGGGCTCAGAAAGCTGACAAGCAGTTATGAAACAGAGGTCATTTGTTAGTAAAATAGGGTCATTAAAAACATTTTACTCATTAAAAGTAGTTCATGTCAGTGTCTGTTTGTAGCCCATAACTCATCAGTCACTTTGATAAGAATATTGATGGCACTTGAGATTAAGGACTTTGTAAATACAATTTTAGTTGCCAGAGAGATTTTGTTAAACAGGCATAATGGACTTATACAATAACTTCAGGATGCTTAATTATGTTGTATGAAAACAGGTTAGTACTAGATAATTTTATAATATTTCAATTTGACTCAAGGGCTGCAATGCGAGGCACAAGGTGCCATGATTACAGCCAACTTTGCTTACCTGTGCTGTGAGGATGGTGTTGTTGCAGTCCTACAGTTGAAATGTTAACAAATTCTGCTGCAAGCCACTGGTGAAATTTCTGTGGGCTTCAACAGATTTGTAGTTGCTAAATTGTTTATAGGTCTGCGCACTTATGCAGTAAACAAGATAGTTTGTACTGCTCAAGTACGAGGTTGGAGGCAATAATTCTGGGTCAGCACTTCAACTTTTGGTTGTTATCATATGAATCAGTGTTGACACTCTAGCCAAAAACAGTCCCTTCCTAGTTTTTCTTAGCATGTTTTTTTCTCGCTTTGCTTCTGCTTCCCCAGTCTGACGATATAAAGGGTTTTGTGAAGTGTACTTCTCACTGTAGCTGTACCTTCAGTGTGGTGCATCGGTGACATCACAGACATTAAACACGTGACTGACAATAGCCGATAGTGCCCCAAACTTGCTGAAGAGAGGAAGGGAGCTATCTGCCAGGATACGCCTGGCTTTCCTCCTTGCCCTTTATGTAAAGAGTTGGATCAAGGACATTTAAGGGTTTGCTGATTATTTGGCTTCCACTGACACATTCCTAGAGAGTTTATTCTGTCGAGCAGGAAAATGAAAAGTTAAAACATGTCAACCATAGCTTTGAAGGCAAGTTTTTAAAATCTGCTGTCTGATGCCGAGGCCAATAATAATAAGACAGAGTCCATTAAAATATACTCCCAGAGTCCAGATCCTGTTTGTGCTTAGTTATTTGAAGTTTTTTCCAGAGTTTTAACATTTTGGCTGTCAAGTGAAACAGAGAATCAAATCTTAAGATTATTTTTTTGTCTCTTAATCTGTTTGTTTTTGTTTGTGAACATAACATGATGTTTATGATGGCACTTAAAGATGCTCTGAAAGGGCCTTTTTACTTATTCAGTATGTAGCGTTGAAATGAGCAGTCAGTTAAATATATAAAAAAATTTGATTATTTTGATGATTGACTGTCTAAGGGATATATTACACAAGATTGCAAAACACTCAGCTTCTGAAATGTAAGAGATTGTATGTCAGACAAAATAAGCATTTGAAGATGCTAATTTGTTTACTGGGGAAAAACATTTGGCATTATGATGCAAAATATCTGCAATTAATTTCATTGAGGGATCATTCGTAAACCAAAGAAATATCAGTAAAGGAGAGAGGCTGTTTGATTTGATTATATGGGCAGAAGAGCACGATTTATTTTGTTATGGCTTTGTTGGTTAGATTTTACGCTCGCATCAAAGATTCACAGTTGTCCAGGAAATAACCGTTTTCCAGAAAGTGCCCATTTCATACAGATACACAAATGCATGTTACTGGCAGCTACAGCAGACCAAAATGTGAAATGTGTGATGAAGCACGGATTCCCATCAACCCTACCTCGGTAATCAGGGGGAACTAAGCACTGCCAGGTCCCCTCTGCTCTAGATCATTCTCAATGCCCACTGCCCCTCTGACCGGCTGCCAAGTAGGCAAGCCTGACCATGCCAACACGCCACGGCACATTTCATTGCATTAACCCAAACATAGGTTGTGTTTTGAGTCGCAGCTGAGGCGAGGTTTGGGGAAAGATTGTTTGAAACTTGTGATACCAAACGCTAACGTTAGATCTTAAAGCAGCTCCGTCACAGGCATTTTTATCCTTGTTCCCTGTACGCTGTGCTGTGATCGAGAATGAGCATAAGCAAACTGGTGGGGCCGTGCCAAGACTTCTTATTACAGCAGGGCCGACACTGGCTGCCAGAAGCATGCACAGACACACTCACACAATAAACACTAGTCAGCACACACGGTAATTTCTGAATACATACGCAGTGGGATTAATTTGTGCTTTTTGCACGCTCGCCTAAAAACAGCCGCACACTTGTCCACTTACACAGGCACACAAAAACACAATATCTATTTGAAGTGAGCAAGAAAAGGGAAGTTTCAAAAGAAGAAAAGGGGAAGGCCAGACTCAGCCAAGCCATTTCTTCTCATTCATTTCCTTTTTCACTGCTCCCTCCCTCCTTCCTTCCCTGAGCACCTCCTCCTTTCTCCATGCTCCTTTCATCCCTTTGATAGATGGGCTACATTTGTAGAAATGGAGAGGATTTGGAAGTGTGTATGATTACAGGATCCAGAGTGGGGAAGCCAGAGGGAGGGAGGAAGACAGCAAGGACACATGAAAGAAAAGATGAAAAGTGACCTTGTTGACCCTTGGATCCGCGGACGGAGGAAGGGCGGGAGGGGCGGTGGTATAAAAGTGCGGGCACAGTGAGAGGCAGGAAGTTAATCCCCCCCAGGTGTTGTGCCAGTGTTGGTGGGGGGTGCCAGGCCAGCCCACTGGCACAGCGGACATTATATCCCCCCTCATGCCTCAGTGCGGAGCTCCTTAAAGAGGCTGTCTGGATGGTGAAAGGTGGGAGGGCTGCAGGTGGCAGCTGAAACACGGGACAAAAACTACACACACAATGGACACTAATCCTGAAATATTGATGCCTATGGTAGTTTCTCATTGAAAGCAGAGGGAGGGGTGTGTGTGTGTGTGTGTTTGAGGTGTTCTGACAGATTACCCACACACCCCTGCTGCTGGTCAAGAAGGTTGCTGTCAAAGGATATCCGATCCTCGCCTCTCCTCTTTCTCCCCTCGCCACCGCCGCTGTTGTTATTATGTATGCAGATTAGTCATTCACACGGGATCAATCACACTGCTGGCCCAGGTCAACACCGACACACACACACACACACAGACACACACCATTTTGCCACACCAGTGGAGCATGGATGCCAGGCAGAGAAAGAGAGGGAGATGTATTCATTCACTTTCTATTGTGCACGGATCGAGTGTTAGTCCAGTGAATAGGCAAGGGAGCGCTTGATAATGAGGCCAGTGTTATTACAGAGCCGCTCCAGCCCCTAACGACATCAATCCACTGGGATCAAATAAAGGCTTTTAATTGCTTTGCCTCATATTAAAATCCCCGCCGCCGTAGACGAGCTGCCCTTGGCGTGCCTGAGCATAAAAGCAAGCCAAAAGATTGTCTGAAAGGCCATCATATGTGCAAAGGCTCTCTCAATTCTTGTCTTTGCAATTATATTTGTGTAACGAAAGCCTATTCATTAGTGGCAGTCATCATTTTTAGCAGAATATTTGATGACGGTGCTGAATATTTATGATGGTAATAAGAGCGTGCGGGATCATATGTTCATTATGTGCTTTGTGTCTGTATGTTTGCAGGACTGAGTCTGTCGCAGAGAAAATGCTGACCAACTGGTTTACATTCCTCCTCTACAAGTTTCTGAAGGTGACTCTTTGATATCTGTTTCAACTTTCAACTAGTTATAGTCCTAACTACATTGACAAAATCACTGTCACTTAAATGCTTCATTTGTGTCTTCACTGACAGGTGGTGGTTGAATTTTTTACTCTTAGATTTGGGAATTGATGGGATACAATAGCAAATCATTTTGCTACACATCTGTGAATTCTCTATGTCCTTTTGAGGTTGTAAAACAAATGATCAAAGATGTGATGCAGAAAATCGAGCTGTAAAAAACCAGAAGCACCCTCAATGGCTCCATTAAGAGACTTTCCTAATCCTGGGACCCATTCATAAACTTGTCGACATTGCATTGAATTATGAATACCTTATATCTCCACAAGTGGTTTATACTATATATACATGAAGAAGTATTTCACCGCTTAAAAGATGGTCTTAAATGAAACAAGGCTGTCTGTGCAGTAGAAAGATGCAAATACCTTTGAAATTGGTGTAATGTTCCCACTGGTAGGTGATGTAATGCAACCTTGTCAGCTTTGGTTTTACGTACAGTGTCCATCTGTCAGACAGGTGGAGGTATTGCACCAAGGAGAATTACTCAGTTAGCCAGGTAACTTCTAAGATAGCATGCAACATGCTCTCTGGACATTTGTTCATGATTAGCCATAATCAACACTTTAGAGTAAATGTGTTCAAAGGAGGTCAAATTACAGTAGAGAAACAGTGATAAAAAAAAATCATCAAATGAAACAAAATGAAACAAAAAATTTAAGTTTCAGTAGTTATGTCACAAAAACGGCAACAAAAAAAAATAACTTCTAATGTCACTTTGTTGATATGAATGTAGTTGAGCAAGCAAGCTAGCAAGTACCAGCCAGTACCAGCAAGCTACTGTGTGTAATTAAACTACTAGTTTAATACATTTAGTTCACTACCTCCCCAACACTACTTATGTTAATGCCTTGTCTGATAAGTGAGAAAAACATTAAAAAAGTAAGTGCTCAAAAAAAATAAAAAAACATACAAAGAAGTCTACTTCCACTCTTCGTGGCAGTAACATCACTTTGAACTAAAGCAGACTAGTATTTTAGTTTTTTTTCAGTGCATGAATATAACTATGGTTTCCCATTGAAATTATCCTTCAGATAATTAATTATAAATTCACTTTGCACAACACAGAAACACTAAACAGCATCACTACCACTGAAATAGAGAGTTACCCTCCTTTTTTCCTTTTACATGTGGGTTATGCTCACAACTGATTCTGCCACAGTCTCGTTATCCATCTCATATGTAGAGATTTCGCTCTTCTGATTGATTTGTCCTTGCTTTTTCTGTGAACTGGTCCTCCATGCCGTGAAGCGAGACGAGCCTCCCGCGCCCAAAATTCTGTCAAAACTTTCATTAACAATTGACAACACAGCCTCTTAAAAAGGCCAAACAAGGCCGTAAAAAAAAGAAATAAGACCCAGATCACCAAAAGGCTGAATTGCACTACCCTAATATTATCACAAAACCTTGCGATTTTTATTTGACAAACTGGCAGATTTACACAGGATCAAAGACAACCTCCCAAATTATTTCGAATTACCAGAGGTCCTAGGCAATACTAGTCCTGTGTTAAAAGGGCTTTGGTGTTTTTAATTTTCATAATATTGAAATATTTATTTATTTATTTTGGCATCTTCATATCCCTATTAAAAGCTTTTTTCCTCTAAGATTCATTAGATAATTCGTTGTCCTTTTCCACCTTGCATGTATGCTGGTGTGGATGTGCCATTAAGTAGGAGAGCCTGTGACTCCACAGGGCACCAGCATTCACTAAAAGCTAAATTTACCTCTCCTCCCCACCCTCGAGGAAAAAAAAAATGTCACCATCATTCTGTTTTCTCCTCCTTCTCTCCACTCATCCCTTTACTGCAGCTGGGAGGAGAATAAAACCATGATAAATGGCCAATCTCTTCTGTTTGATAAACAGCAGTATTTTCAGGAGGGAAGACAGTGGCTGCTTTTTTCAGTGTTTATCCATTAAATCTTTTCCAAAACTCTGGCGTCATCTCAGCAAAGTTTATATATTGATAGGTGGTACAATTTTCTTTAATTTAGGAGAACAAAAGTCTTGCTCAGCAACTCTGGAGGAGAGGCAGCCCGGAGAACATAATAAAAAGCAACTACAATGTTTTAGATAGATATTTTCTCAGACATTCTTAAACTCTGCTGTCAGTGAGTCGAGTGTCGAAGTGGCTTCAAAGTTGTCCTCCTCCCTCCAAACTTTTTCTTTGTTCCTCACTCTCCACATCTCTTTGCAGGAGTGTGCAGGCGAACCTCTCTTCTCCCTCTTCTGTGCCATCAAGCAGCAGATGGAAAAAGGCCCCATTGACTCCATCACAGGAGAGGCACGCTACTCGCTCAGCGAGGACAAGCTCATCAGACAACAGATTGACTACAAGACGCTGGTAAGGGGTTCACCGGCCTGGAGGTCCAAGGGCTAAAAGGGGACACTTAATATGCTTTCAGGGACAAGAGGAGGGAAAAAGGGTGGTTATGGGTTGTCGGTCATGAGATGAGCAACGGGACATAAAGTTGTCGTTGTCACGCTTGACATGCAGGGGGCACAGGAGTGGCGACCTCACTTCCTGTCAAGAGTGGAGCTGTCAGCGAAAAAGTGCAGGGCTTCTGGATGAGGAGGAAGGAAAGACTATGCATGTATATTTGTCTGCACAAGCATAGAGATGCCGACGCTCTCTCCTTGTGGAATCTCTCATTCCTGAGTCTGTCTGTTGTTGTCTTCGCTCCAATCTGACGCGTTTGTTTGAGCAGGGGAAGACTCCGTTAAGTGCTTACGTCTTTCTTTTCTAGTGTCACATCTGTTTGCACTCTACATTCAGGGAGTACAGATTTTTATACTCAATGTCTATCGTGAAGTGTAGTAGGGAAAAATGTAAAAAAAAAAAAAAGAAAAAAAGTTGCTTCAGATCCGTCGGTTACGACAGAATCATTAATATTTACTCCCCCATTATCCACAATGTAGACGTGTAGAAACTACACTTGAACATAGAAGATAGCATGTTGACCCTCTCACTTATAATGTGTATTTGTGCTCATCTTGTAATTTGGGTAATTCCACCAACACCTGGAGACAGTGCTGATGAATATGCTAATAATATTATAATTAGCTGGTTTACTGCTCATCAGTTGAGGTAGCACATTGCTGCCTCCCTTCAAGCTCTGAGGAAAAAGCAGTTTCCCTGGTGAATGATCTTTTCTTCTCCTGCAACGCTCACAAAGACCCTTTGGCGAACACAAAATTATTTCAGTTCCATCTGAGTACCAATCCAATGTGCAATCAACATTATTAACATAAAACACACAAACCTCCTCTCTGCAAATGATTAAACATGCATTAGTTGCACAAAAGGTGTGTTTGAAGGGAACAGTGTGTAAGATTTAGGGGGATTTAGTGGCATCTAGGGGTGACGGTTGCAGATTACAACCAGCTGAAGCTTCTTCTGGTTAGATTTCCTACAGTGTTCATTGTTGAGGAATTCTGGGGAGCCGAACTATCCATAGAGGTCTCTTCCTCTCCGAAACAAATTAACCAGGTGATTTAAAACACTAAATAAAGCAGTTTGATATTAAAAAAATATGTGTTTTTCTGACGAAACAGCAATTTCATTGCATAGGGTAAAAAAGTGAATGGCGGTATCTAGAGCCATGTTTGGTTTGTTCATTCTGGACTACGGTGGAAATATGGATTTGCAATATGGCGGACTTCAAGAGTGAGGGCCTGCTCCCTATGTAGATCTAAACTGCTCATTTTGAGGTAACAAAAAGCACATCAATTCTTATTTTCAGGTTATTATAAAGAAACTAAACTAAAACTAAACTGAACTAAAGAAAACATTACATTATATTCTGTTTCTGCCTGTACTTCCCCCTAAATTCTATACACTGAACCTTTGATAGAACAAAAGTCAGCAGTATGGATCGTGTTTGAGTGCAAGGGTCCCCTGAGAGTGACAGTCTTGTGTGTATTTGTCTTACAGGTTGTGAACTGCATCCATCCAGAGAATGAGAAGAGCCCAGAGATCCAGGTGAAGGTGTTGAACTGTGATACCATCAGCCAGGTGAAGGAGAAGATCCTGGATGCCATCTACAAGAACGTCCCACACTCCCATCGCCTCAAAGCCTCCGACATGGACCTAGGTACATATCTTTGTCTTTTTTTGTTTTTTTTCCCTCCACTTTGTTCATTTTGTTTTTACATTTAAGAAAAAACATTTTTGTATACCACAAACAAATAGTATAAGATCAATATATGCCACCATAGTGAAAAAAAAGTAATAGACAAGGTATGTGTGAATGCACAAGCCTGCGATTTAAAGTAAAATTCTGTAAGTGTTGTTTAAGTAGATATGTAATGAAAGGTTGCCATAAACTGCTACAACTTTGCTTAAGTCCTTGTAAAGCAAATGTACCTTTTCTAGCTTTATCTTTGTCTTGTTTTACATATAAAAATGATTAAAAAGCATCTTCGGCGCATTAGATTTACAGGAACCTTGTGTTTATTGTGCAGGGTACATCTAAAAACAAAAGTTACCCTCCATGTAGCCCTGTCATCACCAGTCGTTGGAGAGTTTTCCCTTCTTTATGTGTTTACGTGTTGATCATGTGATATTTATAATCCTAGTTTTTGGGAATGTAGTCTTGCAGAGCGTCCCTGTAGTTACCGTACATCTTGTCAAAACATTTCCAACCATGCAGCGTTTCCCATCTATGCGTCTGGAGAAAAGCAGGCCGAACTTAGACACCCATCGATTTTTTACAAAGACTTCCCCACCCCTCCCAGCCCATCTTAAAAAGTACAAGTCTTCTTAGATATAGAGAAGTAGCTTTCTTTTCAACCTCCGGAGACTTGACATCCTGGCTCTGTTGGCTCAGATGTCTTAGATTGGTCTCTCCCCTCCCCAAACTTCCCATCGATTGACTCTCTTGTCGACTTGCGTCTGAGTCAGATGATTGATCAGCTAATCAATCGAGACACTCAGTGATCTCTTCCCTACAAAATCATTTTCCTGATGTCCTTTCTTTCTTCTTTCTTTCTTTCTTTCTTTCTTTCTTTCTGAGTAGGATAGGATGTGTAGGAAGGGCTTGATTATAAGAATACAGGCCTTTGTTACCATTTATGGCCCTCTATGTGCAGCTGCAGTATAGAGTTATTTTCCCCAAGTTGTGTAATTGTAGTTCTTGGATCTCTCAATTTTCTCTAACTTGGGTCTAATATATTTTCAAATAAGTCCCCTCTTAGGAAAGGGTGCAACGATATACCTTTTCCGCAAGACAGCCAGTGATCAGGGGGTTTAGTACACCTGTGTGTGTGTGTGTGTGTGTGTGTGTGTGTGTGTGTGTGTGTGTGTGTGTGTGTGTGTGTACAGTACATGTACGTAGACATGCATGCTTGTGAGCATAACAATGTTATCCACGATTGTTTATCTACTGATACCTACAGGCTCTCTGCACCATGCACTGTTTTTTATGGTTTAATATTGCCAGATGGATTTTCTCGGCCCACGTTGTGTGTCCGTAATAGCATATTTATAACCAAACCTGGATCAGAGATGGGCTGAGTGCATACCATAGGGACTCTGCCCGTGTGATGGCTAAGTGAAGAGATTGGTTTAGCCTTTTGACGACACCCCTGGATAAAATTGTTTTATGGCCCCCTTTGGGCAGGATGTGTTGTTCTATTATTGTTTTATTTCGGAAGGGAATTGGAAATTGTCAGAGTTAGCCGGCCACTGGCTCTGTATGTGTGTGTGATTGTGCAAGTTCACAGGAGTAGCTGTGTGCCACATTGTATGGGTCACATAATTACCGGTTTAATTTTTGATTTTATGAGAAAAATTCATTTCGGGGTATCAGCAATATTCTAATTTGTTGACACAATGACACCATACTGTTACACACAGCAACAGCAAGCATGGCTAAAAGCGAAACTGCTAGTGGCTCGGTGGAGGAGTTAAGTTCCAAAAAAATAGGAGCAACTTCAGTAGTGGATTCACTGGCATTGTATGGCATCTGCGTCCTGGATGTTTTATGACAAGCCCTGGACTTTTCAGACCCTTTTAGCATATTACTGCTCAACTGAATATGCAGCCTAAAGTGCTTCACATAGCAAAATTTAAATAACACACACAATTTAAAGGATTATACAAACAACTACCCAAGTTTTGCAAGACTGAGAATTACAACAATAAGACAATAAACTATTTTAAAAATCACAAAAAAGAAACATTAAAAAAAGATAATTAAAAGTGTAGTGAATAAGAATAAAACAACAAAAAACTAATGAAATGGAATAAAAATAAACAACAGGAATAAATAAGATAGAAAACAATGATTAAGACTGAAATGCTCAGGTTAATTACAAACTTAAGAGCTGAAAGGTATGTTTTGTTTAGTTTTTACTGAATATTTGTAGGCAAACTGTTACATTTATGTAAATTTATGTAAAACTCTAGCACTTGCTGCAATGTTATTTTCTTGAAATTAATAATTGGATATTTTCATCATAAAATCACATTTTTTGTCATGTAATCATAATTTTTTCCCCTGAATTAGAATCTGTGTGTAACAGTAAGTGAAGACAAGTGTAAGTCCCCTTTTTTATCATTCTGTGTCCCCTGTCTAAATTCGAATGATTTTGCAGGTCCATGATGTGATATTATTTTAGGGCCATATCACCCACCCCTAGTACACAGTTTGTATCTGATATGCTGACACAGATTACAAGGCAGTTCTCTCCTAATCATAAGCTCATAAACATGAAGATGTGAACTAGAGTGACAAATCATTTTACACCTGTAGGTTTTCTTTTAATTTGCAAGTTATCCTGATGTATTTAGCCCTTTTAACCTTGTGCTATTTACTTTGATGGTAAAGCTCCACTGGAAACAGGTCTTTCCACGTGATTGATTTATTTTGACACACTTTTTCACTTGAAAAGAGGTTGCTCTATGTGTACATGTAATATCAGAGGCTCTTGTGGTCTCTGTCGCACATACACGCACACACATACAAACACATAGACTGATTGCAAATGCTGATAAGAATAATGAGATTGTGGCACGTCTGTCCTGAGACAGATGGGCCAGGAGTGTTGTTATCCCAGGTATTGTTCTTGATTCCCCTCTGCTGCGATCCACAGCCCTCCACTGGGTTTTCATAGAAGATATGGCGGGAGAACAAAGAAGCTGGGCCATGTGTGTGTGTCTTTGTGTCATTGTGTGTGTGGTACCAGTAGCAAATGTGTGTCAAGCATCTCTGTGGAGTACAACAGTCACCTTCAGCCTTTCTCCTCACCATCGGCTTCCATACGCTCCCCAAAGCCCTTATCTTTTTGGTTGTGTGTGAGTCTAAAATATAAAGTCCACGCAGATATACACACACACACACACACATCCTACTGAGCAGCGACCACTGGATTTGGGAATTGAAGTAATCTTAGTCTGCTCTGGTTTCACACCAAGTTTATTCTTTTATTTATTCCTTTCTCTTTTTTCCTCACTCCTTCATGTGTTTACTGAGCCTCGACTGGAGACGGGCACTCATTTGCATCTTTATGGGAAGATGTACTGTATAGACAAAAACAACAGGAGAATCTTTATTTCCTGCAGATTTTTCAGACGCTAACACAATTCCGGTCGATCCTCCAAAGACAGGCCTCATCATGCACCGCAGTGATTGCTGCTTTGTTTTGCTGTTTGTGATCAGAATAAGAGATGACAGTGGCCGACGCAAGTGGGAAGCACAGCAAGGAGCAGAGACACAATAACGTATTCACAAAGCCCATGATGTCTGCGAAAAGAATAGAGGAATCATCTTCTTGTTTGTTTTTGAGATGGCTTTCCCTTTTCACTTATGATAATATTGCTGGGGTATTGTGAGATGTTTCTATCAAAGCTTTGTTTTGTTTTGTGCTGAGCTTGCACAGATGTGGGAAGCTGGGTGTGTGTAGTGTAGATGTAATTTGGTTGTAAGGTTGTGTAAATGCTGGCTTTTAAATGAAAGACACTTTCACGTGCACTGAAAGTCACTTGTTGAAAAGTATGGAAATTAGGCGATCTGCAGTTTCTCCAGATACTGTTGCTGTGGATATTAGTCTGTTGTGCTTCCACCAAAGCTCCCAGCAATAACAATAAGAGCAGCGATGCAGAGGGCTTAGAGCAGTGGTTGGGGGTTTGAGAAGGGGAGAGCAGGGACCAATTGTGCGTTCAGCGAGCAGAGCATAAGGGCCGGTGCTGCAGATGGAAAAGGAAGTGCATGAGCCCTGGGCATACAGCTGTAATCACACCCATCGATCGCACCAGCAAAAGAGATGGAAAGGAGTTAAGAGGCAGAGCTTGATTCTAAAAAGAGTAGAGTGGGTGATTAATTTAACTGGCCTGTTGTTACTGTCTCTTATGTGTGCCATTTCTCTTCTGGTTCTACACTGGCCTTCTCTTCTATTTCTCTTGGGATTTTGTATTTTCACCTCTTTTTGATTCTATTCGGCTTTTCATGACAATGTGAGATGATTATTCAGAAGAAACAGCGTTGGTAGATGACGATGGAGATAGTGACAACTAGTTTTCTGGCATGCTGATTAGAAAAGAGTGATGGTTTCTTCTTTTTTTTAAAATGCTTTTTGATGTGGTTCATGTTTCTATGTAAGAATTATAAAATAATATTTTTTGTATAATTCCTGGGAAGAATTAAATTGACACACACGCGCGCACACACACACACACACACACACACACACACACACACACACACACAGAGAATAAATGATCTGAATGGTAGAAGTACAAGTTGTAGAAGCCTGCAGTTAAAACTACTGCCATGAGGAAGTGTTTTATTTCCAGATACTAGGGTTGAGCCCAATATTAAAATTAAACAAGCATGGGTCCAGAGAATGTCCTTTTTCAGCCGAGTAAACAGTGATAATATCCGTTTCAGTGATCAAGGAAAATCTCTGTATGGGTAGTTGTGTTCAATCTCTTACTCACAAAAATGATCTCAAGTTAAATCTTGAGATTTAAATATTGTTAATATTGATGCAGTTTTTCTAATAAATAACAAATGTATCAACTTCTAATCAACCCGTAACAATTTCAGGCTTAAAATAACAACGTCTGGTTCGGCCCACGTCCCACCCACTTCTAGTTTAAACTCCATCGATTCCTTGTACAGATACAGTTATGAATAATTTATTTGGTTCAACAGATACAGACAAAACAGTTTAGTTTAAACATATTGAATGTCACTGCAAACACCCTTAGAATTTAGTAACAACTGTTTATCTGTCTATAAAAATGAAAAATGTTTTTTGTCAGCACTCCAAACACCATAGAAAGGTTGTTTTTTTGTATCTTATTTGTGTGAAACAAATGACACTAAAAACATCAAGGGAATAGCTTTGTGTAAATATTAGTTTGTATTATTCTAATCTATTCATTTTTTCCTTCCTTAATATTGCAGAATGGCGTCAGGGTCGAGGACAGCGTATGATCTTGCAGGACGAAGATGTCACCACCAAGATTGAGGGTGACTGGAAGAGACTGAACATGCTGTACCACTACCAGGTACGACTACGACTTTATATTCTAAAATGTGGACATCTGCAACTTTCATTGAACACTTTACATAACAACAACCAAAATAAAAAATAATAGCCGCAATATATTAACTGTAAACTAGACTAAGATTTTGTATCGGTGGGGTCCATGTTTGTCCATTGTGTGAGACATCCATCGATGTGTTTGTGCAAGTTTCAAATATCTTGTGGAATCAGAATTGACAGATACTCTGTTTTAAACTTCAGTTAAACTTCAACGTCCTTGAAGTTTGAAGTTTTAGAAATACAAAGGATTAGTAAAGTTTCAGATCTCGCAAAGAAAGGAGTAAAAGCAAAAAAGATTGCTATCTGCAGAGACTCAGCATCCCCTGGAGCTTATAATGGATAGATTACATCTTTTATTGAAGGCATTCACATCTTCTCTTTCAAAAAAGATAGGATTGTTTTCATCCCATTTTCACAGCAAATATACACAAACACAATGCTGAAACAGTCTCTAAAACATTAAGAAAAAAATGATACCAAGCACAAAGGACTGATATTTCTTTCTTGCTAACCATCATCCCTCTGTCTGAAGTATATGTTGCTGTCTCTGATGCCTTCTCAAGTCCCCTCCACCTCTCCTTTAAAGCTGATGATCTACACTAAGCTCCAAAACTATCCAGTGGACAATACAGTCAAAGTACTTTCCACCCATTTAGTTGTGCAAGTCCTCAGCTGACAGGGACACCCATCTCACACACACACACACACACACACACACACCACTACAACTTATCTGTCAGGTGAAGGGGAGTGAGGCAGGGCGAGGCAGGGAAGTGACCAACAACAGTGACACTTGGAAGTAATCCCTTATGTGTGGAGAGAAGGGGAAGAGGGCTCGAGATAAAATCAAATGTGCCAGCCAAGCGTCGTCTTCTTACTGAAATGGATTAGTGTTGGCATAGATTTCAAGTTCAGAATAGACACATCAGTGGTCACTTACACACACAAGGTAATTTATGCATGCAAATGCACAGTTAATAGCACAAGGAAAATGTGTGATATGCGATAACGTGATTAAATATTGTGATCTTGATATTACTTGCAACAAATAAACAGATATTAAAGTTCACTTAGTTCTTGACTCAGACTTGCACAGGGCTTGTGCCACTTTGTCTTTTTTGTATTTAAAATAATGCCAGGCAGCTGATGTTTTTTTTTACCAGTTCCCCTCTGGCATTCCAAATTTCGTCTGCATTCATCTTGTCACACTCATTCACGCCTCGTTTCCACATAGCTGTGTGTACGTATGGATATGTATGCCAAACTACTCCTTCCGTCTTTGCCTTGTTTGTTTTTTCAGTCTGGATTTTGACCTGAGTATTTAAAAAAAAAAAATTGAACTGGCGCGGCAGATTTTAGACAGACCGTATGCACTGTGCCACAGGAAATTACGTCAGCATCAAATCGCATTAGCTGACAGATTGATGGACGTAGTACAGCTATATTTATACTTTTCTCCTAAGTTGAGTACTCATGCCCATCCCTCATTTATGGAACATTTATACAAGTTGAAGTTTTCTTGCGCACTGCTCTTTGCACTCTTTGCACTATGTATATAGTTTTATTCTGTCATTATGTGCACTATGTGCATTGTCTTGTTTTTCTTACCTGTTTGTTGTTGTTGAGCGGAGCACTGTTACGAACAGAATTTCCCTTAGGATGAATAAAGTATTCTGATTCTGATTCTGATTCTGATTACAATAAAGATAAGAAAACAAAATAAAGTGTGCAGCACAATAAGGGATGCAGACATTTAACAGTCAGTAACATGAAGATGTGCACAATAAAACAAAGATATGCACTTAAAAACACACAAATGCTTTTACGCAGAGTGTCAGACAAACGCAAATCTGCAGGTGTTTTGTGCTTCTTGAGTTGCAACTGTCCATCCAGGCAACCAGAATGAGACCAAATGTAAAAAAACAGGCCAGCTTTGTCAACATGGTGTTAATAATTCGAGCAGCTAAACAAGCTGCTACTGTACCCTGCAAGTGCAGTTTGCATGGTGCCTAAATTAAATGTCAGCATCAGCAAGTGTCAACAGGCTTGGAGTGCGAGGCGCGGGTGGAATGGATTAGGGAGCTGATTCAAATTTGAGATAAGATAATGAAGACAGAAGTTAATTCATTTTTTCAGGCCAGGGAATAAGGGCGCCTTATCCTTGACAGACAAAAAAAAAGAAGGAAGCACTCCCATCCACTCAAATTTTGTCAGGGAGGCTACACAAAGAGCAAGAAAGCAAGGAGACTCCACAATCACATTCAGGCTTCTGTTAAGGGCATCTGCCATTCCATACTTTCCACTCTTGTTTTATAACTTAATTTTATTAAAATGTTGAATCATTTTGTTGAAGATCTTGTCGCTTTCCCTAATCAAATCCATTAATGCACTCTATCGATTGATGCCACTTCTGCCAACCCAGATGTGCTGCTGTATTTGGTCCTGAGATGCCCTCCAGACATGTTATCTACATATTGCTGCCCTTATTAGAAGCTAATGCAACCAACCAGACACACTCAATAAAATCATCTGCTCTCCTCTATCAAAGAATCTGTTTTGATCTGCCACTAGCCCAACTCACCCACTCGCTCTGCCTTCACTTACAATGTGACAGTTTGCATCACAAACTTTGATTTTCAGGCTCAGGAAAACATCACGTAGTAGCTACGAGCAAACATTTGGCATTTGCAATATCAGATTGTTCAGTCCCATAATGAGAGACATTTTTCTCTTTTTCAGGAAATTGCTCTCTTGCTTTATCCTCTCCTCCAAATGTTATTTCCCCAAATGCCACTCCTCCTTTTCATGTCCCATTGTGCTTCGCTCATTTTATATCCATTCAACATATAAGGGCAGTGATCGGGGAGCATGCTTAAGGGTGTTGGAGAGTCGGGGGCTCCACACAAAGGAATAACAAGATCTGCCCTGTGGGGCCTCCCGCTTACAATAATATAAACATATTATGCATAAGGAGCAGATTGAGTGACTGGGTGACATAATGATACGATCTTAATAAGGTCCACACACACGCAAACACACATGCATGCACAAAAGGCCCCTGGTCCTTATTCCCTGTCCCATCCACCCACACCATGATAGAGATCACTTCAATTAACCCTGCCTTACCCTGCAGCACAAGTAGCCAGATTATGCAGAATAGTGGTATAGCGTGCATGTGTGTGTGTGAGTGTGTGTGTGTGTGTGTGGGCACGGCTGGGACAGAGCACATCCCAGTTGTGTTAATTGAAACCTGTTCAGCTGACTGGGGAAGAAGAAGGAGATTGGCTCATTCATTTACACACACTTATTTACACATAGACCAACACAGGCACACACAGGCTTCACACCTTCATACACACACTCTCAAACACTCATACACTCCCCAGCCCTAGAGGAAAGGTATTATTATTGAATAGAGACGTTGGGATATCCCCTCTCACACAGGCCTGTAGGATGCTCGGCTAAACTCTCCCTCCCCCTGTCACTCATCATATGTATGTGTGGGCTCAATCGAGCACATAAGGGTAATAAGATATTTTCTGCTTATCCTCATGAAACCAAAATAGATGGAGGGAAATATAGGAAATGACACCAACACAGTGATCGATGGGTTTTCTGATTGGTTGTGTTTGAAATCTGCACAAATGACAAAAATGCTGCAAATTGCTTTTATTTTGAACAGTCATTTGCATAATACATATGTGTGCTTTCCAGGTACCTGATAATGCAGTAATGGCCTTGGTTCCCAAGCAAGTTACAGCCTACAATTCAGTGAACAACTCCACTGTGTCTCGAACTTCTGCGAGCAAATATGGTAAGTTGACCTACATCTATTTACATCTGCATCTGTTTCAGTAGTATCTGTGCCAGAGAGCCACTATATCAGTAGACCTAAAGGAATACTTCACCCAGCAAATGACCATCTGTATATCAGTTACTCACCAGTGTTACGTTGAATTTGTGAAGACTGTTTTTCTCACATGCCTGTAGTGAACAAAGAATCCAAACACAAAGAAAATTCTTGGTGAATTGAAGTCATAGGCAGCTGTGTTTAACAAAAGCAAAACTATATCAAAACATCCATTTAGACACTCTCACACAACTCAAACAGAATAATCCAAGTCTTATTTATCTAGTTGTTTGCGCAGTAATTTCCAGTCAACTCTTTCCGATGAGGAATCAAACTAAAAGTTAAACTTCTCTATGCTCTCTTCAAAGCCAGGCTCCATTGACAAAAACAGTAATTTGACCTCGCTGAACACAGGAGCTGCTGGTCTACTGCTGCCTTGATCAGTCAGTGTGTTTGTGTTATTGTATGATTTTGTGTTTGGATTCTTTTGGAATCCAAAAACACACAGTTTCGGCACACATGGTAAAAACTACGTGTGGTCCTTATGAGCAAAAACAAGTCAATCAAATCGCAGACATTATATACATATCAAATATGCGTTTATAGAATACAATAATAAAATGAGCAGAAACTATTTGATCATGCAGCCGTGGATGCTCTCACCTGAGAGTGGATACCTGGAGACAGTCTTCCACAGGCCCGTGCATGACAACATTGACACATCTAGAAAAACACGATTTCACAATTTCGAGTAGCTGAAAGGGTTTCTAAAACATAACAAGACACCAAATATACTTTTTATCTGTTGTTCTGGCCTCTTGAGAATCCAAAGTGTGTCCTCTCGTCCTTCCGGGTGCCGATGTTTTTTCCGCCTGTCCGTCTGCTCCACATCTCCTTGAACCCGAGAAACCATCAAGTTAGTTGCTGATCAAAGGGCCAGCCTCGCTGGCCACAAACACTTCAGACACATCAAATGTGGTGCCACATTATTAGCATCGCCTCATCTCCATACGGTCTCACCTCGCTTCTGTGGCTCCAAATTAGAGCAGATAGGACAAGGTGAGTGGCGCAACAGAAAAGAGAGGGAGGAGGCTAGGAATATCTCCCTCCATGATTTTTTTTAAAAGGGATTGACTTCAAACGCAAGTGTGATCCACTTCACAACTGGTGTGGTACTTGAGAGTGACTTTGAACTCTCTGTGAGTACAATGGCCAGATAGTGAAGAAAGAGACAAGGCTGAATTTAATATAGCTGCTGAAGAGGGGCAGGGAGAGTGGAGCAGGGGAGAAAGTTGTGGAGAAAGAAGAGATTAAGACAAACACTGTGTAACATGTTGAGTCAGACTATGAAAGGAGAAACTCAGAGTCTTTGATGTGATGTTTCCATCAAAAAAAAAACTCACAAAGGGAAAAATAACACCTCCTTTGTGTGGATCAGAATAGAATCCAACCAGAAATCTCTCTCCTGTGTATCCCTGACTCCAAATCACCCTCAGCTTTCTAACTTCTTGAATAAACCATTAACACAAAATGAATCTGCAACACACTCTGCCTTTCTATAAAGGATCAGCTCACATCCTCAAAAACAGCACAATTAGTGTCACACGTGTCCAGTGTCACAAATAATAAGCAAAAGAATCCTTGACTCGAGTCCTGTAACAAGCTTTAGTTAAATATTACTCACTGAGGTGCTCAAAAAGAGAGATGAGAATGTTCAGTTGATCATACTGTAATTATTTCCAGCAGAGCACACACACACACACACACACACACACACACACACACACACACACACAAACAGATTCTCTGTATCTGATGTCTCCAGCTGTCTCTTTCTCCCTGAACTCTCTCCCTCGTACACTCTTCGCGCTTTTCTCTCTGGACAGATTGATTTCTGTCACGGTGAAAAACACCCTTTTTTCCCCCTCACTCCTCTCTCTAAACCGCACCCACTGATCAATTTTTTTTCACACTGTGTAAACATTCATTGAGCCATGTGTTTGGAAATGTCATCACCACTCCGGCCATTGGGTGGGCCATACATATTTCATCTCGTCTGACACCTGTTCGATTTTGTGTCAGCCGTCGATGCCGAGTCTTGTCCCCGGTAGAAGAAGCCATGAAAAATTAACCATGCACACTTTCTAAAAGTTTCATATCCAATCTCCTAGACCTGTAAATTGGAGGCCATGAGCCAAAAAACTGTGTTGTGTAGCTGACATGCAGGTTATGGTTTTCCATGCCTAGTGAAGCAACAGATTTGTATTTTTAGTTGTCTTTTATTTTTGTTATTTTGTACCTGTAGTGCTGATTATCAATCTAGATTGTTTTGGTGTAAGTTGCAGTGTTGTAGATCTTCCATAGAGAAGTCTGCCTTCTCTTAAATATAATGGAACTAGATGGCACTCAGCTTTTGGTGCTCAAAGCACCAAAAATTACTTTTAAAAACTCAGCAGCAATGTCTCTTTCTAGAAATCATGACCATGTCATGCAAGATAATCCACAGACCTTATTGTGAACAGCTTCATGTTGGATCTATTTTCTTTCTACTAAACTACAAAGGAATTGTGTATCTACTCATGGATGAGAGGGTCGTGCTTATGACGTCCTGAGATCCAAGTATTAATGGCATCCTCCTCGGCTGAGCTGTAATGATGATTTCTAACTAAGTGTTGCTTTGTGAGCTAGCCGTGGATGCATGCTTCCACCTGGGCAGTGAAAGGGTTAGTGGGTGTAGTTTGGTGCATAGAAAATAGTTTCTACATGAAAATGCTCACCACAAGGTCTGTGGATTATATTGAGTAATCTGGTCTTGATTTCTGAAAAGAGAAATTGCTGTTGCATTTCATAAAATACATGATTTGGCACTTTGTGCACCACAAGTCGAGTGCCATTGAGTTCATATCATCAACATATTCTCATTTTCATTCTCATATTCTCAACATCATATTAAAGAGAAAGCAGATATCTCTACTGCCAGTATCTCCAACACTTGGTGATTCACATCAAAACAATCTGGACTGATAAATGGTGCTACAGGTAAGAGGAAAAAACATGTGTTTTTTATCTTTCTAGGTGCACATAAATGCCAATAAAATAAATTCCCATCATGTATCATAGGAAGACGTTACAAACCAATGGGAGCTTAACTGATGCCACACAATTTATTATGGTTTTCTAATCAGTTATATCAGTACTACATAAACTAATGCATGTCGTTCTTCACAGAAAACATGATCAAGTACACTGGAAGCCCCGACAGCCTGCGCTCCCGTACTCCGATGATCACTCCTGACTTAGAGAGCGGGGTCAAAGTTTGGCATCTGGTAAAGAACCATGAGCACGGAGACCAGAAGGAGGGGGACCGTGGAAGCAAGATGGTGTCTGAGATCTACCTGACACGACTTCTGGCTACCAAGGTGAGTCATCTGCGTTTTAGGAAATATCTGCTCCGGTTTATTTCTCATGCTGCAATAACTATTTATTTGTTACATTTTGAAGGGCATGTGATTTAAATGCAAAAAAAAAGAAAAGACTTCAATTCTCTGTCCCAACAGTTTGTAGAAATGATTATTTTTCTTGAAACGGTTCGGCAGGTAAAAGGCTAAAAGGTCACTGTAACCTTCACCATGTGTTACCATGACTCAGAAACCCCTCGCTTTATTTAAATATTCATATTTACTTTGGATGAGTCATCTCAGTGGGAAAGATTATTCAAATGTATTCCTCTATCCCCTCAGGTGAGAAAGAGAAAATAGATATTTCTGTTTGTTTTCTCTTTTCATTGCTGTTGCATTGACACGGCAGCATATCAAAAAGGGTAAAGAGGAAAAGATCCATGAAGCCAGCGAAGGAGTTTCTGTAATAAAAAAAATTATCAGGCAAAAATAGAAATGGCTATAAAATGAGTCTCTTTGAATGTGCCTTCCGACAATGGCCTCCAGAAAAAAAACAGTTAATTTGGTTTGAGGGGGGGTGGGGGGCGACTTTGATCCAACAGCTGAATGCAAATTTCCAATCCACTCCTAAATCACCTTCGCTTTCTTTTTTTTTTTTCATCAAGACATCCATTTTATCAGACACAGACAGAGGCGTACAGGGAAAGTAAAACATAAAGCGAGGCTACGATCTGAAAATGTTCAGACTTTTTTTTGATTCAGGAACATTTCAGTTTGTTTTTGATCCCCTGCCCGCCTTTGTTTAGCAGTTCACACAGAGAACATCAACTCATTTCTGTGTATGTAATGTAAATAAACAGTGGCAGGAGTCTGAAACAGAGTGTCTCACACACACATAGCAAACACATACAGCGAGCAGGCAGAGAAAGAAGAAACAGGTTAAAAAAAATCATCTTTAATGTCTTGCACTGATTAGCAGACCGCATGAAACTCAGATATCACATATGTTCACAAGCAACACTAACCAGTGACACGTTTGGCCAGTCTTTAAATTACTACCTCTAGATAATATGCAAACAAGTCTAGATTTCTTGTTTGTTTCCCCTCCTTGTTATCTCTCTTCATCAAAATAGTCTTTATGCAAGCCTGTAACTTTTTATGAAGAGTAGCACTGGAGCTACAAGTGGCAACCTCAGCCTAATGCTTAACGCTGTCTTTACACTAAAGCTGCGTTTCCACCAAACACATTCATTATAGGATCCTTAGAACCGTACAAGCCGTAAGAAATGTTCCACAAGAAATTTGTGGATCTAGAAAAGAAAAAAGAAAAAAATTGAAAAGCTAGGAAATAATTTATTTATAATTATCATAATTCCATATCTTAAAATATGTTACAAAAATCTTATAATTTTGAAACCACTTTTCCCAGGTCATTTCCTTCCCTTTCTTTTTTCTCTCTAATTTTCAGGTCATTTTCTTGTACTTTTTTCTTATTTCTTGATACTTTTTGGTTTTTTCTTCTTTCATTTCCTTCTGCCGATGTTTTTGAAAGAAATTAAATGAATTTGCTCATGTTTCAACGGGTTAAGAGAGACACAGAGGGAAAGAGAAGGCTATTGCACAATGTTTCTCTAAGTTATTAATAACTTACTCAGAAAGCTGATGTGTCACTTAATGACCTGCCTGCCCAAAACCCACAGTATTTTGTGGGTCAACCTTTGCCTCACTATTACTAGTCATACCAGATCAGGTTGTACCAGTCCCTGAGTGTACTGAATGAAGAAGAGTTCATGTTATTTTCTTCAGTTTTGCATTTCTAAGTGGAAGCATGTGCCATTTCTTTAAAAGATACACAGTCGTCCTTTAAGAAAAAACAATATCAGCAGACCACAGATGCGATGAAATGTTATTTAACACAGGAGAAAATGAAACACAGACATCACAGGAAAATCAGATGATGTGACAACCAACTAAGCACTTCCCTCTGTTTATACTTTGGAGAACTAATGACTGCAGATGTTTGGGCAGGCGAGCGAAATCAGGTGATCAATTAAAACAGATGACTGCGACGGTGACAACAGCAGGGCAATAGCGGTACAACAGTGTCTGTGCAACATGACATGATAAGCAACATGTGAAAGAAAAACAAACAAACTGGAGCCTGCAGAATAGGCGGTAGGAGCAGCTGTCACCATGACACATACTATATAGCCCCTCACACACATGCACACGTCACCTCTCGGCCTCTGTGAGCCGCTCTATTTCCCTGCCATTATCCCATTCCAGAGTGCAGGAAGGTGGTTTCTGACTGCAGACAGCACATCATCTTTCCAGATGGATTGTTTTTGTGAAATAACCAGTTTATCTTGGCCGGCCATCTCTCTTGGTGAGAAATGATTGGGCAGACAGGCAGTGTAATTGACTGCGTTTGGCTTTCACCTTGCCAATAAATACCTCTCCCTGGCAACGCCGCTGACATCTCTCATATTAGCTCCATCAGTGTCACTCTGACTGAGTGTGGGTACAGGGCGTAGTCATGTGTGTGGAGAGTGAAGGGGGCACAGGGAAGGATTGCATTTTCCTTTCTCACACGTACACTCTGAAGTGTGTGTGTCTGTGTGTCTGTGTGTGTGTGTGTGTGTGTGTGTGTGTGTGTCTGTGTCTGTGTCTGTGTGTGTGTGTGTCCATCTGTGTCCATCTCTCCCTCACGTGTCCCCATCTTCATCCCTCTATCTCTGTTCCAGTGCCATCCCCTGCGTTCTGATTGTTTGCTTTCCTCTCATTTCAATGTGGACGCAGATGGCATCAAAACATCCAGATGACACATTGTGTTTAGAGTGCCGTCTAATGACAGGGTAGATGGTCATGGGGGGGGTGTGTTGGCAGTTTCAGCTCCACCGGGGAACAAGAGAACCCTGTGATGATGACAGTGTTGATGCATACGTCCCCCTTGAGATAGCGGATGACGTAAAAATGTCACAGCCTCAGCACTTGTAGGCACACATGCTAACACATGAATGCATGCACACAGTAAACGTTCGTCTCTCCCTCGCCAGCTAATGCAGACTGTCACGTAGAAGGCACGTGGGCTTGATATAGAGATACGTAATTCCATCTTCGTAGAAAAACGATAAGCTGTCGGGTATGTGGGCCACATTAGAATTATAGCCGTGATTGTCGGACTAACAGGATTCTCTCTTCCCACTCTCTTCTACCTCTCTTGACTCTGTGATTCGGTCACCCGCTCCAACCCAAATTGGATTTTTATTTGCCAGTGCCTGTACACACCTCATCTGCCACACTCAATGGCCTCTTTTCCTGATAGGAAACCTCTGTCGTTTCATTTCCATCCTTCGCCCTCGCCTTTTCCCGTGCATCCCATCAGCTCATTCTTTACAAGAGGATTAGATTCTCTCACTCTCTGTCTCTCCTCTCTCTTCTCCTCCTCCTCCTTAAAGTCGCCAACATTAAATCAAATTAGGGTCAATGGTGCAGTGTGGGAGCTAATCCGGCAGCACAAAGAGGCTTAGGAGATGCGCCTCCTGTTCCCAGATATTATTAAAAGTCAGCTGTGAAATAACAATTTCCCCCATCAAAGCTGCAAGCAGATTTAGGGGCCAGGTCCACAAGATAGGAGTCAGACACACAAATATCGGAGCTCGGGGACAAAGTAACATGCACTGCACTACTCATAAACTCACACAGCAAAAAATATACACAAGTTCATGCCATCAGCCTGTCAACTTTAGGCATTGGTTTGTTTGGAAATGTATTAGACAGTGACAATCTTATTCACTAGTTCTGTGAGTCCCGTTCAATATAGCTCCTGGCCTAACATATTGAAACTGTAGATTCACAAAGACCAGAGCTGTTTATAGTACATTTTCATATTCCATATAAGTCACTGTTATTGGTTTTGTTATTGCTTTGCTTGTTACTTCCTGTGTAGCACTGAAAACCAAAATTGAAAGAGTAATGTCTTTCTAGAAGTTTAGAACAACACATCCAAAAACTTTAATGCGCCGACTATGAGCTGGATCAACTAGTGATCATTACTAGGGATGCTCCTAACAACTCATTTTCCTGACATTTAATGGAAGCTTAAATCTAGACTAGTCTACTAGCCTTAATGTGAGAAAACAGTCAAAATTAAGCACAATTGCATCAATTAGGTTAAATATTGACCTAGTCTGAGTCATTTACTTTGGCCACAACCAACATGTGAAGTTAGGAGGGTGGATTTTGGGACGTTAGCAGTATTTTTGTTGGGTTTTTGTCTTTTTCTTTTTCTTTAATGCAGATACACTGGCATGACCTATAGCTGATGCCCTACCCTGTACTGTCTGCAAAAAATGAATGAAAAAATTTGGTGTGGGGGGGGGGATATATATATATATATATATATAGAGTCTAAAAAATAATGCATATATTATATTTGTCATTTGAAACTTAACAACTTACTGAATCAAAGCAAAAAACCTGACTCATCTCTATTCAAAAACACACGCTCAAGCAGAAACTCCCACGCGTGATTGTGCACAAAAAATTGACACACACACACAAAGTCATATATATCTAGGCTTGTCAGTATCTCATGTGTGCCCAAAAGCACTTCTCTTGTCCAACCTGGCAAGAAGACAGCCGGTGTTAGTGAGGTTTTGGACATACTTTCTGAGTTGAACATCTGCAGAAAGCTGCGCACTTGTACCTGTAGCGTTCTCGCGGTTCCATCTATTGACTTTTAGAATGCACTTGTGTGTTGATGTTTGTGTGAGAGATAAAGAGCCCTTGATGATCAGTCTCTGGTTGGTCTGTCATGCGAAGCCAAACTCCCCCTATTTTCATCTGGTTATCTAACAAGTATAACTGACTAGCAGCTCTGGTACCAACTAGCAGCGATAGCAACATTTAATAGTCGACTAATCCTGCACATCCCTAACTATCACCTGTAAGGTAATATTTTCCATCTCTCCCCTCCCTCCTCTGTAGGGTACGTTACAGAAGTTTGTGGACGACCTGTTTGAGACCATCTTCAGCACGGCCCATCGAGGCAGCGCCCTGCCACTGGCCATCAAATACATGTTTGACTTCCTGGATGAGCAGGCCGACAAACACAACATCCATGACCCGCATGTCCGACACACATGGAAGAGCAACTGGTGAGTTGAGCAGTTTTAGCACACCTGCAGGCACCGAAATGTACACACAAACACATGCACACACAGTCACACATCTGGTCCGGAACGCTTAAGAAACTGGTGAGGCAGTTACTCGGATCTCTGACGGACAAAAAATTGATTTCATTATTAGTACACCAGTGTGTTGCCTTTGGTGCTTCATTAATAGCCTCTTTAATGCACTGTAGACACAATCAGTACATTTTGGCACACTTCACATGGCATTGCCCTGATATTGCCCTGTGTCAGTGCCAAGCTTCACCACACGCCTCTTCCCTTCCTAATATCCATTAACCACAGGGGCATGTAATCTTCATTAAAGCCAACCACAAGGGGCTAATCCAATTGGCTGCCAAGACTCTCCGTCTATTATCATGAATAACTGGGCCAAAAAACCCCTGTCACTGTGGAAATCTCTATAGTGACAAATTTGCGCTCCCAGGTGAAGGAGGTACACCTCTAAATTAATATCTACTTATTAATTTAGACCAAAGTGACCTCTATGAGCCCACCTTAGGTAGGTAGGGGTTAAATAACCAGCAGTGCACCAGAATGCAGTGAGGAGAGAAATGAAAAGGTGAAGAAAAGGAAGTGAACTCAGTGGGAGTTAAACGCACACTAATATCTCATTAGCCTCTTGGCCTCTGCCAAGATCCCAGCATGCATCACTCAGCCTAAGGCTCAGGGGAACCATGGAGATGGGAAGATAAAACCGATGTGCATCAAGGGACAAATAGAAAAATGGGGGAAGGAATGGGTGAAGAGAAGCTAAAGAAGGGGGAGAAATATTATTTACTTTACACCATAGTCCTAATTTTGCCCGTCTCCCGCGTCTGCATTATTGGGCCATTTTCAGTGTGTGTTAAGTGTGTTCTGAGAGCGCAACGGGTCGCTTTTACATTAGACTTTTAATGGAATGGGCTCTCACTAGAGGGCTATGAATGAATAGCAATTTATCATAACACACCATCACAAAAAGCCACTTAGATTGCACAAAACAGTTTGCACTGATGCCACCATAGATATCTTCTCTATGTGGGATGTGCATATGTCGGTGCCTTTTCACTTTTCTCTGTGCGTGCTTACCCGTAACCTTTAATCGTCTCAAAAGAGTGCAATTTTGGCCGCAACAAAAGCATGCATTTTGTCTGGTGGTACAGAATAATAATGCCAGTGCCCCTCCCATACTAGGCCCCTGTCCCATTAAACCTGCCAGGCCCATCGTCATCATACACGCCATTAACTTCAAGCCATCACAGCAGTGAGAGCCCCTGCACCCACCCACCTCCCTATCAGGGTCTCCCTGCCATCACAGCTCATCTGTACATCCTCTGATGTAGCCACTCAGCATGTGGTGCCCATCGTGTTACAAGTTTGCGGTTGTATCATTGTCATATCATTGTATAATACCTCTAAAAGACCTACTAACCCGCAATTAGTTTTTCAAATATTATTAGAAGCTTTATGAAGAGGTTTGATTTGCATGCCCAAAATTAAATTAGATTGAGAACTGTTTCTATAGGTGTAATATGTGAGAACGGTTTGGACATGTGTTGTTTTTTAAGCTTTTTCTTGCTTGCTTTCAGAACTGTATATTTCAGATTAGGGCTGCAACTAACAATTATTTTTAATATGGATTAATCTGCTGATTAATTTAACAACTACTTTATTCATCTTTTGGTCTGTAAAATGTAAAAAAAAAAAAAAACATTATCACAGTTTCCCAAAGCCCAAAGTGACATCCTCAAATAGATTTTTTTTTGTCCAATTAACAGTCCAAAACCCAAAGACTATCATATATTTACTTAAACATTTACTATCATAAATGACGACGAAAAGCAGCATATTCTTACATTTAAGAAGTGAGAACCAGCAAATGTTTGACATTTTGCTTGAAAAATGACACTTCATTATTTAAATAGTCAGCGATTCATTTTGTTCCAGTTGATTATTAGACTAATCATAGCAGCTCTGTTTCAGATTTCCATTGATTCTGCACAACATCCACACACTCTAAGGACCTGAAAGAGACCTAAAGATGATCTTCAGGGTTTATTTCAACCCAGACAATTTCTGTGAGCCCCTTACAATCCAAGGTCATCCCCTGACAACACCTGCTTATGCCCTTTGAATTTCATTCAAGTTCATTTTAGTGTTTTCATATCAGTGTTTTTGGAGAAAGTAATGTGTCTATGAATTTTTATGGTGCAAGTTAAAATTCAGTTGTTTCAGCATCGTGTGACAGAGCTGCAATGTGTATTTAAATGTGTGTATAGTGAGTGTGTGCATCCATGAGTCACTGGCTCCAAGAGCATCTCCAGATGGTATCTTTTGGATTAGCGGCAGCGTGTCAGCGTCTCCTCTCATCATCACTCTTCTGTATTTGGTGTGTGTGTGTGTGTGTGTGTGTGTGTGTGTGTGTGTGTGTGTGTGTTTTTGTCTGTGTGTGTGCAAGTCTCTGTCTGCACCGTGTGTTTGTCATGTCGGTTTGCAACAGACGGAATTTTAATTATTGTGGAAAACTGGCACTCTCTTCTCTTTGCTGCATGCAGATAACCACCTATCTGCTGTCACACCACAGTTCTATCCCACTTGATTGTTAAAGGGTAAATTTTTCAACCTTGAACCTATTTTCCATTTTTTTTGTGTCTAAGTGACTAACAGGAACAACAGTTTTAGAAATAGACCGTCAGCCGAAAGACAAGCTGCAATGTAACACTTATGGGCAATAGTTAGCTGTCAATTTTACGTCCACTAAAAGTGTTTCTTTTTGCCACTGACAGACTCACGTTGTTATTAAAAGTATTAAACAACGTAATGGAAAGAT
Source organism: Plectropomus leopardus (assembly GCF_026936395.1). Taxonomy (NCBI): domain Eukaryota; kingdom Metazoa; phylum Chordata; class Actinopteri; order Perciformes; family Serranidae; genus Plectropomus; species Plectropomus leopardus. The sequence continues at coordinate 11,823,990 of NC_142197.1, forward strand.
CCCTACAAAAATAGAATTTTTGTTGAAAAATAAAGTCCTTTTTGTTTAACCAGAAACAGACACAAAATTGCCATCGCCGATCCTACCAAACTCTGTTTAAATGTGCATTCATGTTATCTTATATAATACTTCATTCAGTGTAAACAAAAACAAAATGAAACTCAGAAAAAACACCTTGATTCTAAGTGGTATTTCATAGTCAATTCTATCCATTGTTGGTGGGTTGGTGGCAGCAAGAGGACTAATGAGGTTGGAGGACACCTGTGGACCAAGACATGAAAAAAGAGGCAAGAGCTAGAAAAGAAAGGAAAGGAAAAGAAATATAGGAAGATAGTAGTGATTGTTATTTACATTGATGTCTTTGAGTGTACATGTATGTGACATAATTCAGTGTGTGTGTGTGTGTGTGTGTGTGTGTGTGTGTGTGTGTGTGTGTGTGTGTGTGTGTGTGTGTGTGTGTGTAGGACTGGTTACTTGGTTCTGGAGGGTCGGGTGATTGAGGGCTTTGGCCAACTGTAGATTAACAACAGGGGATGGCAGCTGAATGGTTTTCTGGAAGGCGGGATTGATGGAGCTAGTCTTTAGATGTTTTTGTTTGGTGTCATCCGATAGCTTTGATGCCTGTTATGGTGTGAATGTAATTGTTTCTGATTAAAAACGAGAGTCTGTGGGCCAGTTCTAGTGCTTTGGCTTGGATCCAAACCAAAGCTTGAAATGATGGATTGGGTTTGTAGCAGAAGTTTTAGGTTGGAGTTGATTAATCTGTACTGGAGACCTTGATGCCATACAACTTGTCATTCACATGCAAGGTTGCACGTTTTCGCCCACGTAGGCTCAACTGGAACAATGCCCAGTCAGGTCACCTTTATAAAGCTGGTAATTCAAACCTTAGCTCAGTGCATGTCTAAGGTCAGATTTGGTCAGTTCCCAGCCTGTGCTGTAACGCCTCCAATGGGATGCCCTAGATCACAACATCTGTGACCTGAGCGACTTCATTAAGGCGTGTCTGCAGGAATGGGACAACATCCCACAACTGCAGCTCATCGGTTCTGTGTGCCAGACGTGTCTGGCAGTGCAGACAGTTAGATGTGAAGTGACTGCAGGAAGACTTTGTTGCTGTGGTTGTGTGTTCCTTTAGTTGTTGTCATTTGCAGTATAGCGCCTGTCACAGTATTTAAAGCAAGGTCTGGTAAACTGCAAATGGAGCTTGTGATTGTTTTGCTGCTTGACAATTAGAAAATTTTGTCAGTACTGGTTGTTTATGTTTCTTTCTTGGGAAGTTGAGAATTAGCATTGGTCGATTTTAAATGGCCGCTGTTGTACTGCATTAGTACTCACTTCTGTAAAATGGACGATGTACTCTGATCCATGAAATAGATTTGCCTATACCAAACTAACTGTTGCTAATATTGTAAAATGCTTCCTGTTAGAGTAGTGGGTAAACGCTTGACTTAAATCAGTTTATATGTAAAGCACTTTGTCGTAAATCAATGAGCAGGGAAACAGTTTATTAATAAAAGGGCTTCTTCTGAATCCACCAGCATAATTCCTCAAGGATAAGAGATGCCCTTGATCTTGGCAGCTGATATTTAACCTAATCCCGGACCAAAAGGACTGATTATGGTCATTTTCCTCATTTGTAAAACTGCTCAGCATGAGTTAACTGCTGAAAAATTATGTGCTTTTCTTATTTTTAGCCCAATAGATAATATGTAGATGTTATTATGGTGATCATTTTGAATGCACAGAATCATGCAGGGTCCAGTGCCCCTTTGAAATACCTCAAAGCACAGGGCAGCTGGACAATCAAGGCAGCACAGCAGTGGTGTTAATATCCCTTTGATCCATGCACCTAATCCCACTAGATTCTTTGCTCAGATTAATTTTTAAGTCATACTGTAATGCAGAGTTTTTCCAAATCCTCTTTTGTTAGATTGTACATCTGAATGGCTTTGTGGGTGCACTGGGATAAACGCTTAGCGGGATGGTAGGGGAGCACCGGTGGTATTTAAATAATTGCATTTCAATCTTTATTGTTTCATTTTCCCTTCATCCTTTGATATCGTGCTGCACAGAGACACTCCTATGCAGGTTAGACTGCAGTGTCCTTCCTGTTTGATTTTTGCCTCGTCAGCTAAAAGCGCACAGCCCAGAGAACAGTAAAGATAGAGAGATCCAAGTAACACTCAGCTTTTTCTTAATACCACCTGAGCCCTTTCACTGCAACACACAGATAAAGCTGGTCCTATATCTATTCATTTTGGCAGAAACAAGCCCAGCAAATAAACAGACTTGTATATTTTTATTATTCTGGACAGGCACAAAATAGGACCCACTTGCACAAACAAGGCAATATGAACTGTGTCACTGTGCGGCCCCCAGCGAGGACCCCCGGACACTGCTGGAAAAAACAAGAACCAGCCACCACCTGGTTTTAAAGATAAAGGCTTTATTGAATTGAGCACACACATCAAATAGAGCACATCGGCAACAGCAGGGCCTGTGTACTCGCTTTGCAAAGTGAATGAATCCTCGTCCCCCTGCTGGTGCTTAATATGTTCATGTCTATTGCCTGACTGGCTGTAGCAAATACAAAAATGGCATTTAGGGACTTCATCTCAGAGCAGTTCACCCGGACACAGACTGCTGTTTTACTTTACACTCTTTGTTTCTCTGTTTGCACAGTTATATGAGCATTCTGTCACTGAGATGTAACTGAGCAATTGATGCAAAATACATTGTAATACAGCATGCATAAAATTACAGAAATTATTTATTCTCATTAGCGCTTTAATTTTTTTTAAACAGATGACATTTTGTTACAAGTTCAGTTATGCTAAAAGTAGCATTTCTTATTGTAGGAATGTGAAATATTAAACTTTAAAGATCAAGTGTGAAGGATTTAGGGACGTCTATAAGAAGAAATGGTATTTAGTATTCTTAACTTTATTTATCTTTACACAAAACAAAAATATCAAACACATACACAATAATAGTTTTATATGTTTTTACATAAAGACAAAAACAAAACAAAGTTCAAAAATATTTCATACACAATACTAATCATTCTTGAGTTTTCTAAGTTTTTAGACCAAAACAAAACAATGTTCCGAATGTTACGTAAACAATAATAATCATACCTCTCTTTTATATATTTGTACACAAAGACAGAACAAAAACCTACTACGAGTGCATCACTAAACTACTTTGTTCTCTTTCTCCCTCTCTGCAGCCTACCTCTGCGTTTCTGGGTGAATGTGATCAAGAACCCCCAGTTTGTGTTTGACATACATAAGAGCAGCATCACAGATGCCTGTCTGTCCGTGGTGGCCCAGACCTTCATGGACTCCTGCTCCACCTCAGAACACCGCCTTGGGAAGGACTCACCCTCCAACAAGCTGCTTTATGCCAAGGACATTCCCAGCTACAAGAGCTGGGTGGAGAGGTGAGCTGCTGATGAATGCACACACCAAACACAGAATGGATGAAGTGTGTGTCTCTTATGTGAGTGAAAACATCAGAAAAGTTAGCCATGTTTCATTCCAAGAAACACACACACACACAGCAACTGTAGCACTGTGATCTATGGGCCCTGAAACACAATCCAAATTACAACACAGTGGGAATGGATGAGAATGCCCAGGGCATGAGATCTACAGTGCAGAGGAGTCAGTGTGCTGGGAGGGTGCAGAAGAGTGTGCAGCAAAAAAGAGAGAGGAAGAAAACATTTTTGAGAATAGCAGGCAGTAGAAGCCGGTAATTTGTTAAAATGAGAGTTTTATTAAATTTATTTGTCAGCAGGGGAGGAGAAGAGGTCCTGAATAAAAGATGGGGTAGTGTGGAGCGCTTCGGAGTATTTATGTGTCGGTAGCTTCGTCACAAAGCGAGCCTCAGGACGAGAATATATGTGCGCTGTTTGAACGTGTGGAACCAAATGAGGCGCTTCAGGCTCAGGACCGTACTCATTAGTCGTCGTGCGTGTGTGTGTGTTTGTGTCTGTAGTCCCCCCAAACACAGAAATAAGTGTGAGGAAAATGTGAGTCCTGTGCTGAGTCACACTTGGATTTGTTTGGATACTGCGAGCAAATAAATGATCAGTGTGGACTGCTACTGTAGGGGGCAGCACAAGCAGAAATTTTACTTAGGATTTAGGTTTGTTTTTTTTTTTTTAAGCGCTGATGCACAGTGTTTAGAGAGAGAACAAAATATGCATACTTGTGTTAACAGCTGTAAAAAATGACTATCTTGCTGTACTCTCATGTATATAAATCATGCCTTTCCTGCAAGTTTGATAGAGCAATACTGTCATCAGTGAACACCCCACAGTGGAGCAGCGTTATTCAGTTGGAAAAGCCTCAGTAATATAGTAGTGACTGAGTTAGGGTGGATCTGGTGCTGCTTCACTCTGCTGTCCAACCGTGCCAAAGTACGGGTCATGCCAGGGAGAGGATTTAAAAGGCAGAATGCTGCAGCTTTGCAATAAGACTGCAAAGGGAAGTAGATGTACAGAAGAGATGTCTTCCACCTCTCTCTCCTTTTGCTACAGTTAAATTGAGAAGACAGGACGTCCTTACCTGGAGAACAGACTAATGGAAATCTGTGTCTTAGAAACAAAGTCTTTCTGCTGCTTCAGTGCTTCTCTGTAGAGACAGAGCATGTGCAGACATTGAGTTTTTACCATGCCGCAGTCAGTCTACAAAGAAAAAGGCTTGAAATGCCAATAAGTGACAAGTCGATGGCTGCACGAGTATGCATATTTAGCAGTTTTAGTTGTTTCGTTTTTTATGCTGAGTTTGGAGGCAGTGCAATTGGGCAGAGCCGTGATATCCCACAGAGCTTTTTACTTGCTACAGTATGTTGATGTTATTAATTTGGGGCTGTGAAGTGAAGCCAGCTAGAGAGATATTGACACTTGCCTTGAATTTGATGTGGGAGTTGATGGTCTCCAGACAATGACAAATCCATCACGGCTGTCATAACATTATTTGTTTACAAGAATGTTGGCATATGGATCAGTGCATTTGCAAAGCAAACATTTTATGGCCCCCTCTATTGTCACAAGTTATATCAAAGTACAGCATGTCATAAAAAATGACATTTCATAGAAAGAAATACAAATATTGTATAGAAATATGCCATAATATAGTAAAAAATATTCAGAAACTGTCATAAAAAATGTCATATTATACTTTGTCATTAAAAGTCATACAACAGTATGCCAAAATAACATAGTATAGTAGGCCTAAGAAATTCAGAAAAGTATGTCATAAAAAGTATGTTAAATAGAGTGTAATATGCCAAAAGAAATTGAAAACAATGTGTTATTATAATGTCAGTTAAGTATGCCAAAAGATTCATAGTATAGTATGTATTAAAAAAAATGTTGTAGTATGGTTCGTCATAAAAAATGTCAAAGTAGTGTCATAAAAAATCATATATAGTATTTCAAAAAATGTTAGAGTAGTATAGAAAAGTATGTCATTAAAAGGTCATAGTGCAGTGTGCAAAAAAATCAGAAAAAAGTTTGTAATTAAAAATGTCATACTATAATATGCCAAAAAAGTCATAGTATTGTATGTCATATACATATTGGTTTAGTATGTCATTTTAAAAAAATTCATAGTATAGTGTGTCATAAAAAATAGTGTCATTTGCCCCAAAAATTCAGAAAAATGTCACAGTATAGTATCGCAAAAAAGTAAAAGTATAATGTGTCATAGAATAATTTTATATTTTAGTATTTCAAATAAAGTATAGTTTTTAAAATAATTGAGTTACAGTGTGTCGTAAAAAAGTCTTATTTGCAAATGTCACAATATTGTGTACTATGCAATACAATTCAAAAAAATGAGTCAATAAAAATGTCATAGGTAAGTATAGTTTGTCATAAAAGATGTCACCTTATACTATGCAAAAAAACCCTCATACTATACAAAGGCATAAGAAGTCATAGTATAGTCTCCCAAAAAATTCAGAAAAAAAGGGTCATGAAATATGTCATAGTATAGAATGCCATGCAATAAAAAGCCAATAAAATTATTTATTTTTTTTGATCACTTTTTCTGTACAACACTTTACCATGATTTTTAATGATTTTTAAGTGTTATAGTATAACCACTTTTGTTGGACAGCCTCAACAGTTGGGAGCGGAGAACGGGTGATGTGTTGGGTAGTTTTCAGAACCCCTTTCACGGCTGTCCAGTCCAAGACTGAGCAGATGCCATAACATACCGTGATGTAGTTGCTGAGGTCCCTTGATGGTACACAGTAGAAGTTCACCAGATTCTGAGGAGACAGATGGATGAAAAATGTCATTAAAAAGTTTAGTTTCATATGTTCTGTGAAACCTGGTTCAGCTGTCTACACCTGACCACAGCAGGCAGCGGCATTAATCAGATGCATAAGAGACAGACAACTGACACATGAACTTGTCAGCTTGTAACAGACATACTGTTACAGTATACATACAAAAATCTATGAAATAGCATTACATTTAGCACTTAAAAAACAGTTCTTCAAGTCTATCAAAGGGTGTTGGAAAATACTCACACCATTATTTTTATATAGGATATAAGTTTTGTTCATACTTTCTTCTAAACAAGCACACCTGGTCGCTACACTAATAATCCCCTGCTAGGAGCTCCCTACCACTGCCCTGCAGCGCTGAACAGGTGTGGATGTGTGTGTGACCTCTGTGCAACACCCACCTGCCTTTTCCTTTGCTCAGTTTGCTCTGAAGACTTGCTTTCTGGCAAATCCTTCTCTCCCTGCCCAGAATTATCCAGCCAAACCCCGGGCCGTCCTCGAGTGGCTGCAGCTACAGGAATTTAATATGTAAATAACCAGCTTTAATTAACATAGTTGATAGGGGCAATGCAGCTGCTGCCGACAGTGACTGATTACTCTTACCTCAATGCAGCGTGTGTGAGTGTGTTGTGCTGTGGTGTTCAAGGTTGTAATCGTAGGCCTGTCAGTGTCTGCTATGACTCCATTTCAGTCATGTTACTATGCAACACACCTGTTGTCTATGTGCTACATGTTACAGCCGCACATATACAACAGAACTGCAGTAAACCACTGCGCTCTTAGTTTCTCTAACAATGTTCAGAAGCAAACAAAGTCGTAACAAGTGTTTGTTTTGTTTTCTTCCTTCCTGTCTCTTTTCATAGGTACTACTCAGACATCGGAAAGATGCCAGCGATCAGTGACCAGGACATGAATGCCTACTTGGCAGAACAGTCACGGATGCACATGAACGAGTTCAACTCCATGAGCTCTCTCAGTGAGATTTACTCCTATGTGGGCAAATACACGGAAGAGGTATGTAATATTTATCATCATTATCTGAGTTTTAGTACATTTTAGACCCATTGATTTATTTGGGTTTAAGAAGAGTTAAAGGAACATTCCATTGAAAATGTGTCTTAAATCATTTACATTTATATTAATCTAGAAAATAACACGTACTAATGCAGTTGGCCGCTGTGCTTTACATAATGGTAGACGAGGAACATGATTACAAAATGCTGTGCAAGGTTTTTCCAGACTATTACCTCACCAACAACTTGATTTATGCTCTACTTCCTGTAATGGTTTGGCTGTACAAAAAGGTGATAGTGTTGTAGAGAAAGTTGGCAATACAATAGAAATGTACCCTCTCCTTTATTGCGTTGCAGTGTTTACAACTTGGCAGGCTGTTGAGCTCTCATTATGTTACTTGGTAGGGCTATTGAGGCTGCTGCAAACATTTCATCTATGACAGCACCACCTGAATGTGTCAAATTTCACTTGGAAGACAAAAACACGAGACTTAAAGGCAAGTGGCCGCTGCCCATCCTTCAGTCTCCACTTGTTAGCTTACATTAGTCTTGGCTGCTCTCCACTGAGCACCACCTGGGTCTGGTGGGAGCTAGCTGGCCATGCTGCTCTTTTGTGGTTGCCGCTGGTATCCCCACCGTGACCACATTACTGCAGAAGCATGGTGGCCATCCTTCGGTCTCTCCCCGGTTCGCACCGGTGAGTAATTGGCTCAATTTCGAGCCACAAAAGGTGTACATAGTGTATATAGTTTATTTTTTATATGATTCATTTTTATTTCATCTCATTTGTAATATTCTATCCTTTTGTACTCAGATCTTTTGTTTGTAGTTATACTGTTTCTGACTCTTGAGCTCGCTGTAACGTGTAAATTTCCCCGGTGTGAGATTAACAAAGTCTTATCGTATCTCAAAGTACCCCTTCAGCATTGTTACCATAGCATATGTTAGCATTACTAGCTGCGTTGACACCGCTAACTGTGCTAAAGAGCTAACTAACAATGCTAAAGGGGTTTTATGGCTCAAAATTGAGCCACTTACACACTGACTCAGGGGAGACTGGAGGGTGGACACAGTGTTTTCATAGCAATGCTGTTGGGTGGGATGACATGACTATCAGTGCTAAGTAATATTAGCTACTACCTGACCGAGTTGTGTGCAGTGCAGTAATGTCAAACTGCAGGGCAGTTTAAGGGCAAATTAACATATACCTCGACATGTTTACCTGGTCAAAAATATTCCTTACAGTTTTATGATTAATCAGTTGACATCCCTCTTCAAAGACAATTTTTCAGTGGAGGATTCCTTTAACTATTTTTAAATGCAGATTGTCATTACACTCAGCAGTGAAACAGTACAGTACTACAGTAATAGTTGGATTGGATTAGTTATTAGGATATACTCTACAACAGTGATACTCAACTTACGGCTCACGGCTTGTTTATCAAAAAAGTGCCAGTGGAGGACTCCCCCAAACCTCCCGACAGGGGTCCTACCTAGGGCTGTGCAATATGACGAAATCGTATGAGGATGACAAAACCTCTTTCTTTTCATATTATGCTATATCGTTTACTGTGTTTACATAATTTGATGACGCTTTGCGTCTGTCTGTGTGGTCGAGGGGGCGTTTACACAATGCAGGCACCGAAACACACAAACATGGAGGAGCTGGAAAGCGATGCTAAATGTCGGCATTCAGCATAAGACACTGTCACCGGTGTTTCGATTTTCCCGCTCTCCTGCAGCTCTCTGCCTCTCACAGACACACACACAAAAAGCAGGTCTTCTGCAGGGCTCCAGACCGTGACTACTTAGTCACATTTTGCAACCGCGGAGCACTACTGTGACTTGCAAATACTTTTAATATATGAACTCGAGAGCTGTTAGTTTGTTTTCAGCTCGCAGTGTAGGAATCGTCATACCGTAGTTACAGTTTAACTGTCTGCTAACGCGAACATCCAACTGTACAGTACTTTATTTAACATCATACTTTACATTATTTATTATCATAGTTTATGTAACTTTACTTTATGGCAGTAGCTACTTCATTTGTAACTGCAGTTCATTTAATAGTTTTTTATTTTAGTAGTTTACAGCGGTTTAGGGGAGATTTCAAAATATCGGGATTTATATTGTGAATCGCGATTTCGCCAATAATAATTGTGATATTATTTTAAAGCCATATCGCCCAGCCGTAGCTAAACCCCTAATTCCTAGAAACGTGTGGGGCTGCAGCAACTGGCCCCTGGCCTCCTGTCATTTTGCAAAAGTGGGCCCCAAGCAAAGTAAGTTGAGTATCCCTGCTCTACAGATTTGAACTGATTGCAGTTCAGTCATGTTGGATACTTTCGGTAATGCGTGTGTGTGACTGTGCTCACCTCACTGTCCCGCTGGCAGATTGTCTGCTCACTGGAGCAGGACGATGCAGCCCGGAAACAGAGGCTGGCCTTCAAGCTGGAGCAGGTTGTGGCCTTCATGAGTCTGGAGAGCTGAGGACCGCACTTCCCAGGGCGCACTGGGAAAAGACCCCATCAGAAACCGAGCCGTGCCTGAGCGAAGACCTGTCCCCATCTTTTTCATCATGTGACTTCCTCCCTCCGCCTTTCAAAGATGATGACTTCTTCCTTGACCTTTTTTCTGCTTCCTCTTCCCCTGAGAAATATTTTCTTTTCCTCATCCACTCTGCTGCATAGACTAGTTTACCAGAAGATATCTGAAGGGTGGTTTGGGGCTGAGGTCAGCGCTTCCCACAGTGCAATGCGGGGGATCCCTCAGCTTCACCACAGGGAGAGCTTCAAGGGGTGATTGCTTGAAAGCTGGCCATATTGGCATATTTCTATCCCCCTGCTGGAAGACAAGAGGGGAAAAACATTTTTATGTTGCCTTCAAGAATTTACACTGATAGGTAATTCTTTAAAAACCACAATGTTGGGTGTCCATTTTGTTGAGAACTTTTTTCAAAAATAGGATAGTTAAAATAAAACCATCTCTAGAGTCCAGTTTATTGTAGTTCTATATTCAATGTACGGAATCAAGAGGAAACATCAAAAATGATGACTGCAAGCCAAATGAACACCTCTGAAGAAAATTAATGCAAGGATGGTTTGCCAAGTTTACACTGTACCTACAAGTGAAGCATACATATCTGCGAAAATTTGGGGCGAGTCCAGGCAAACCTAGAATGTTCTTGTGTTCTTTAAATGTAGCTGGAGTTGTATTTAACAAAAAGACTGATGGGGGTTAGGGAAGGATTAGTGCTTCTCTGAACTTTTCCTTTATCAAAACGTGACTGACACTAAAACTTTACATCCCCGATCTATACCCCCTTTGCAACATTCGCACATTTCTCCCCGCCCAGCATACATCGAAGAAAACGCTCATGATTTCTGCTTCCATCTGGCTTATGTGGCTACTGCAAAATTAACATATTAGACAAAACCCTGGAGGCCCCCGACCCAAGTTGGATCCTCTGTAAGAAGCACACAACCAACCCTGGAAGACAGTGTTTTGACTGCTAATCCGAACACCAGGAGCAGTCTTTGTCTGGCTCTTGCCATTTCCAATCTTGTGTCGCCACTGCGACGGTCTATCAAAGCACACACACAGACACGCACAGATACACACACAATCAGCAGTTGCACAAGATCCTAACTGCCCAGATATCTACGCCAACCCTGGAGGAGGTAAAGGGAAAAGCTGACGGAAATGTACTGAGGAAGAAACTGCTTGAACATTTAAAAGAAGAACGATTCAGTACAGTTGTAGCCAGAGATGGCTGACTGCTCCCTGAAGGGGCTCTGTTGTGAGAGTAGCACTTCTTTCTCGGGATGTTCTTATTAAAGACTTTTGTGCGGAGAAATCAAACAAGATGGACTTAGCTGGTCAGCCAAAAACCAAAGGAGCTTGAAATTTTCAAAACGGTCAAAAATGTATTTGTAAAGTGCCACTGAGGAACTGATGAAAAAAGGACTATGTAAAAGACAACCACTTCAAGGACAAAAAAATATTGTGACTGGAACTTTAAGAAACCTGTGTGATTTTTCTGACCTCAGTGTGTCGAGGTGAGAGGCTCTGTGGGCGAGGTGATCCGATCCTCCTTCCTCTTTCCATCGTCCCGGGTCTCTCCAGCTCTCGGCACACCGTTCACCCTTGTGTCCGGCTCCTGACTTGCCAGTTTTCTTTTCTGTTTTGCACAAGCGTTGGAGATGGTAGCTAGTTGCATACGGCAAAACCCCAACTCTTGAGTGTGTAACTGTTGAGGCGCTCTTGTCTGTATTAGTGTAGTTGTCCTCAGTGGCGGCAGGGGGCGGCCTTCTCCAAGCCTCAAAAAAAAAAAAAAAAAAGAAGAAAAAAAGATCTGATAATGCAGAGCAGGAACAGAACAAGACGTGAGCATCACGGCAGGATAAACAGAAAAAGATAGACTTTAAAAAGTAGATACAACTTTGTTGGAGAGAGCGATTGAAAGAGAGATGATGGAGGCGCCCTCCGTACCTTTTGACCTCTGCCCTTTCTTTTGCCTTGACAACGTGCCCCATGTGGTGATGTGAATGTGTGAAGACCGCCCTAGGTCCACCTTGGGTCCTTTATTGGCTTTTTAAGCGCATGTAAAACGTAAACAATTTAAGAAACTTATTTAAAAAAAAGTGAAAAATAAGAAAATTAAGCCTTGCAATGATGATGTGGATGTGTTCTTTTATCTTTCTTTTGCTTGGAAGAATCGAGATGGAAAAAGTGGATTGTTCATGTAATAAAAACTATAACTTTCGTTTAAGGTGGAACCTTTATCCAGCTCAAACCCCACTGCAGAACCTCATGCCCATGGTTTTTGTGAAGTGTTAGATGCTAAATAAAACAGATATTATATACCCTTGCATGTTGACCTATTTGGATGGTATGAAATGGAACTGCCTTGCTCAAAGATATTTATATACTTCTACTACTACGTGGGACTTTAAAGTCATTTACAAGCCAACTGTTCGTTTTAAGATTATGAATCTCATGAAAACATCAACTCCGTTTTCAATTTCTCGTCCCGTTTACCGTGTCCATCAGTGTTTTGTGACAGCTGTCTTGTAGTTCGGGTACACAGAAGATGCAAGTAGAGTCTTGCTCTGTCTTTGCTGCTAAAACATCTTGTTTTGAGAATTTTCTACTTCATCACATTGATTATTCCATCATGATAATTGCTTTTTTTAATCTCCATTAGTTGAGCCCAAAACGAAAAAACACAAGGAAGCTGTTTTTATAAAACTTAAGATGGCCACTTATGAAAGCCAACTGACATGCCTCGATAAAAGTTCATCTCATAAAAAGCAACAAAAGACTCCATCACTTTGCTACTATGTGTCACAAAATAAAAATGTCACCATCCCTTATGGAAAAAACAATGTATACATAATTTATCATTGAGTCAGACAACTTTGTAACACGAGAGGCACATTAGGCTTGATAGTAGACTTATGTTTAAAGCTGAGTTTGGCAAGTGACTGTTTCTTTCTTAGCCCTTGTGTCAAATGTATGTGAGATATCCAAGTCCGTTAGTTACCGTCTGCAGCTATACAGTAAGATGAATGTCTGTTTCAACTTGGAGGGGTACATTCACAAGGCATTTGCTGGACGTTGTGTATTAACCATATCAAATCTAATTATATCAGTTACTGGAATTTTAGGGGAATAAGGATTGATTTAGTGACTTGATTGATATTGTGAGAAACCTAAATCACATAATTTCAAAGAAGCCCTTTCATTCATGTAGCCAGTGAATACTCTGTCTAGACACCCAAAGTTTCCCCTCACAGCCATGTGTTAATAAATAATACAAGGTGAGAGTCCTGGACTGTCATTGTGAATCTGCCCCCCAGTTAAACATCCTGTCTTTCATTTCTCCCCGCCCTGTCCCTTCCCCTGCAACAAAGGTTGCCTGCTAGTCGCCAGCTTGCGTTGCAGCGTCCACAGATAAAGTTTCCACCTTCAAACGTGATGTAGGAACTAAAAATGTCCTCCTAGCTCAGTGTTATAGCAGGTGTTACAGAAACATGCTAGAAAAGACTTTTACTAGACCATATTTGAAAGATAAAGAGTATCTTATCGAGAGATAAAAACGAAACTTGGGGGATATAAGGCGAGCTTCTCTAACTTTGTTATAATTAATTGTATACCTGTGTATGTAAATATAATGCATTCCTATTTTGCAGTCAAGAACAAAATACTATTTGTAATATAGAATAAACTTTATTATGAAACAAAGCTTTTTATGGTTGTTTTTGAAATCTACTCATTTACAATCACTGAAACAGCTTTATTTAGCATTTTACTGGTTTAAATCACTGGCTCGCTTTGTTTTACAGAAATACAGACCTCTGTGGATAATTTGGCTTCCATTAAAAACCTCCTGAACAAATAACACTGAAGGAATCCCAACCCGAAGTTAGTGCTGGATTAATGCTTATGCAAATGCCAAATGCTTTTGCAATATGCAATCCTCAATGCTAGATGCCACCTCATTTACATTGCTCCTTTAAACTGAAAAATAAAAATACTGTAATCTGAAAAACTACACTTTGAAGTACAATGAGCCAGACTTTGACATGTCCCTTATTCCACTGGGAAACGCACAGCCTCCTGCAAGACACTTGATAATAAATATTTAAAGATCCAGTCGACCTGTGAGACCTCTTCACAGGCTTACTGTGGGTGAAGCCATGTCAACAGTTTACTGAAGTCGAAAAATCATAAATGAGTAAGATGTTCTGCCCTAAAAGATGCAACAAAACTCACATAAGAGGCTCAGAGAGAGTCCTAAGATTGGGTACAGTCCAAAAGCACCTGTGTGGGTGTACGACAAGAGCTTTAATTAAATGGTGTGACCATATTTTCTGGCTAACAATGTGCAGGCCTCATGATACCTACATAAGGTAATATAAAACTGGAAGCAACAGCCAGTGACAAAATAAAACAGGATAATAGCTGTGAATTCTTGGAATGCTCTTGCACATACAGACTCGTCAAATGGCTCTAATTTTCCTTTCAATCTTAGTGACAGGTTTCAGCCAGACTGGGTGTTCAGGGATGCTGAGGCCATCTCAGGTCTCATACTGTCTGGTGCCAGACAGAGCAACAAAGAATAGATGCAAAAAACATGCATAACAAACAGCTGTTACACTCCAAGTGCTGTCAAATGTAGAATATAGAATATAGCTCTCACATAAAAAGAAAACCCTCTGATTCTTAGAGAGATACATAACAGTTTTAGACATTGCCAGGTATCCAGATGATTCAAATTACAGTTTTATCCAGTTAATTTTAAAAGTCTATGGTCTGATTTTCCACATTACCACTGAGGAGGAAACCAGGGTTTGGAAATAAATCATTGCACAAACTAAATTGTCCAATTGTGACTAAAAGTATCTCAAAAAGTAAATCTTTGAATAATATAAAAATCAGCATCCAATACTAGAGATGTAACGATTCACTCAACTCCCGATTCAATACGGTTCACGATATGGGGTTCACAATACAATTTTCTCATGATTTTTTAAAATACAAAATGGGATTACAGAAAAGCTATGACTGAAAAAAATATATTAAATAATTCAAGCAAAAATTATACAAAATATTGCATTTTCCCTTCTTTTCTATATCAATTAAAGAATCCCTTATTACTTCTGAGGTAGAGTATAAATGCAAAACATAATCTATGCAATTAATTCATTTCTGGACATGTCTCCTGCTGTTTAAAAAAAAAAAAAAAAAAAAACTTTCACTTGGGACAGAGGTGGCTGATGTGTAATGTTATGCTTTAGCTAGAGGGGGTAGCAGAGTGTGTAGCATGTATTGTCATATTTATGAAGAATATGACAACACTAATCTGATCAACATGCTTTCAAAGGTTACGGTAAGTAGAGAATCTAAGCTTTCGCTGATATCTGATAAGTCCTGAAGACATCCAGACGCTCCGCAGTGAGCGTGGTTACATCACCACTTTCTGTGCATTGATTCGCCAGAGAAACCCAAGTTGTTCCGTCCTCTGAGCCAAACAGCAGGGACCTTGAAGGCTTTGTCCCGCCTCCTGTGTCCCGATTGGATGAAACGTCCATGTGTTCTTCACGGACATTTGAACACACGCGGAGGGAAAACCGAGACGAAGTATGTGTGTTTGTTTACATGGAAACTTACCCAAAATTAACGGAGAAGCAAGACAGAGCTCAGCAAAAAGCAAGACCAAGATGTCAAAATGACGATGAACAGCGGAAGAGGTGCTGGAAGCATTTTTGTGAACGAGTGGCCTCGCGACGCTGCAGCTGATCCTCATCACGATCAGCTGATGCAGCAGGAGGACGCAGGACAGCGGACACTTTGGAGATATTAGGTGAGTAACTTCTTTTTTACTCTGTTCTTTGAGTGAATCTCTTTGCATGACTGAGTGAATAAGATGTTAAATTTCAAGAATATAAATGTGTACTGCGCCACATTGACTATGCCTGCTGCTCAAGCCCATATATATTTGTCCACCAAAGTAACTTTGGTGTTGTTTTTTCAGTTTTATAGGAAACTGCAGCGTCTACAAAACTGATGGAAACGACAGACGCTGTGATCCGATGCAAGGGTAAGATTTAAAGAAAAACGCTAAATGCACTGTGCTGAATGTGATCAAATGTGTATCAGCCACGTCTGTGTTGTGTTAACACCACAGAGCAGTACTAATTGTACTGCTTGTGTTTTCAGCCGCGGAAGAGGTGCTGGAAGCATTTTTGTGAACGAGCGGCCTGGATGCTGCAGCTGATCCTCATCACGATCAGCTGATGCAGCAGGAGGACACGCAGGACAGCGGAAACTTTGGAGATATTAGGTGAGTAACTTCTTTTTACTACTAAATGTGTATCAGCCATAATATTTTTGCTGTGTTAACACCACAGAGCAGTACTAATTGTGCTGCTTGTGTTTTCAGCTGCTGGAAGACAGGAGAGCTGTCTTGGCCATCAACTGCATATGACCTTAAGCATCTCCTGTAATAACATCAACCCTGCTATGTCGCCTTTTTTGTTATTTTGCAGTTGTTTTTTTTTTTTAAAAAAAAAAAAATAAAGCTTTACTATTTTCAAAATGCTCCTGGCAAATGTGCCCTTTTTTCTCACTGAACTGATACTGTGACAGGTGTCAACAGAAACTGTAACACTTTGATAACAATTGGTAGAATCAAATACAAATATTGGCCCTACCAAGAACTCTGTTGGGCTCCTATATCAATAGAACACATTTTTAACATATATCACTGAAAGTAATGGGTTAAATTTGACATCAGAAAACTATATGGTATTTGGACGTTTGGCTGAATGGTTATCACTAATGCACAGTGTGCCACACATAGGTGGTTCGAGTCCTGCTCTAAACATGTTGCTGTAGACTTTTATGCCATGAATCACATAAATATATCGCCCTTTCCAAGTACTTCGTTCATTATTGGTTTGACTCATATATCAGTGGACTTTTTTAACGCATGTCGTCAGTAAGGGGATAAATAGAATATCTAACCTTAACTGAGTACCTGAAGGTATAGCTCAGTGGATTGAGCAGATGGTTAATGTCCTACAGGTTGTAGGTTCGAATCCTGCTTGAAACATCTTAGGTTTGGCTTACATGCCTTAAATTACTTCAGTATATTAGCTCTACCAAAAACTTAGTTGGTTATCAGTTAAGTTTTATATGTCAATGAAGTTTTTAACAGGTGTCACTGCTTGTAATGAGCTCACCTGATCCATCATCCAAAACTATGTATTAATCATTTTTAATGCCTTAATTTGTTCTGCAATATCACAATCAGTGTCGAAACTGTATGAATCTGCAGCCAAATGATATTTTATGGCATAAAAAAATTAAAAATATCGGCTTATATATATCTGTCTAAAATTGACAGACGTCGCTGCCGATACTGGTTTTACCTGTTTCGGGACCACTTCACCTGTTTTTTTTGCAAAAATGACATATTTATCAATTTTAATGCCTAATTCGTTCTGCAATATTACAGTCAGTGTCTAAAGTGCATGAATCAACAGCCAAATGATATTTTATGGCATTAAAATATATATATATATATCGGCGTATATATATCTGTCTAAAATTGACAGACGTCGCTGCCGATACTGGTTTTACCTGTTTCGGGACCACTTCACCTGTTTTTTTTGCAAAAATGACATATTTATCAATTTTAATGCCTAATTTGCTCTGCAATATTACAGTCAGTGTCTAAAGTGCATGAATCAACAGCCAAATGATATTTTATGGCATTAAAATATATATATATATCGGCTTATATATATCTGTCTAAAATTGACAGACGTCGCTGCCGATACTGGTTTTACCTGTTTCGGGACCACTTCACCTGTTTTTTTTGCAAAAATGACATATTTATCAATTTTAATGCCTAATTTGTTCTGCAATATCACAGTCAGTGTCTAAAGTGTATGAATCTACAGCCAAAGGATATTTTATGGCATTGGAAAAAAAAAAAAATATCGGCTTATATATATCTGTCTAAAATTGACAGACGTCGCTGCCGATACTGGTTTTACCTGTTTCGGGACCACTTCACCTGTTTTTTTTGCAAAAATGACATATTTATCAATTTTAATGCCTAATTTGCTCTGCAATATCACAGTCAGTGTCTAAAGTGTATGAATCTACAGCCAAATGATATTTTATGGCATAAAAAAAAATTAAAAATATCGGCTTATATATATCTGTCTAAAATTGACAGACGTCGCTGCCGATACTGGTTTTACCTGTTTCGGGACCACTTCACCTGTTTTTTAGACAGATATATATAAGCCGATATTTTATTTTATTTTTAATGCCATAAAATATCATTTGGCTGTTGATTCATGCACTTTAGACACTGACTGTAATATTGCAGAGCAAATTAGGCATTAAAATTGATAAATATGTCATTTTTGAAAAAAAAACAGGTGAAGTGGTCCCGAAACAGGTAAAAACAGTATCGGCAGCTTACGCCTGTCAATTTTAGACAGATATATATAAGCCGATATATATATATATATTTAAATGCCATAAAATATCATTTGGCTGTTGATTCATGCACTTTAGACACTGACTGTAATATTGCAGAACGAATTAGGCATTAAAATTGATAAATATGTCATTTTTGCAAAAAAAACAGGTGAAGTGGTCCCGAAACAGGTAAAACCAGTATCGGCAGCGACGTCTGTCAATTTTAGACAGATATATATAAGCCGATATATATATATATTTTAATGCCATAAAATATCATTTGGCTGTTGATTCATGCACTTTAGACACTGACTGTAATATTGCAGAGCAAATTAGGCATTAAAATTGATAAATATGTCATTTTTGAAAAAAAAACAGGTGAAGTGGTCCCGAAACAGGTAAAACCAGTATCGGCAGCGACGTCTGTCAATTTCAGACAGATATATATAAGCCGATATATATATATATTTTAATGCCATAAAATATCATTTGGCTGTTGATTCATGCACTTTAGACACTGACTGTAATATTGCAGAACGAATTAGGCATTAAAATTGATAAATATGTCATTTTTGCAAAAAAAACAGGTGAAGTGGTCCCGAAACAGGTAAAACCAGTATCGGCAGCGACGTCTGTCAATTTTAGACAGATATATATAAGCCGATATATATATATATTTTAATGCCATAAAATATCATTTGGCTGTTGATTCATGCACTTTAGACATTGACTGTAATATTGCAGAACGAATTAGGCATTAAAATTGATAAATATGTCATTTTTGCAAAAAAAACAGGTGAAGTGGTCCCGAAACAGGTAAAACCAGTATCGGCAGCGACGTCTGTCAATTTTAGACAGATATATATAAGCCGATATTTTTAATTTTTTTTTATGCCATAAAATATAATTTGGCTGTAGATTCATACACTTTAGACACTGATTGTGATATTGCAGAACAACTTAAGGCATTAAAAATGATTAATACATAGTTGATTGTCAGTTAAATTTTATATGTCAATAAAGTTTTTAACAGATGTCACTGCTTGTAATAAGCTCACCTGATCTATCAGCCAAAACTAAGATTTTGGTAGAGCTAATGTACTGATGGTAAGTCAAACCTAAGATGTTTCAAGCAGGACTTGAACCCACAACCTGTAGGACATCAGCCATCTGCTCAATCCACTGAGCTATACCTTCAGGTAATCAGTTAAGGTTAAGGTTAGATATTCTGTTTATCTCCCTACTGACAACGACATGCGTTAAAAAACTTCACTGATATATGAGTCACACCAATAATGAACAAAGTACTGGAAAGGCCAATATATTTATGTGATTCATGGCATAAAAGTCTACAGCAACATGTTTGGAGCAGGGCTCGAACCACCTATGTGTGGCACACTGTGCATTAGTGATAACCATTCAGCCAAACGTCCAAATACCATATAGTTTTCTGATGTCAAATTTAACCCATTACTTTCAGTGATATATGTTAAAAATGTGTTCTATTGATATAGGAGCCCAACAGAGTTCTTGGTAGGGCCAATATTTGTATTTGATTCTACCAATTTTTATCAAAGTGTTACAGTTTCTGTTGACACCTGTCACAGTATCAGTTCAGTGAGAAAAAAAGGCACATTTGCCAGGAACGTTTTAAAAATAGTAAAGCTTTATTTTTTTTTTAAAAAAAAACAACAACTACAAAATAACAAAAAAGGCAACGTAGCAGAGTTGATGTTATTACAGGAGATGCTTAAGGTCATATGCAGTTGATGGCCAAGACAGCTCTCCTGTCTTCCAGCAGCTGAAAACACAAGCAGCACAATTAGCACTGCTCTGTGGTGTTAACACAGCACAAATATTATGGCTGATACACATTTAGTAATAAAAAGAAGTTACTCACCTAATATCTCCAAAGTTTCCGCTGTCCTGCGTGTCCTCCTGCTGCATCAGCTGATTGTGATGAGGATCAGCTGCAGCTTCGCGAGGCCACTCGTTCACAAAAATGCTTCCAGCACCTCTTCCGCTGTTCACCATCATTTTGACATCTTGGTCTTGCTTTTTGCTGAGCTCTGTCTTGCTTCTCCGTTAATTTTAGGTAAGTTTCCATGTAAACAAACACACCTACTTCATCTTGTTTTCCCTCCACGTGTGTTCAAATGTCCATGAAAAACACATGGACGTTGAAAATTTCATCCAATCGGGACACAGGAGGCGGGACAAAGCCTTCAGGGTCCCTGCTGTTTGGCTCAGAGGGCGGAACAACTTGGGTTTCTCTGGCGAATCAATGCACAGAAAGTGGTGATGTAACCACGCTCACTGTGGAGCGTCTGGATGTCTAAACAGGACTTATCAGATAGTTAGCCCGCTGACAGAAAATTAGCACACAGACCCGCTAAGGGCTGGACCAGGAGTGGATGACTTTGATGATAGAGAGGGCCATGAAAATTGCATCACCACCACCAGAGGGCCATATTGTGACTGTGCACCCCCACCAGTTTGATATCCCAATGTGCAATCAGCCAATATCATGAAAAAAAACAAAACAAAACAAAACAAAATATATAATGGTAATCAAAGAGTTTATTTAACTATATTTTCTTTCAAATTCAACTGCATTTAGTAATGCATCTATTCATTAAAGAAGTATAGGAACAAAATTTGTTTTTTGAGTGGTATACTCATATTTCAGTGCAAAGAGGCCTTAAGTATTCAGCAATGGCACAAAATTTAACACTGACACTGTAACATCAACTTTTGTATGTATAAACTTTTGATGAAAAAGAACAAAATACATACTGGTATTGAAAATACACCAACAGTTCTATTGCTTATATTCAAATGCATTTACTTTAAAAAAATGTCCTCTGAGTGTTATATCTATATTTCAGTTCAAAGATGTCTCAAAAATATTCATTAATGGTAATATATATATATATATATATATATATATATATATAAAAAATAAAAATAAAAATAGCCAATAATAGCACAGCGCACACAACAAAGTGCAAATATTTGTGTTAGCAGTGCATTTTTCTGTTCTCCTATTACATGGCATTTCAAATAAGTCTGCATCCCTCTCTCAAATGAACCCTCTCCCACGGGTGGACGAGTGTTAAGTTCTGTCCCGGTGAGATACTTCTGGCCTCTCCTGTTGGCGCACAATAGACAGAATATCAATGTCAATGTTTGTGCATCCGATCTGCATGAGCTGGAACAGAATTTCATCTGTCAGCCTGTTTCTCTGTTTTGACTTGATGTGCTTCATTGTTGAGAAGCTGCTCTCGCAGCAGTACTCCCATACATGCTGGCCATTGAGGGTGCAAAATTTCTGAGAAGAAAGTGGGATTCTGGTAGCAGTCTCCAAAATGAAACCCCCCCTCTCATAATGCCTTGCTTGAAGGATCTGACTGTGGTCACAGTTCAAGCTGCAACTCTGGGTTGCTCACTGGCAGCAGCAGAGAGAGGTTCGCTGAATAACGCAACACGTGGCTGCATGGCGTGGAAATCCTGAAAGTGATGATTGAACTGCTGTTGCAGTGCCTCTAGGTCGTTTTTTTTTACTTGAGAAATGTTTTCTCACATTTGTGGAAATCTTTTCACGTCTACACATGCAGGAAAGTGTGCAGACTTTAGAATGTCGGATGAGAAACCGTTTTTAAACAGGACCAGTTCATGTGTGCATAGACATCTGACACAGTCTGGCCTTTTCCCTTCAAATGCGTATACAGATGATTGCACAGTAACGTCCGTAAGGAAGGCCATGTCGCAGAGAAAATCAGTATCCCTGAGTTTACTGTAGTAAGCACTTGCATCACATCGAATGCTGTCCTCTAAAAACACTGGGATTTCATTATGCAGCGAAAAAAAATCTAATTTCCTGCGGCTCATCAGTCTAACCTCAGTGTGCATCTGTAAAGCTCCATAAGTGGGGTCGACTTCATCCAGAAAGGTTACAAACTTACTATGATTGAGAGCCCTGTTGCCGCCCCAGATGAGATTTGGAACTTTGGCCACTAAATCCATGACATGGCTGAAGTTCAAAGACTTGGCACAGCGGCCACCTGTAAAATCAAAGTGGAATAGTATTTAGCGGCCTATGATAAAAACCTTCTATATAACCACATATGAATGAAAAGTTAGCAAGTGATTAAGTTACCCACCTGATGTATAATGCAGTGTAGTATTGGGCAGTCAACAGCACTCTATTGGAGCAGCCCGGCGAGCCCAGCGCATCAGACATGTCAAAATATGACGTCATAAAAATGGCTGAAAACAACATAGAATTGTATGTCAAGACACGTCCTACTATAGTATGTTGAAAAAAGGTTAACTATGTCATAATATAGCATGTCGAAAAAATGTCCAAAAATGACATAGTATAGTGTGTCGAAAAATGTAAAAATATGACCTGTCAAAAATAAGAGCTGAAAACAACATAGAATAACATGTCAAGTCATAGTATAGCATGTTGAAAAACTGCCAAAAACGTAATATAGCATGTCAAGGATGCAATTCTATGTTGTTTTTCAACAACCCTTTTCAACAGTCCTTTTTTTGACATGTCACTGTTGGGAGACCCGCCAAGAACAGAAACTTGCACCTAGATCCTAACCAAAGCTGTCCATTCCCTCGGACGGAAATGAACCCCTTCATGAACATGCAAATGGCTGCTCCCTGGCTTATGAGCATGTTTAATATGTTCATGAACACACATGCCACCCCAAGGCCACCCAATGAGGAGAGATGGAGAGTGGAGAGAGTGATGACGCGACAGACATCCAGAGGAACAACAGATCACTGTATGTGCTTTTTGGGACTTCTTGTGCTGTTGCCTTTTCATGTTTAGACCTTGTGGTAGATGGTATATGTAAACTCCGGAAAAAAGGAGTGAAGTAACTATTGCTTTAGATTTACATGTTTTAACATATTTATCTTTGAAGAAAGCCTGCCTTCAGCAGTTTTAACCTTTTTCTGCCTCCCTAGGTGGTTGCCTTTTCATCCTTCTGAGAAGCTGGTGAGCGGCTAAAAGACAAAAACAAGAAAAAGATCCCCCAAGAGGGTAAGGACCCCAAAAACCCCAAAACATCACATTTTAGAAAGTCAAAAAAATAATCAGAAATCGCATACTATAGTATGGCAAAAATGTCAAAATATGACATGTCAAAAAAATGTCAAAAAACAACACAGAATAGAATATTGAGACACATTATACTGCAGCATGTTGAAAAAACACCCCTAAACAACCAAAAACATCATATTTTAGCATGTCAAGAATATGACCAAAAATCGCATACTATAGTATGGCAAAAATGTCAAAATATGACATGTCAAAAAAATAGCTAAAAACAACATAGAATGGCATGTTGAGACACATTATAGTGTATCATGTTGAAAAAACAACCAAAAACAACCAAAAACATCACATTTTAGCATATCAAAAAAATGACCAAAAATCGCATACTATAGTATGGCAAAAATGTCAAAATATGACATGTCAAAAAAATGGCTGTAAACAACGTAGGATCAAATATTGATACACATTATACTGTAGCATGTTGAAAAAACATCCAATCACAACCAAAAACATCATATTTAAGCATGTCAAAAAAATGAACAAAAATCGCATACTATAGTATGGCAAAAATGTCAAAATATGACATGTCAAAAAAATGGCTGAAAACAATATAGAATGGCATGTTCAGACGCGTTATACTTTAGCAGGTTGAAAAACCAACCAAAAATAACCAAAAACATCATATTTTAGCATGCCAAAAAAATGAACAAAAATCGCATACTATAGTATGGCAAAAATGTCAAAATATGACATGTCAAAAAAATGGCTAAAAACAACATAGAATGGCATGTTGAGACACATTATAGTGTATCATGTTGAAAAAACAACCAAAAACAACCAAAAACATCACATTTTAGCATATCAAAAAAATGACCAAAAATCGCATACTATAGTATGGCAAAAATGTCAAAATATGACATGTCAAAAAAATGTCAAAAAACAACACAGAATAGAATATTGAGACACATTATACTGCAGCATGTCGAAAAAACAACCAAAAACAACCAAAAACATCATATTTTAGCATGTCAAAAAAAATGACCAAAAATCGCATACTATAGTATGGCAAAAATGTCAAAATATGACATGTCAAAAAAATGTCAAAAAACAACACAGAATAGAATATTGAGACACATTATAGTGTAGCATGTTGAAAAAACAACCAAAAACAACCAAAAACATCACATTTTAGCATGTCAAAAAAATGAACAAAAATCGCATACTATAGTATGGCAAAAATGTCAAAATATGACATGTCAAAAAAATGGCTGAAAACAATATAGAATGGCATGTTGAGACGCGTTATACTTTAGCAGTTTGAAAAACCAACCTAAAATAACCAAAAACATCATATTTTAGCATGTCAAAACAATGACCAAAAATCGCATACTATAGTATGGCAAAAATGTCAAAATATGACATGTCAAAAAAATGTCTGAAAACAATATAGAATGGCATGTTGAGACGTGTTATACTTTGGCAGGTTGAAAAACCAACCAAAAATAACCAAAAACATCATATTTTAGCATGTCAAAAATGATTTAAAAAAATCGCATACTATAGTATGGCAAAAATGTCAAAATATGACATGTGAAAAAAATGGCTAAAAACAACATAGAATGGCATGTTGAGACACATTATAGTGTATCATGTTGAATAAACAACCAAAAACAACCAAAAACATCACATTTTAGCATATCAAAAAAATGACCAAAAATCGCATACTATAGTATGGCAAAAATGTCAAAATATGACATGTCAAAAAAATGTCAAAAAACAACACAGAATAGAATATTGAGACACATTATACTGCAGCATGTCGAAAAAACAACCAAAAACAACCAAAAACATCATATTATAGCATGTCAAAAAAATGAACAAAAATCGCATACTATAGTATGGCAAAAATGTCAAAGTACGACATGTCAAAAAAATGTCAAAAAACAACACAGAATAGAATATTGAGACACATTATACTGCAGCATGTCGAAAAAACAACCAAAAACAACCAAAAACATCATATTTTAGCATGTCAAAAAAATGACCAAAAATCACATACTATAGTATGGCAAAAATGTCAAAATATGACATGTCAAAAAAATGGTTGAAAACAATATAGAATGGCATGTTGAGACGCGTTATACTTTAGCAGGTTGAAAAACCAACCTAAAATAACCAAAAACATCATATTTTAGCATGTCAAAAAAATGACCAAAAATCGCATACTATAGTATGGCAAAAATGTCAAAATGTGACATGTCAAAAAAATGGTTGAAAACAATATAGAATGGCATGTTGAGACGCGTTATACTTTAGCAGGTTGAAAAACCAACCTAAAATAACCAAAAACATCATATTTTAGCATGTCAAAAAAATGAACAAAAATCGCATACTATAGTATGGCAAAAATGTCAAAATATGACATGTCAAAAAAATGGCTGTAAACAACGTAGGATCGAATATTGATACACATTATACTGTAGCATGTTGAAAAAACATCCAATCACAACCAAAAACATCATATTTTAGCATGTCAAAAAAATGAACAAAAATCGCATACTATAGTATGGCAAAAATGTCAAAATATGACATGTCAAAAAAATGGCTGAAAACAATATAGAATGGCATGTTGAGACGCGTTATACTTTAGCAGGTTGAAAAACCAACCTAAAATAACCAAAAACATCATATTTTAGCATGTCAAAAAAATGAACAAAAATCGCATACTATAGTATGGCAAAAATGTCAAAATATGACATGTCAAAAAAATGTCAAAAAACAACACAGAATAGAATATTGAGACACATTATACTGCAGCATGTCGAAAAAACAACCAAAAACAACCAAAAACATCACATTTTAGCATGTCAAAAAAATGAACAAAAATCGCATACTATAGTATGGCAAAAATGTCAAAATATGACATGTCAAAAAAATGGCTGAAAACAGTATAGAATGGCATGTTGAGACGCGTTATACTTTAGCAGGTTGAAAAACCAACCTAAAATAACCAAAAACATCATATTTTAGCATGTCAAAAAAATGACCAAAAATCGCATACTATAGTATGGCAAAAATGTCAAAATATGACATGTCAAAAAAATGGCTGAAAACAATATAGAATGGCATGTTGAGAGGCGTTATACTTTAGCAGGTTGAAAAACCAACCTAAAATAACCAAAAACATCATATTTTAGCATGTCAAAAAAATGACCAAAAATCGCATACTATAGTATGGCAAAAATGTCAAAATATGACATGTCAAAAAAATGGTTGAAAACAATATAGAATGGCATGTTGAGACGCGTTATACTTTAGCAGGTTGAAAAACCAACCTAAAATAACCAAAAACATCATATTTTAGCATGTCAAAAAAATGAACAAAAATCGCATACTATAGTATGGCAAAAATGTCAAAATATGACATGTCAAAAAAATGGCTGTAAACAACGTAGGATTGAATATTGATACACATTATACTGTAGCATGTTGAAAAAACATCCAATCACAACCAAAAACATCATATTTTAGCATGTCAAAAAAATGAACAAAAATCGCATACTATAGTATGGCAAAAATGTCAAAATATGACATGTCAAAAAAATGGCTGAAAACAATATAGAATGGCATGTTGAGACGCGTTATACTTTAGCAGGTTGAAAAACCAACCTAAAATAACCAAAAACATCATATTTTAGCATGTCAAAAAAATGACCAAAAATCGCATACTATAGTATGGCAAAAATGTCAAAATATGACATGTCAAAAAAATGTCAAAAAACAACACAGAATAGAATATTGAGACACATTATACTGCAGCATGTTGAAAAAACAACCAAAAACAACCAAATACATCATATTTTAACATGTGAAAAAAATGAACAAAAATCGCATACTATAGTATGGCAAAAATGTCAAAATATGACATGTCAAAAAAATGGCTGAAAACAATATAGAATGGCATGTTGAGACGCGTTATACTTTAGCAGTTTGAAAAACCAACCTAAAATAACCAAAAACATCATATTTTAGCATATCAAAAAAATGACCAAAAATCGCATACTATAGTATGGCAAAAATGTCAAAATATGACATGTCAAAAAAATGGCTGAAAACAATATAGAATGGCATGTTGAGACGCGTTATACTTTAGCAGGTTGAAAAACCAACCTAAAATAACCAAAAACATCATATTTTAGCATGTCAAAAAAATGACCAAAAATCGCATACTATAGTATGGCAAAAATGTCAAAATATGACATGTCAAAAAAATGGCTGAAAACAATATAGAATGGCATGTTGAGAGGCGTTATACTTTAGCAGGTTGAAAAACCAACCTAAAATAACCAAAAACATCATATTTTAGCATGTCAAAAAAATGACGAAAAAAATCGCATACTATAGTATGGCAAAAATGTCAAAATATGACATGTCAAAAAAATGGCTGAAAACAACATAGAATGGCATGTTGAGACACATTATAGTGTATCATGTTGAAAAAACAACCAAAAACATCATATTTTAGCATGTCAAAAAAATGACCAAAAATCGCATACTATAGTATGGCAAAAATGTCAAAGTACGACATGTCAAAAAAATGTCAAAAAACAACACATAATGGAATATTGAGACACATTATACTGCAGCATGTTGAAAAAACAACCAAAAACAACCAAAAACATCATATTTTAGCATGTCAAAAATATGACCAAAAATCGCATACTATAGTATGGCAAAAATGTCAAAATATGACATGTCAAAAAAATGGCTAAAAACAACATAGAATGGCATGTTGAGACACATTATAGTGTATCATGTTGAAAAAACAACCAAAAACAACCAAAAACATCACATTTTAGCATTTCAAAAAAATGACCAAAAATCGCATACTATAGTATGGCAAAAATGTCAAAATATGACATGTCAAAAAAATGGCTGTAAACAACGTAGGATCGAATATTGATACACATTATACTGTAGCATGTTGAAAAAACATCCAATCACAACCAAAAACATCATATTTTAGCATGTCAAAAAAATGAACAAAAATCGCATACTATAGTATGGCAAAAATGTCAAAATATGACATGTCAAAAAAATGGCTGAAAACAATATAGAATGGCATGTTGAGACGCGTTATACTTTAGCAGGTTGAAAAAACAACCAAAAATAACCAAAAACATCATATTTTAGCATGCCAAAAAAATTGACCAAAAATCGCATACTATAGTATGGCAAAAATGTCAAAATATGACATGTCAAAAAAATGGCTGTAAACAACATAGAATGGCGTGTTGAGACACATTATAGTGTATCATGTTGAAAAAACAACCAAAAACAACCAAAAACATCACATTTTAGCATATCAAAAAAATGACCAAAAATCGCATACTATAGTATGGCAAAAATGTCAAAATATGACATGTCAAAAAAATGGCTAAAAACAACATAGAATGGCGTGTTGAGACACATTATAGTGTATCATGTTGAAAAAACAACCAAAAACAACCAAAAACATCACATTTTAGCATATCAAAAAAATGAACAAAAATCGCATACTATAGTATGGCAAAAATGTCAAAATATGACATGTCAAAAAAATGGCTAAAAACAACATAGAATGGCATGTTGAGACACATTATAGTGTATCATGTTGAAAAAACAACCAAAAACAACCAAAAACATCACATTTTAGCATATCAAAAAAATGACCAAAAATCGCATACTATAGTAAGGCAAAAATGTCAAAATATGACATGTCAAAAAAATGGCTAAAAACAACATAGAATGGCATGTTGAGACACATTATAGTGTATCATGTTGAAAAAACAACCAAAAACAACCAAAAGCATCACATTTTAGCATATCAAAAAAATGACCAAAAATCGCATACTATAGTATGGCAAAAATGTCAAAATATGACATGTCAAAAAAATGGCTAAAAACAACGTAGAATCGAATATTGATACACATTATACTGTAGCATGCTGAAAAAACAACCAAAAACAACCAAAAACATCACATTTTAGCATATCAAAAAAATGACCAAAAATCGCATACTATAGTATGGCAAAAATGTCAAAATATGACATGTCAAAAAAATGGCTAAAAACAACATAGAATGACATATTGAGATGAGTTATACAGTACCAGGATGAAAAAACAACCAAAAAACCCCAAAACATCATATTTTAGCATGTCAAAAAAAATTGACCAAAAATCGCATACTATAGTATGGCAAAAATGTCAAAATATGACATGTCCAAAAAATGGCTAAAAACAACATAGAATGGCATGTTGAGACACATTATAGTGTATCATGTTGAAAAACCAACCAAAAATAACCAAAAACATCATATTTTAGCATGCCAAAAAAATTGACCAAAAATCGCATACTATAGTATGGCAAAAATGTCAAAATATGACATGTCAAAAAAATGGCTGTAAACAGCATAGAATGGCGTGTTGAGACACATTATAGTGTATCATGTTGAAAAAACAACCAAAAACAACCAAAAACATCACATTTTAGCATTTCAAAAAAATGACCAAAAATCGCATACTATAGTATGGCAAAAATGTCAAAATATGACATGTCAAAAAAATGGCTAAAAACAACATAGAATGGCGTGTTGAGACACATTATAGTGTATCATGTTGAAAAAACAACCAAAAACAACCAAAAACATCACATTTTAGCATATCAAAAAATGACCAAAAATCGCATACTATAGTATGGCAAAATGTCAAAATATGACATGTCAAAAAATGGCTAAAAACAACATAGAATGGCATGTTGAGACACATTATAGTGTATCATGTTGAAAAACAACCAAAAACAACCAAAAACATCACATTTTAGCATATCAAAAAATGACCAAAAGTCGCATACTATAGTATGGCAAAAATGTCAAAATATGACATGTCAAAAATGGCTAAAAACAACATAGAATGGCATGTTGAGACACATTATAGTGTATCATGTTGAAAAACAACCAAAAACAACCAAAAGCATCACATTTTAGCATATCAAAAAAATGACCAAAAATCGCATACTATAGTATGGCAAAAATGTCAAAATATGACATGTCAAAAAAATGGCTAAAAACAACATAGAATGGCGTGTTGAGACACATTATAGTGTATCATGTTGAAAAAACAACCAAAAACAACCAAAAACATCACATTTTAGCATATCAAAAAAATGACCAAAAATTGCATACTATAGTATGGCAAAAATGTCAAAATATGACATGTCAAAAAATGGCTAAAAACAACATAGAATGGCATGTTGAGACACATTATAGTGTATCATGTTGAAAAACCAACCAAAATAACCAAAAACATCATATTTTAGCATGCCAAAAAATTGACCAAAAATCGCATACTATAGTATGGCAAAAATGTCAAAATATGACATGTCAAAAAATGGCTGTAAACAGCATAGAATGGCGTGTTGAGACACATTATAGTGTATCATGTTGAAAAAACAACCAAAAACAACCAAAAACATCACATTTTAGCATTTCAAAAAATGACCAAAAATCGCATACTATAGTATGGCAAAAATGTCAAAATATGACATGTCAAAAAATGGCTAAAAACAACATAGAATGGCGTGTTGAGACACATTATAGTGTATCATGTTGAAAAAACAACCAAAAACAACCAAAAACATCACATTTTAGCATATCAAAAAAATGACCAAAAATCGCATACTATAGTATGGCAAAAATGTCAAAATATGACATGTCAAAAAATGGCTAAAAACAACATAGAATGGCATGTTGAGACACATTATAGTGTATCATGTTGAAAAACAACCAAAACAACCAAAAACATCACATTTTAGCATATCAAAAAATGACCAAAAATCGCATACTATAGTATGGCAAAAATGTCAAAATATGACATGTCAAAAAATGGCTAAAAACAACATAGAATGGCATGTTGAGACACATTATAGTGTATCATGTTGAAAAAACAACCAAAAACAACCAAAAGCATCACATTTTAGCATATCAAAAAATGACCAAAAATCGCATACTATAGTATGGCAAAATGTCAAAATATGACATGTCAAAAATGGCTAAAAACAACATAGAATGGCGTGTTGAGACACATTATAGTGTATCATGTTGAAAAAACAACCAAAAACAACCAAAAACATCACATTTTAGCATATCAAAAAAATGACCAAAAATCGCATACTATAGTATGGCAAAAATGTCAAAATATGACATGTCAAAAAAATGGCTAAAAACAACATAGAATGGCATGTTGAGACACATTATAGTGTATCATGTTGAAAAAACAACCAAAAACAACCAAAAACATCACATTTTAGCATATCAAAAAAATGACCAAAAATCGCATACTATAGTAAGGCAAAAATGTCAAAATATGACATGTCCAAAAAATGGCTAAAAACAACATAGAATGGCATGTTGAGACACATTATAGTGTATCATGTTGAAAAAACAACCAAAAACAACCAAAAGCATCACATTTTAGCATATCAAAAAAATGACCAAAAATCGCATACTATAGTATGGCAAAAATGTCAAAATATGACATGTCAAAAAAATGGCTAAAAACAACGTAGGATCGAATATTGATACACATTATACTGTAGCATGCTGAAAAAACAACCAAAAACAACCAAAAACATCACATTTTAGCATATCAAAAAAATGAACAAAAATCGCATACTATAGTATGGCAAAAATGTCAAAATATGACATGTCAAAAAAATGGCTGAAAACAATATAGAATGGCATGTTGAGACACATTATAGTGTATCATGTTGAAAAAACAACCAAAAACAACCAAAAACATCACATTTTAGCATTTCAAAAAAATGACCAAAATCGCATACTATAGTAAGGCAAAAATGTCAAAATATGACATGTCAAAAAAATGGCTAAAAACAACATAGAATGGCATATTGAGATGAGTTATACAGTACCAGGATGAAAAAACAACCAAAAAACCCCAAAAACATCATAATTTAGCATGTCAAAAAAATTGACCAAAAATCGCATACTATAGTATGGCAAAAATGTCAAAATATGACATGTCAAAAAAATGGCTAAAAACAACATAGAATGGCATGTTGAGACACATTATAGTGTATCATGTTGAAAAACCAACCAAAAATAACCAAAAACATCATATTTTAGCATGCCAAAAAAATTGACCAAAAATCGCATACTATAGTATGGCAAAAATGTCAAAATATGACATGTCAAAAAAATGGCTGTAAACAGCATAGAATGGCGTGTTGAGACACATTATAGTGTATCATGTTGAAAAAACAACCAAAAACAACCAAAAACATCACATTTTAGCATTTCAAAAAAATGACCAAAAATCGCATACTATAGTATGGCAAAAATGTCAAAATATGACATGTCAAAAAAATGGCTAAAAACAACATAGAATGGCGTGTTGAGACACATTATAGTGTATCATGTTGAAAAACAACCAAAAACAACCAAAAACATCACATTTTAGCATATCAAAAAATGACCAAAAATCGCATACTATAGTATGGCAAAATGTCAAAATATGACATGTCCAAAAAATGGCTAAAAACAACATAGAATGGCATGTTGAGACACATTATAGTGTATCATGTTGAAAAAACAACCAAAAACAACCAAAAACATCACATTTTAGCATATCAAAAAAATGACCAAAAATCGCATACTATAGTATGGCAAAAATGTCAAAATATGACATGTCAAAAAATGGCTAAAAACAACATAGAATGGCATGTTGAGACACATTATAGTGTATCATGTTGAAAAAACAACCAAAAACAACCAAAAGCATCACATTTTAGCATATCAAAAAAATGACCAAAAATCGCATACTATAGTATGGCAAAAATGTCAAAATATGACATGTCAAAAAAATGGCTAAAAACAACATAGAATGGCGTGTTGAGACACATTATAGTGTATCATGTTGAAAAAACAACCAAAAACAACCAAAAACATCACATTTTAGCATATCAAAAAAATGACCAAAAATTGCATACTATAGTATGGCAAAAATGTCAAAATATGACATGTCAAAAAAATGGCTAAAAACAACATAGAATGGCATGTTGAGACACATTATAGTGTATCATGTTGAAAAACAACCAAAAACAACCAAAAACATCACATTTTAGCATATCAAAAATGACCAAAAATCGCATACTATAGTATGGCAAAAATGTCAAAATATGACATGTCAAAAAAATGGCTAAAAACAACATAGAATGGCATGTTGAGACACATTATAGTGTATCATGTTGAAAAAACAACCAAAAACAACCAAAAGCATCACATTTTAGCATATCAAAAAAATGACCAAAAATCGCATACTATAGTATGGCAAAAATGTCAAAATATGACATGTCAAAAAAATGGCTAAAAACAACGTAGGATCGAATATTGATACACATTATACTGTAGCATGCTGAAAAAACAACCAAAAACAACCAAAAACATCACATTTTAGCATATCAAAAAAATGAACAAAAATCGCATACTATAGTATGGCAAAAATGTCAAAATATGACATGTCAAAAAATGGCTGAAAACAATATAGAATGGCATGTTGAGACACATTATAGTGTATCATGTTGAAAAAACAACCAAAAACAACCAAAAACATCACATTTTAGCATATCAAAAAAATGACCAAAAATCGCATACTATAGTATGGCAAAAATGTCAAAATATGACATGTCAAAAAAATGGCTAAAAACAACATAGAATGGCATGTTGAGACACATTATAGTGTATCATGTTGAAAAAACAACCAAAAACAACCAAAAACATCACATTTTAGCATATCAAAAAAATGACCAAAAATCGCATACTATAGTAAGGCAAAAATGTCAAAATATGACATGTCAAAAAAATGGCTAAAAACAACATAGAATGGCATATTGAGATGAGTTATACAGTACCAGGATGAAAAAACAACCAAAAAACCCCAAAAACATCATATTTTAGCATGTCAAAAAAAATTGACCAAAAATCGCATACTATAGTATGGCAAAAATGTCAAAATATGACATGTCCAAAAAATGGCTAAAAACAACATAGAATGGCATGTTGAGACACATTATAGTGTATCATGTTGTAAAAAAAACCAAAAACAACCAAAAGCATCACATTTTAGCATATCAAAAAATGACCAAAAATCGCATACTATAGTATGGCAAAAATGTCAAAATATGACATGTCAAAAAAATGGCTAAAAACAACATAGAATGACATATTGAGATGAGTTATACAGTACCAGGATGAAAAAACAACCAAAAAACCCCAAAAACATCATATTTTAGCATGACAAAAAAAATTGACCAAAAATCGCATACTATAGTATGGCAAAAATGTCAAAATATGACATGTCAAAAAAATGGCTAAAAACAACATAGAATGGCATGTTGAGACACATTATAGTGTATCATGTTGAAAAAACAACCAAAAATAACCAAAAACATCATATTTTAGCATGCCAAAAAAATTGACCAAAAATCGCATACTATAGTATGGCAAAAATGTCAAAATATGACATGTCAAAAAAATGGCTGTAAACAACATAGAATGGCGTGTTGAGACACATTATAGTGTATCATGTTGAAAAAACAACCAAAAACAACCAAAAACATCACATTTTAGCATATCAAAAAAATGACCAAAAATCGCATACTATAGTATGGCAAAAATGTCAAAATATGACATGTCAAAAAAATGGCTAAAAACAACATAGAATGGCATGTTGAGACACATTATAGTGTATCATGTTGTAAAAACAACCAAAAACAACCAAAAGCATCACATTTTAGCATATCAAAAAAATGACCAAAAATCGCATACTATAGTATGGCAAAAATGTCAAAATATGACATGTCAAAAAAATGGCTAAAAACAACGTAGAATCGAATATTGATACACATTATACTGTAGCATGCTGAAAAAACAACCAAAAACAACCAAAAACATCACATTTTAGCATATCAAAAAAATGACCAAAAATCGCATACTATAGTATGGCAAAAATGTCAAAATATGACATGTCAAAAAAATGGCTAAAAACAACATAGAATGACATATTGAGATGAGTTATACAGTACCAGGATGAAAAAACAACCAAAAAACCCCAAAAACATCATATTTTAGCATGACAAAAAAAATTGACCAAAAATCGCATACTATAGTATGGCAAAAATGTCAAAATATGACATGTCAAAAAAATGGCTAAAAACAACATAGAATGGCATGTTGAGACACATTATAGTGTATCATGTTGAAAAAACAACCAAAAACAACCAAAAACATCATATTTTAGCATGTCAAAAAAAATTGACCAAAAATCGCATACTATAGTATGGCAAAAATGTCAAAATATGACATGTCAAAAAAATGGCTAAAAACAACATAGAATGGCATGTTGAGACACATTATAGTGTATCATGTTGAAAAAACAACCAAAAACAACCAAAAACATCACATTTTAGCATATCAAAAAAATGACCAAAAATCGCATACTATAGTATGGCAAAAATGTCAAAATATGACATGTCAAAAAATGGCTAAAAACAACATAGAATGGCATGTTGAGACACATTATAGTGTATCATGTTGAAAAAACAACCAAAAACAACCAAAAACATCACATTTTAGCATATCAAAAAAATGACCAAAAATCGCATACTATAGTATGGCAAAAATGTCAAAATATGACATGTCAAAAAAATGGCTAAAAACAACATAGAATGGCATGTTGAGACACATTATAGTGTATCATGTTGAAAAAACAACCAAAAACAACC
This sequence comes from Plectropomus leopardus, assembly GCF_026936395.1. Classification (NCBI taxonomy): domain Eukaryota; kingdom Metazoa; phylum Chordata; class Actinopteri; order Perciformes; family Serranidae; genus Plectropomus; species Plectropomus leopardus. Next base: position 11,860,228 of record NC_142197.1, read on the forward strand.
AAAAACATCACATTTTAGCATATCAAAAATGACCAAAAATCGCATACTATAGTAAGGCAAAAATGTCAAAATATGACATGTCAAAAAATGGCTAAAAACAACATAGAATGGCGTGTTGAGACACATTATAGTGTATCATGTTGTAAAAACAACCAAAAACAACCAAAAGCATCACATTTTAGCATATCAAAAAAATGACCAAAAATCGCATACTATAGTATGGCAAAAATGTCAAAATATGACATGTCAAAAAAATGGCTAAAAACAACGTAGAATCGAATATTGATACACATTATACTGTAGCATGCTGAAAAAACAACCAAAAACAACCAAAAACATCACATTTTAGCATATCAAAAAAATGACCAAAAATCGCATACTATAGTATGGCAAAAATGTCAAAATATGACATGTCAAAAAAATGGCTAAAAACAACATAGAATGGCATATTGAGATGAGTTATACAGTACCAGGATGAAAAAACAACCAAAAAAACCCAAAAACATCATATTTTAGCATGTCAAAAAAAATTGACCAAAAATCGCATACTATAGTATGGCAAAAATGTCAAAATATGACATGTCAAAAAAATGGCTAAAAACAACATAGAATGGCATGTTGAGACACATTATAGTGTATCATGTTGAAAAAACAACCAAAAATAACCAAAAACATCATATTTTAGCATGCCAAAAAAATTGACCAAAAATCGCATACTATAGTATGGCAAAAATGTCAAAATATGACATGTCAAAAAATGGCTGTAAACAACATAGAATGGCGTGTTGAGACACATTATAGTGTATCATGTTGAAAAAACAACCAAAAACAACCAAAAACATCACATTTTAGCATATCAAAAAATGACCAAAAATCGCATACTATAGTAAGGCAAAAATGTCAAAATATGACATGTCAAAAAAATGGCTAAAAACAACATAGAATGGCATGTTGAGACACATTATAGTGTATCATGTTGAAAAAACAACCAAAAACAACCAAAATCATCACATTTTAGCATATCAAAAAAATGACCAAAAATCGCATACTATAGTATGGCAAAAATGTCAAAATATGACATGTCAAAAAAATGGCTAAAAACAACGTAGAATCGAATATTGATACACATTATACTGTAGCATGCTGAAAAAACAACCAAAAACAACCAAAAACATCACATTTTAGCATATCAAAAAAATGACCAAAAATCGCATACTATAGTATGGCAAAAATGTAAAAATATGACATGTCAAAAAAATGGCTAAAAACAACATAGAATGACATATTGAGATGAGTTATACAGTACCAGGATGAAAAAACAACCAAAAAAACCCAAAAACATCATATTTTAGCATGTCAAAAAAAATTGACCAAAAATCGCATACTATAGTATGGCAAAAATGTCAAAATATGACATGTCAAAAAAATGGCTAAAAACAACATAGAATGGCATGTTGAGACACATTATAGTGTATCATGTTGAAAAAACAACCAAAAACAACCAAAAACATCATATTTTAGCATGTCAAAAAAATGACCAAAAATCGCATACTATAGTATGGCAAAAATGTCAAAATATGACATGTCAAAAAATGGCTGTAAACAACATAGAATGGCGTGTTGAGACACATTATAGTGTATCATGTTGAAAAAACAACCAAAAACAACCAAAAACATCACATTTTAGCATATCAAAAAAATGACCAAAAATCGCATACTATAGTATGGCAAAAATGTAAAAATATGACATGTCAAAAAATGGCTAAAAACAACATAGAATGGCGTGTTGAGACACATTATAGTGTATCATGTTGAAAAAACAACCAAAAACAACCAAAAACATCACATTTTAGCATATCAAAAAAATGACCAAAAATCGCATACTATAGTATGGCAAAAATGTCAAAATATGACATGTCAAAAAAATGGCTAAAAACAACATAGAATGGCATGTTGAGACACATTATAGTGTATCATGTTGAAAAAACAACCAAAAACAACCAAAAACATCACATTTTAGCATATCAAAAAAATGACCAAAAATCGCATACTATAGTAAGGCAAAAATGTCAAAATATGACATGTCAAAAAAATGGCTAAAAACAACATAGAATGGCATGTTGAGACACATTATAGTGTATCATGTTGTAAAAACAACCAAAAACAACCAAAAGCATCACATTTTAGCATATCAAAAAAATGACCAAAAATCGCATACTATAGTATGGCAAAAATGTCAAAATATGACATGTCAAAAAAATGGCTAAAAACAACGTAGAATCGAATATTGATACACATTATACTGTAGCATGCTGAAAAAACAACCAAAAACAACCAAAAACATCACATTTTAGCATATCAAAAAAATGACCAAAAATCGCATACTATAGTATGGCAAAAATGTCAAAATATGACATGTCAAAAAAATGGCTAAAAACAACATAGAATGGCATGTTGAGACACATTATAGTGTATCATGTTGAAAAACCAACCAAAAATAACCAAAAACATCATATTTTAGCATGCCAAAAAAATTGACCAAAAATCGCATACTATAGTATGGCAAAAATGTCAAAATATGACATGTCAAAAAAATGGCTGTAAACAACATAGAATGGCGTGTTGAGACACATTATAGTGTATCATGTTGAAAAAACAACCAAAAACAACCAAAAACATCACATTTTAGCATATCAAAAAAATGACCAAAAATCGCATACTATAGTATGGCAAAAATGTCAAAATATGACATGTCAAAAAATGGCTAAAAACAACATAGAATGGTATGTTGAGACACATTATAGTGTATCATGTTGTAAAAACAACCAAAAACAACCAAAAACATCACATTTTAGCATATCAAAAAAATGACCAAAAATCGCATACTATAGTATGGCAAAAATGTCAAAATATGACATGTCAAAAAAATGGCTAAAAACAACATAGAATGGCATGTTGAGACACATTATAGTGTATCATGTTGAAAAAACAACCAAAAACAACCAAAAACATCACATTTTAGCATATCAAAAAAATGACCAAAAATCGCATACTATAGTATGGCAAAAATGTCAAAATATGACATGTCAAAAAAATGGCTAAAAACAACATAGAATGGCATGTTGAGACACATTATAGTGTATCATGTTGAAAAAACAACCAAAAACAACCAAAAACATCACATTTTAGCATATCAAAAAAATGACCAAAAATCGCATACTATAGTAAGGCAAAAATGTCAAAATATGACATGTCAAAAAAATGGCTAAAAACAACATAGAATGGCATGTTGAGACACATTATAGTGTATCATGTTGAAAAAACAACCAAAAACAACCAAAAGCATCACATTTAGCATATCAAAAAATGACCAAAAATCGCATACTATAGTATGGCAAAAATGTCAAAATATGACATGTCAAAAAAATGGCTAAAAACAACGTAGAATCGAATATTGATACACATTATACTGTAGCATGCTGAAAAAACAACCAAAAACAACCAAAAACATCATATTTTAGCATGTCAAAAAAATGACCAAAAATCGCATACTATAGTAAGGCAAAAATGTCAAAATATGACATGTCAAAAAATGGCTAAAACAACATAGAATGGCATGTTGAGACACATTATAGTGTATCATGTTGAAAAACCAACCAAAATAACCAAAAAACATCATACTTTAGCATGTCAAAAAAAATTGACCAAAAATCGCATACTATAGTATGGCAAAAATGTCAAAATATGACATGTCAAAAAAATGGCTAAAAACAACATAGAATGGCGTGTTGAGACACATTATAGTGTATCATGTTGAAAAACAACCAAAAACAACCAAAAACATCACATTTTAGCATATCAAAAAATGACCAAAAATCGCATACTATAGTATGGCAAAAATGTCAAAATATGACATGTCAAAAAATGGCTAAAAACAACATAGAATGGCGTGTTGAGACACATTATAGTGTATCATGTTGAAAAAACAACCAAAAACAACCAAAAACATCACATTTTAGCATATCAAAAAAATGACCAAAAATCGCATACTATAGTAAGGCAAAAATGTCAAAATATGACATGTCAAAAAATGGCTAAAAACAACATAGAATGGCATGTTGAGACACATTATAGTGTATCATGTTGAAAAACAACCAAAAACAACCAAAAACATCACATTTTAGCATATCAAAAAATGACCAAAAATCGCATACTATAGTATGGCAAAAATGTCAAAATATGACATGTCAAAAAAATGGCTAAAAACAACACAGAATGGCATGCTGAGACACATTATAGTGTATCATGTTGAAAAACAACCAAAACAACCAAAAGCATCACATTTTAGCATATCAAAAAAATGACCAAAAATCGCATACTATAGTATGGCAAAAATGTCAAAATATGACATGTCAAAAAAATGGCTAAAAACAACATAGAATGGCGTGTTGAGACACATTATAGTGTATCATGTTGAAAAAACAACCAAAAACAACCAAAAACATCACATTTTAGCATATCAAAAAATGACCAAAAATCGCATACTATAGTATGGCAAAAATGTCAAAATATGACATGTCAAAAAATGGCTAAAAACAACATAGAATGGCGTGTTGAGACACATTATAGTGTATCATGTTGAAAAAACAACCAAAAACAACCAAAAACATCACATTTTAGCATATCAAAAAAATGACCAAAAATCGCATACTATAGTAAGGCAAAATGTCAAAATATGACATGTCAAAAAAATGGCTAAAAACAACATAGAATGGCATGTTGAGACACATTATAGTGTATCATGTTGAAAAAACAACCAAAAACAACCAAAAACATCACATTTTAGCATATCAAAAAAATGAACAAAAATCGCATACTATAGTATGGCAAAAATGTCAAAATATGACATGTCAAAAAAATGGCTAAAAACAACGTAGGATCGAATATTGATACACATTATACTGTAGCATGCTGAAAAAACAACCAAAAACAACCAAAAACATCACATTTTAGCATATCAAAAAAATGAACAAAAATCGCATACTATAGTATGGCAAAAATGTCAAAATATGACATGTCAAAAAAATGGCTGAAAACAATATAGAATGGCATGTTGAGACGCGTTATAGTGTATCATGTTGAAAAACAACCAAAAACAACCAAAAAACATCACATTTTAGCATTTCAAAAAATGACCAAAAATCGCATACTATAGTATGGCAAAAATGTCAAAATATGACATGTCAAAAAATGGCAGAAAACAACATAGAATGGCATGTTGAGACACATTATAGTGTATCATGTTGAAAAAACAACCAAAAACAACCAAAAGCATCACATTTTAGCATATCAAAAAAATGACCAAAAATCGCATACTATAGTAAGGCAAAAATGTCAAAATATGACATGTCAAAAAAATGGCTAAAAACAACGTAGGATCGAATATTGATACACATTATACTGTAGCATGCTGAAAAAACAACCAAAAACAACCAAAAACATCACATTTTAGCATATCAAAAAAATGAACAAAAATCGCATACTATAGTATGGCAAAAATGTCAAAATATGACATGTCAAAAAAATGGCTGAAAACAATATAGAATGGCATGTTGAGACACATTATAGTGTATCATGTTGAAAAAACAACCAAAAACAACCAAAAACATCACATTTTAGCATTTCAAAAAAATGACCAAAAATCGCATACTATAGTATGGCAAAAATGTCAAAGTACGACATGTCAAAAAATGGCTAAAAACAACATAGAATGGCGTGTTGAGACACATTATAGTGTATCATGTTGAAAAAACAACCAAAAACAACCAAAAACATCACATTTTAGCATATCAAAAAAATGACCAAAAATCGCATACTATAGTAAGGCAAAAATGTCAAAATATGACATGTCAAAAAAATGGCTAAAAACAACATAGAATGGCATATTGAGATGAGTTATACAGTACCAGGATGAAAAAACAACCAAAAAACCCCAAAAACATCATATTTTAGCATGTCAAAAAAATGACCAAAAATCGCATACTATAGTATGGCAAAAATGTCAAAATATGACATGTCAAAAAAATGGCTAAAAACAACATAGAATGGCATACTGAGATGAGTTAAACAGTACCAGGATGAAAAAACAACCAAAAAACCCCAAAAACATCATATTTTAGCATGTCAAAAAAAATTGACCAAAAATCGCATACTATAGTATGGCAAAAATGTCAAAATATGACATGTCAAAAAAATGGCTAAAAACAACATAGAATGGCATGTTGAGACACATTATAATGTATCATGTTGAAAAAACAACCAAAAACAACCAAAAACATCACATTTTAGCATATCAAAAAAATGACCAAAAATCGCATACTATAGTATGGCAAAAATGTCAAAATATGACATGTCAAAAAAATGGCTAAAAACAACATAGAATGGCATGTTGAGACACATTATAGTGTATCATGTTGAAAAAACAACCAAAAACAACCAAAAACATCACATTTTAGCATATCAAAAAAATGACCAAAAATCGCATACTATAGTATGGCAAAAATGTCAAAATATGACATGTCAAAAAAATGGCTAAAAACAACGTAGGATCGAATATTGATACACATTATACTGTAGCATGCTGAAAAAACAACCAAAAACAACCAAAAACATCATATTTCAGCATGTCAAAAAAATGACCAAAAATCGCATACTATAGTATGGCAAAAATGTCAAAATATGACATGTCAAAAAAATGTCAAAAAACAACACAGAATAGAATATTGAGACACATTATACTGCAGCATGTTGAAAAAACACCCCTAAACAACCAAAAACATCATATTTTAGCATGTCAAAAATATGACAAAAAATCGCATACTATAGTATGGCAAAAATGTCAAAATATGACATGTCAAAAAATGGCTAAAAACAACATAGAATGGCATGTTGAGACACATTATAGTGTATCATGTTGAAAAAACAACCAAAAACAACCAAAAACATCATATTTTAGCATGTCAAAAAAATGAACAAAAATCGCATACTATAGTATGGCAAAAATGTCAAAATATGACTCGTCAAAAAAATGTCAAAAAACAACACAGAATAGAATATTGAGACACATTATACTGCAGCATGTTGAAAAAACAACCAAAAACAACCAAAAACATCATATTTCAGCATGTCAAAAATATGACCAAAAATCGCATACTATAGTATGGCAAAAATGGCAAAATATGACATGTCAAAAAAATGGCTAAAAACAACATAGAACTCCATCAAAACGCAGGACAGAAACAGACTCTCCAACGAACATCTCGGACAATGCCTCAGGATTGCCACAACTGAATACAGGCCCGACATCGTTCTCACTTCTCTCACTGAATGTTATGTGAATCTCCAGCTCTTTCCCCCAAATTAACGATCATGGGTTGATGTGTTTTTATCATATGTATAAAATCTGACAGACTCTCTCTCTCTCTCTCTGTGTGTCTCTCTCTTTCTCAGTATGTCTGTGTTTCTATTCTCTGCCAGGGAGCTTGTGAGGTGCTGACAGGAATTTGTGCCTCAGAATGGGCTTTGAGACGTTTACTAATAAGCCCACAAACACCGGTTTAGAGTTTTTGTGTTTGTGAACTGTTGTGAACTGATATTTCATAGGTGGGTTCTCTTAACTCTGTATGTTGATGATTTTCAGAAATGTTTGTGGACATTTTACAGTAGGCTAGTTCACACTGTTCCTTTCCTGTTGAGTGCCACAACTGTTATATATTATATATTTGTGAATATTTTGAATATCAAAATAAATTCCACCTGCTCAACTCTCATTGTCTTTATTTATGTTAGGCCTCTATTGTCGGTGGTTGTTTAAGTGTAAGAACACGATGAAAACTGTTACATCCACATTGTATTAATATTGTAATTAAATAACAACAATAATAACGATAGCGGCAGCAACACGATTTGTCTGTATAAATAAAATTTTCTTAGCAAAGTGGGAATAAAAACTGGACCTGGCCCTTCGCTTTGAATATTTCACATACTTTGGCCCTTGGGGAAAATTAATTGGGGAACCCTACATTATAGTGTATCATGTTGAAAAAACAACCAAATACAACCAAAAACATCACATTTTAGCATATCAAAAAAATGACCAAAAATCGCATACTATAGTATGGCAAAAATGTCAAAATATGACATGTCAAAAAAATGGCTAAAAACAACATAGAATGGCACGTTGAGACACATTATAGTGTATCATGTTGAAAAAACAACCAAAAACAACCAAAAACATCACATTTTAGCATTTCAAAAAAATGACCAAAAATCGCATACTATAGTAAGGCAAAAATGTCAAAATATGACATGTCAAAAAAATGGCTAAAAACAACACAGAGTGGCATGTTGAGACACATTATAGTGTATCATGTTGAAAAAACAACCAAAAACATCACATTTTAGCATATCAAAAAAAAGACCAAAAATCGCATACTATAGTATGGCAAAAATGTCAAAATATGACATGTCAAAAAAATGGCTAAAAACAACATAGAATGGCGTGTTGAGACACATTATAGTGTATCATGTTGAAAAAACAACCAAAAACAACCAAAAACATCACATTTAAGCATATCAAAAAAATGACCAAAAATCGCATACTATAGTATGGCAAAAATGTCAAAATATGACATGTCAAAAAAATGGTTAAAAACAACATAGGATCGAATATTGATACACATTATACTGTAGCATGCTGAAAAAACACCCAAAAACAACCAAAAACATCATATTTTAGCATGTCAAAAAAATGAACAAAAATCGCATACTATAGTATGGCAAAAATGTCAAAATATGACATGTCAAAAAAATGGCTAAAAACAACATAGAATGGCATGTTGAGACACATTATAGTGTGTTGTGTTGAAAAAACAACCAAAAACAACCAAAAACATCACATTTTAGCATTTCAAAAAAATGACCAAAAATCGCATACTATAGTAAGGCAAAAATGTCAAAATATGACATGTCAAAAAATGGCTAAAAACAACGTAGAGTGGAATATTGATACACATTATACTGTAGCATGTTGAAAAAACATCCAAAAACAACCAAAAACATCATATTTTAGCATGTCAAAAAAATGACCAAAAATCGCATACTATAGTAAGGCAAAAATGTCAAAATATGACATGTCAAAAAAATGGTTAAAAACAACATAGGATCGAATATTGATACACATTATACTGTAGCATGCTGAAAAAACACCCAAAAACAACCAAAAACATCATATTTTAGCATGTCAAAAAAATGAACAAAAATCGCATACTATAGTATGGCAAAAATGTCAAAATATGACATGTCAAAAAATGGCTAAAAACAACATAGAATGGCGTGTTGAGACACATTATAGTGTATCATGTTGAAGAAACAACCAAAAACAACCAAAAACATCACATTTTAGCATATCAAAAAATGACCAAAAATCGCATACTATAGTATGGCAAAAATGTCAAAATATGACATGTCAAAAAATGGCTGTAAACAACGTAGAATCGAATATTGATACACATTATACTGTAGCATGTTGAAAACACACCCCTAAACAACCAAAAACATCACATTTTAGCATATCAAAAAAATGACCAAAAATCGCATACTATAGTAAGGCAAAAATGTCAAAATATGACATGTCAAAAAAATGGCTAAAAACAACATAGAATGGCATGTTGAGACACATTATAGTGTATCATGTTGAAAAAACAACCAAAAACAACCAAAAACATCACATTTTAGCATATCAAAAAAATGACCAAAAATCGCATACTATAGTATGGCAAAAATGTCAAAATATGACATGTCAAAAAAATGGCTAAAAACAACATAGAATGGCATGTTGAGACACATTATAGTGTATCATGTTGAAAAAACAACCAAAAACAACCAAAAACATCACATTTTAGCATATCAAAAAATGACCAAAAATCGCATACTATAGTATGGCAAAAATGTCAAAATATGACATGTCAAAAAATGGCTAAAAACAACATAGAATGGCACGTTGAGACACATTATAGTGTATCATGTTGAAAAACAACCAAAAACAACCAAAAACATCACATTTTAGCATTTCAAAAAATGACCAAAAATCGCATACTATAGTATGGCAAAAATGTCAAAATATGACATGTCAAAAAAATGGCTAAAAACAACACAGAATGGCATGTTGAGACACATTATAGTGTATCATGTTGAAAAAACAACCAAAAACAACCAAAAACATCACATTTTAGCATATCAAAAAAATGACCAAAAATCGCATACTATAGTATGGCAAAAATGTCAAAATATGACATGTCAAAAAAATGGCTAAAAACAACATAGAATGGCGTGTTGAGACACATTATAGTGTATCATGTTGAAAAAACAACCAAAAACAACCAAAAACATCACATTTAAGCATATCAAAAAAATGACCAAAAATCGCATACTATAGTATGGCAAAAATGTCAAAATATGACATGTCAAAAAAATGGTTAAAAACAACATAGAATGGCGTGTTGAGACACATTATAGTGTATCATGTTGAAAAACAACCAAAAACAACCAAAAACATCACATTTTAGCATGTCAAAAAAATGACCAAAAATCGCATACTATAGTAAGGCAAAAATGTCAAAATATGACATGTCAAAAAAATGGTTAAAAACAACATAGGATCGAATATTGATACACATTATACTGTAGCATGCTGAAAAAACACCCAAAAACAACCAAAAACATCATATTTTAGCATGTCAAAAAAATGAACAAAAATCGCATACTATAGTATGGCAAAAATGTCAAAATATGACATGTCAAAAAAATGGCTAAAAACAACATAGAATGGCACATTGAGACACATTATAGTGTATCATGTTGAAGAAACAACCAAAAACAACCAAAAACATCACATTTTAGCATTTCAAAAAAATGACCAAAAATCGCATACTATAGTATGGCAAAAATGTCAAAATATGACATGTCAAAAAAATGGCTGTAAACAACGTAAAATCGAATATTGATACACATTATACTGTAGCATGTTGAAAAAACAACCAAAAACAACCAAAAACATCATATTTTAGCATGTCAAAAAAATGACCAAAAATCGCATACTATAGTATGGCAAAAATGTCAAAATATGACATGTCAAAAAAATGGCTAAAAACAACATAGAATGGCGTGTTGAGACACATTATAGTGTATCATGTTGAAAAACAACCAAAAACAACCAAAAACATCACATTTTAGCATATCAAAAAATGAACAAAAATCGCATACTATAGTATGGCAAAAATGTCAAAATATGACATGTCAAAAAAATGGCTAAAAACAACATAGAATGGCACATTGAGACACATTATAGTGTATCATGTTGAAGAAACAACCAAAAACAACCAAAAACATCACATTTTAGCATATCAAAAAAATGACCAAAAATCGCATACTATAGTAAGGCAAAAATGTCAAAATATGACATGTCAAAAAAATGGCTAAAAACAACATAGAATGGCATGTTGAGACACATTATAGTGTATCATGTTGAAAAAACAACCAAAAACAACCAAAAACATCACATTTTAGCATATCAAAAAAATGACCAAAAATCGCATACTATAGTATGGCAAAAATGTCAAAATATGACATGTCAAAAAAATGGCTAAAAACAACATAGAATGGCATGTTGAGACACATTATAGTGTATCATGTTGAAAAAACAACCAAAAACAACCAAAAACATCACATTTTAGCATATCAAAAAAATGACCAAAAATCGCATACTATAGTATGGCAAAAATGTCAAAATATGACATGTCAAAAAAATGGCTAAAAACAACATAGAATGGCATGTTGAGACACATTATAGTGTATCATGTTGAAAAACAACCAAAAACAACCAAAAACATCACATTTTAGCATATCAAAAAATGACCAAAAATCGCATACTATAGTATGGCAAAATGTCAAAATATGACATGTCAAAAAATGGCTAAAAACAACATAGAATAGCATGTTGAGACACATTATAGTGTATCATCTTTAAAAAACAACCAAAAACAACCAAAAACATCACATTTTAGCATATCAAAAAATGACCAAAATCGCATACTATAGTATGGCAAAATGTCAAAATATGACATGTCAAAAAATGGCTAAAAACAACATAGAATGGCATGTTGAGACACATTATAGTGTATCATGTTGAAAAAACAACCAAAAACAACCAAAAACATCACATTTTAGCATATCAAAAAAATGACCAAAAATCGCATACTATAGTATGGCAAAAATGTCAAAATATGACATGTCAAAAAAATGGCTAAAAACAACATAGAATGGCATGTTGAGACACATTATAGTGTATCATGTTGAAAAAACAACCAAAAACAACCAAAAACATCACATTTTAGCATATCAAAAAAATGACCAAAAATCGCATACTATAGTATGGCAAAAATGTCAAAATATGACATGTCAAAAAATGGCTAAAAACAACATAGAATGGCATGTTGAGACACATTATAGTGTATCATGTTGAAAAAACAACCAAAAACAACCAAAAACATCACATTTTAGCATATCAAAAATGACCAAAAATCGCATACTATAGTATGGCAAAATGTCAAAATATGACATGTCAAAAAATGGCTAAAAACAACATAGAATGGCATGTTGAGACACATTATAGTGTATCATGTTGAAAAAACAACCAAAAACAACCAAAAACATCACATTTTAGCATATCAAAAAATGACCAAAAATCGCATACTATAGTATGGCAAAAATGTCAAAATATGACATGTCAAAAAATGGCTAAAAACAACATAGAATGGCATGTTGAGACACATTATAGTGTATCATGTTGAAAAAACAACCAAAAACAACCAAAAACATCACATTTTAGCATATCAAAAAAATGACCAAAAATCGCATACTATAGTATGGCAAAAATGTCAAAATATGACATGTCAAAAAAATGGCTAAAAACAACATAGAATGGCATGTTGAGACACATTATAGTGTATCATGTTGTAAAAACAACCAAAAACAACCAAAAACATCACATTTTAGCATATCAAAAAATGACCAAAAATCGCATACTATAGTATGGCAAAATGTCAAAATATGACATGTCAAAAAATGGCTAAAAACAACACAGAATGGCATGTTGAGACACATTATAGTGTATCATGTTGAAAAAACAACCAAAAACAACCAAAAACATCACATTTTAGCATATCAAAAAAATGACCAAAAATCGCATACTATAGTATGGCAAAATGTCAAAATATGACATGTCAAAAAATGGCTAAAAACAACATAGAATGGCATGTTGAGACACATTATAGTGTATCATGTTGAAAAAACAACCAAAAACAACCAAAAACATCACATTTTAGCATATCAAAAAAATGACCAAAAATCGCATACTATAGTATGGCAAAAATGTCAAAATATGACATGTCAAAAAAATGGCTAAAAACAACATAGAATGGCGTGTTGAGACACATTATAGTGTATCATGTTGAAAAAACAACCAAAAACAACCAAAAACATCACATTTTAGCATATCAAAAAAATGACCAAAAATCGCATACTATAGTATGGCAAAAATGTCAAAATATGACATGTCAAAAAATGGCTAAAAACAACATAGAATGGCGTGTTGAGACACATTATAGTGTATCATGTTGAAAAAACAACCAAAAACAACCAAAAACATCACATTTTAGCATATCAAAAATGACCAAAAATCGCATACTATAGTATGGCAAAAATGTCAAAATATGACATGTCAAAAAAATGGCTAAAAACAACATAGAATGGCATGTTGAGACACATTATAGTGTATCATGTTGAAAAAACAACCAAAAACAACCAAAAACATCACATTTTAGCATATCAAAAAAATGACCAAAAATCGCATACTATAGTATGGCAAAAATGTCAAAATACGACATATCAAAAAAATGTCTAAAAACAACATAGAATGGCATGTTGAGACATATTACACTGCAGCATGTTGAAAAAACAACCAAAAACAACCAAAAACATCACATTTTAGCATATCAAAAAAATGACCAAAAATCGCATACTATAGTATGGCAAAAATGTCAAAATATGACATGTCAAAAAAATGGCTAAAAACAACATAGAATGGCATGTTGAGACACATTATAGTGTATCATGTTGAAAAAAAAACAAAAAAAAACAAAAACATCACATTTTAGCATATCAAAAATGACCAAAAATCGCATACTATAGTAAGGCAAAAATGTCAAAATATGACATGTCAAAAAAATGGCTAAAAACAACATAGAATGGCATGTTGAGACACATTATAGTGTATCATGTTGAAAAAACAACCAAAAACAACCAAAAACATCACATTTTAGCATATCAAAAAAATGACCAAAAATCGCATACTATAGTATGGCAAAAATGTCAAAATATGACATGTCAAAAAATGGCTAAAAACAACATAGAATGGCATGTTGAGACACATTATAGTGTATCATGTTGAAAAACAACCAAAAACAACCAAAAACATCACATTTTAGCATATCAAAAAATGACCAAAAATCGCATACTATAGTATGGCAAAATTGACAAAATATGACATATCAAAAAATGGCTAAAAACAACATAGAATGGCGTGTTGAGACACATTATAGTGTATCATGTTGAAAAAACAACCAAAAACAACCAAAAACATCACATTTTAGCATATCAAAAAAATGACCAAAAATCGCATACTATAGTATGGCAAAAATGTCAAAATATGACATGTCAAAAAAATGGCTAAAAACAACATAGAATGGCATGTTGAGACACATTATAGTGTATCATGTTGTAAAAACAACCAAAAACAACCAAAAACATCACATTTTAGCATATCAAAAAAATGACCAAAAATCGCATACTATAGTATGGCAAAAATGTCAAAATATGACATGTCAAAAAAATGGCTAAAAACAACATAGAATGGCGTGTTGAGACACATTATAGTGTATCATGTTGAAAAAACAACCAAAAACAACCAAAAACATCACATTTTAGCATATCAAAAAAATGAACAAAAATCGCATACTATAGTATGGCAAAAATGTCAAAATATGACATGTCAAAAAATGGCTAAAAACAACACAGAATGGCATGTTGAGACACATTATAGTGTATCATGTTGAAAAACAACCAAAAACAACCAAAACATCACATTTTAGCATGTCAAAAAAATGACCAAAAATCGCATACTATAGTATGGCAAAATGTCAAAATATGACATGTCAAAAAATGGCTAAAAACAACATAGAATGGCATGTTGAGACACATTATAGTGTATCATGTTGAAAAAACAACCAAAAACAACCAAAAACATCATATTTTAGCATATCAAAAAAATGACCAAAAATCGCATACTATAGTATGGCAATATTGCCAAAATGTGACTTGTCAGAAAAATAGATGAAAACAACATAGAATAGCCTGTTCAGACGCGATATAATGTAGCATGTTGAAATAACGACCAAAAACAACCAAAAACATCACATTTTAGCATATCAAAAAAATGACCAAAAATCGCATACTATAGTATGGCAAAAATGTCAAAATATGACATGTCAAAAAAATGGCTAAAAACAACATAGAATGGCATGTTGAGACACATTATAGTGTATCATGTTGAAAAACAACCAAAAACAACCAAAAACATCACATTTTAGCATATCAAAAAATGACCAAAAATCGCATACTATAGTAAGGCAAAATGTCAAAATATGACATGTCAAAAAATGGCTAAAAACAACATAGAATGGCATGTTGAGACACATTATAGTGTATCATGTTGAAAAAACAACCAAAAACAACCAAAAACATCACATTTTAGCATATCAAAAAAAATTGACCAAAAATCGCATACTATAGTATGGCAAAAATGTCAAAATATGACATGTTAAAAAAATGGCTAAAAACAACATAGAATGGCGTGTTGAGACACATTATAGTGTATCATGTTGTAAAAACAACCAAAAACAACCAAAAACATCACATTTTAGCATATCAAAAAAATGACCAAAAATCGCATACTATAGTATGGCAAAAATGTCAAAATATGACATGTCAAAAAAATGGCTAAAAACAACACAGAATGGCATGTTGAGACACATTATAGTGTATCATGTTGAAAAAACAACCAAAAACAACCAAAAACATCACATTTTAGCATATCAAAAAAATGACCAAAAATCGCATACTATAGTATGGCAAGAATGTCAAAATATGACATGTCAAAAAATGGCTAAAAACAACATAGAATGGCGTGTTGAGACACATTATAGTGTATCATGTTGAAAAAACAACCAAAAACAACCAAAAACATCACATTTTAGCATATCAAAAAAATGAACAAAAATCGCATACTATAGTAAGGCAAAAATGTCAAAATATGACATGTCAAAAAAATGGCTAAAAACAACATAGAATGGCATGTTGAGACACATTATAGTGTATCATGTTGAAAAAACAACCAAAAACAACCAAAAACATCACATTTTAGCATATCAAAAAAATGACCAAAAATCGCATACTATAGTATGGCAAAAATGTCAAAATATGACATGTTAAAAAAATGGCTAAAAACAACATAGAATGGCGTGTTGAGACACATTATAGTGTATCATGTTGTAAAAACAACCAAAAACAACCAAAAACATCACATTTTAGCATATCAAAAAAATGACCAAAAATCGCATACTATAGTATGGCAAAAATGTCAAAATATGACATATCAAAAAAATGGCTAAAAACAACACAGAATGGCATGTTGAGACACATTATAGTGTATCATGTTGAAAAAACAACCAAAAACAACCAAAAACATCACATTTTAGCATATCAAAAAAATGACCAAAAATCGCATACTATAGTATGGCAAAAATGTCAAAATATGACATGTCAAAAAAATGGCTAAAAACAACATAGAATGGCGTGTTGAGACACATTATAGTGTATCATGTTGAAAAAACAACCAAAAACAACCAAAAACATCACATTTTAGCATATCAAAAAAATGAACAAAAATCGCATACTATAGTAAGGCAAAAATGTCAAAATATGACATGTCAAAAAAATGGCTAAAAACAACACAGAATGGCATGCTGAGACACATTATAGTGTATCATGTTGAAAAAACAACCAAAAACAACCAAAAACATCACATTTTAGCATATCAAAAAAATGACCAAAAATCGCATACTATAGTATGGCAAAAATGTCAAAATATGACATGTCAAAAAATGGCTAAAAACAACATAGAATGGCGTGTTGAGACACATTATAGTGTATCATGTTGTAAAAACAACCAAAAACAACCAAAAACATCACATTTTAGCATATCAAAAAAATGACCAAAAATCGCATACTATAGTATGGCAAAAATGTCAAAATATGACATGTCAAAAAAATGTCAAAAAACAACGTAGGATCGAATATTGATACACATTATACTGTAGCATGCTGAAAAAACAACCAAAAACAACCAAAAACATCACATTTTAGCATATCAAAAAAAAGACCAAAAATCGCATACTATAGTATGGCAAAAATGTCAAAATATGACATGTCAAAAAAATGGCTAAAAACAACATAGAATGGCACGTTGAGACACATTATAGTGTATCATGTTGAAAAAACAACCAAAAACAACCAAAAACATCACATTTTAGCATTTCAAAAAAATGACCAAAAATCGCATACTATAGTATGGCAAAAATGTCAAAATATGACATGTCAAAAAAATGGCTGTAAACAACGTAGAATCGAATATTGATACACATTATACTGTAGCATGTTGAAAAAACAACCAAAAACAACCAAAAACATCATATTTTAGCATGTCAAAAATATGACCAAAAATCGCATACTATAGTATGGCAAAATGTCAAAATATGACATGTCAAAAAATGGCTAAAAACAACATAGAATGGCGTATTGAGACACATTATAGTGTATCATGTTGAAAAAACAACCAAAAACAACCAAAAACATCACATTTTAGCATATCAAAAAAATGAACAAAAATCGCATACTATAGTAAGGCAAAAATGTCAAAATATGACATGTCAAAAAAATGGCTAAAAACAACACAGAATGGCATGCTGAGACACATTATAGTGTATCATGTTGAAAAAACAACCAAAAACAACCAAAAACATCACATTTTAGCATATCAAAAAAATGACCAAAAATCGCATACTATAGTATGGCAAAAATGTCAAAATATGACATGTCAAAAAAATGGCTAAAAACAACATAGAATGGCGTGTTGAGACACATTATAGTGTATCATGTTGAAAAAACAACCAAAAACAACCAAAAACATCACATTTTAGCATATCAAAAAAATGACCAAAAATCGCATACTATAGTATGGCAAAAATGTCAAAATATGACATGTCAAAAAAATGGCTAAAAACAACATAGAATGGCGTGTTGAGACACATTATAGTGTATCATGTTGAAAAACAACCAAAAACAACCAAAAACATCACATTTTAGCATATCAAAAATGACCAAAAATCGCATACTATAGTATGGCAAAATGTCAAAATATGACATGTCAAAAAATGGCTAAAAACAACATAGAATGGCGTGTTGAGACACATTATAGTGTATCATGTTGAAAAACAACCAAAAACAACCAAAAACATCACATTTTAGCATATCAAAAAATGACCAAAAATCGCATACTATAGTATGGCAAAATGTCAAAATATGACATGTCAAAAAATGGCTAAAAACAACATAGAATGGCATGTTGAGACACATTATAGTGTATCATGTTGAAAAACAACCAAAAACAACCAAAAACATCACATTTTAGCATATCAAAAATGACCAAAAATCGCATACTATAGTATGGCAAAAATGTCAAAATATGACATGTCAAAAATGGCTAAAAACAACATAGAATGGCGTGTTGAGACACATTATAGTGTATCATGTTGAAAAAACAACCAAAACAACCAAAAACATCACATTTTAGCATTTCAAAAAAATGACCAAAAATCGCATACTATAGTATGGCAAAAATGTCAAAATATGACATGTCAAAAAAATGGCTAAAAACAACACAGAATGGCATGCTGAGACACATTATAGTGTATCATGTTGAAAAAACAACCAAAAACAACCAAAAACATCACATTTTAGCATATCAAAAAAATGACCAAAAACCGCATACTATAGTATGGCAAAAATGTCAAAATATGACATGTCAAAAAATGGCTAAAAACAACATAGAATGGCGTGTTGAGACACATTATAGTGTATCATGTTGAAAAACAACCAAAAACAACCAAAAACATCACATTTTAGCATTTCAAAAATGACCAAAAATCGCATACTATAGTATGGCAAAATGTCAAAATATGACATGTCAAAAAATGGCTAAAAACAACACAGAATGGCATGCTGAGACACATTATAGTGTATCATGTTGAAAAAACAACCAAAAACAACCAAAAACATCACATTTTAGCACATCAAAAATGACCAAAAAATCGCATACTATAGTATGGCAAAATGTCAAAATATGACATGTCAAAAAATGGCTAAAAACAACATAGAATGGCGTGTTGAGACACATTATAGTGTATCATGTTGAAAAAACAACCAAAAACAACCAAAAACATCACATTTTAGCATATCAAAAAAATGACCAAAAATCGCATACTATAGTATGGCAAAAATGTCAAAATATGACATGTCAAAAAAATGGCTAAAAACAACATAGAATGGCGTGTTGAGACACATTATAGTGTATCATGTTGAAAAAACGACCAAAAACAACCAAAAACATCACATTTTAGCATATCAAAAAAATGACCAAAAATCGCATACTATAGTAAGGCAAAAATGTCAAAATATGACATGTCAAAAAAATGGCTAAAAACAACAGAATGGCATGTTGAGACACATTATAGTGTATCATGTTGAAAAAACAACCAAAAACAACCAAAAGCATCACATTTTAGCATATCAAAAAAATGACCAAAAATCGCATACTATAGTATGGCAAAAATGTCAAAATATGACATGTCAAAAAAATGTCAAAAAACAACGTAGGATCGAATATTGATACACTTTATACTGTAGCATGCTGAAAAAACAACCAAAAACAACCAAAAACATCACATTTTAGCATATCAAAAAATGAACAAAAATCGCATACTATAGTATGGCAAAAATGTCAAAATATGACATGTCAAAAAATGGCTAAAAACAACACAGAATGGCATGTTGAGACACATTATAGTGTATCATGTTGAAAAAACAACCAAAAACAACCAAAAACATCACATTTTAGCATGTCAAAAAAATGACCAAAAATCGCATACTATAGTATGGCAAAAATGTCAAAATATGACATGTCAAAAAAATGGCTAAAAACAACATAGAATGGCATGTTGAGACACATTATAGTGTATCATGTTGAAAAAACAACCAAAAACAACCAAAAACATCACATTTTAGCATATCAAAAAAATGACCAAAAATCGCATACTATAGTATGGCAATATTGCCAAAATGTGACTTGTCAGAAAAATAGATGAAAACAACATAGAATAGCCTGTTCAGACGCGATATAATGTAGCATGTTGAAATAACGACCAAAAACAACCAAAAACATCACATTTTAGCATATCAAAAAAATGACCAAAAATCGCATACTATAGTATGGCAAAAATGTCAAAATATGACATGTCAAAAAAATGGCTAAAAACAACATAGAATGGCATGTTGAGACACATTATAGTGTATCATGTTGAATAAAAAACCAAAAACAACCAAAAACATCACATTTTAGCATATCAAAAATGACCAAAAATCGCATACTATAGTATGGCAAAATGTCAAAATATGACATATCAAAAAATGGCTAAAAACAACACAGAATGGCATGTTGAGACACATTATAGTGTATCATGTTGTAAAAACAACCAAAACCAACCAAAAACATCACATTTTAGCATATCAAAAAAATGACCAAAAATCGCATACTATAGTATGGCAAAATGTCAAAATATGACATGTCAAAAAAATGGCTAAAAACAACATAGAATGGCATGTTGAGACACATTATAGTGTATCATGTTGAAAAAACAACCAAAAACAACCAAAAACATCACATTTTAGCATATCAAAAAAATGACCAAAAATCGCATACTATAGTATGGCAAAAATGTCAAAATATGACATGTCAAAAAAATGGCTAAAAACAACATAGAATGGCATGTTGAGACACATTATAGTGTATCATGTTGAAAAAACAACCAAAAACAACCAAAAACATCACATTTTAGCATATCAAAAAAATGACCAAAAATCGCATACTATAGTAAGGCAAAAATGTCAAAATATGACATGTCAAAAAAATGGCTAAAAACAACATAGAATGGCATGTTGAGACACATTATAGTGTATCATGTTGAAAAAACAACCAAAAACAACCAAAAGCATCACATTTTAGCATATCAAAAAAATGACCAAAAATCGCATACTATAGTATGGCAAAAATGTCAAAATATGACATGTCAAAAAATGTCAAAAACAACGTAGGATCGAATATTGATACACATTATACTGTAGCATGCTGAAAAAACAACCAAAAACAACCAAAAACATCATATTTTAGCATGTCAAAAAAATGACCAAAAATCGCATACTATAGTATGGCAAAAATGTCAAAATATGACATGTCAAAAAAATGGCTAAAAACAACAGAATGGCATGTTGAGACACATTATAGTGTATCATGTTGAAAAAACAACCAAAAACAACCAAAAGCATCACATTTTAGCATATCAAAAAAATGACCAAAAATCGCATACTATAGTATGGCAAAAATGTCAAAATATGACATGTCAAAAAAATGTCAAAAAACAACGTAGGATCGAATATTGATACACATTATACTGTAGCATGCTGAAAAAACAACCAAAAACAACCAAAAACATCATATTTTAGCATGTCAAAAAAATGACCAAAAATCGCATACTATAGTATGGCAAAAATGTCAAAATATGACATGTCAAAAAAATGGCTAAAAACAACATAGAATGGCATGTTGAGACACATTATAGTGTATCATGTTGAAAAAACAACCAAAAACAACCAAAAACATCATATTTTAGCATGTCAAAAAAATGAACAAAAATCGCATACTATAGTATGGCAAAAATGTCAAAAAATAACATGTCAAAAAAATGGCTAAAAACAACATAGAATGGCATGCTGAGACACATTATAGTGTATCATATTGAAAAAACAACCAAAAACAACCAAAAACATCACATTTTAGCATGTCAAAAAAATGACCAAAAATCGCATACTATAGTATGGCAAAAATGTCAAAATATGACATGTCAAAAAAATGGCTGGAAACAACGTAGAATCGAATATTGATACACAATATACTGTAGCATGTTGAAAAAAACACGCCTAAACAACCAAAAACATCATATTTTAGCATGTCAAAAAAATGACGAAAAAATCACATACTATTGTATCGCAAAAATGTCAAAATGTGAGCATGTCAAAAAAATTGTTGAAAATTCAATTCAATTTTCAATTCAATTTTATTTATATAAAGCCCATTATCACAAAACATGGTTTGCCTCAGAGGGTTTTACAATTCAAGACATCCCTCTGCCCTGAGGACCCTCAAATCACCCACACCCACCATCAAATCACCCTCACCCACAAGAAAGAATGGCATGTTGAGACGCGTTATAATGTAGCATGATGAAAAAACCACCAAAAACAATCAAAAACTTAATATTTCAGCATACTAAAAAAATTGCATACTATAGTTTGGAAAAAAAATTGCTGAAAACAACATAATATCGCATTTTGAGACACCTTATACTGTAGCATGTTGAAAACAACCAAAAACAAACAGAAACATCTGTTACAGGCACCGATGTTGTACTGGTTGTTGTGTGTATGGGGGTTGTGGCCATTTCATTATTCAGGCAACGTGACTGATGACGTCATCGGAGGGACGCCACGTCATCGGGGATTCCTTCCTCCTCTACCCTGGGGTGTTCCTCTGCCTGAGGCTGGTTTCTCCTCCTCCTGCTGCATGCCTTCCTACCAACCAATCAGGTTGTGCTAGTGGTCCCGCCTTCCTCCCTTTCGATGAGTGCTTGCTCCAATCATGTGTTTTCCTGTTGTCTATTGAAGTTGGCCGTACCTTTGCCAGGGGCGGCTGTGCTTACCCATGAGCAGTTCGCCTGGGTATTGTGCTGGCATGAGTGATGTAAACTTGTGATTTTTAACTCGGTACTTCAACTCGTGTATGAGGGAGTTGGGCTCTAAATTAGCTTTTGTTGTATTTCATGTTAAATACAATTCATCATCACGCCACACCTCAGGCAATTATTTGTCTAACACACTAGGCCTTGGGGGTGGTTGTGCTATTTGTGTTTTGGGAAACCGGATAAGTTGTAGTAAGCTGTTGAGTGGGTTTGTTAGGCATAGGGTGTTTTATTTGGTTTATTGATTAACCGCCGCCCTCTGCCTTTGCTTTTCTTTGTGTGTGTGCTGCTTGCTTCATGGTGGACCAGTTCATTCATTTTATGCTTGTGCTGAACAATAAACTGTTTTCCCGCATGTTTAACACCATGGTGCTATGTTGCGTCCCTTTGTCCCTAGACTTAACATCTGCAGGTTGTAACAACATCATATTTTAGCATGTTAAAAAATTGACCCAAAATGGCATACTATAGTATGGCAAAATTGTCAAAACTTGACATGTCAGAAAAATAGATGAAAACAACATAGAATAGCATGTTGAGACGCATTCTACCGAAGTATGTTGAAAAAATGACCAAAAACAACCCAAAATATCATATTTTAGCATATTGAAAAAATGACCAAAAATCGCATACTATAGTATGGCAAAATTGTTAAAACTTGACATGTCAAAAAAATGGCTGAAAACAACATAGAATGGTATGTTGAGACGCATTATAAAGTAGCAGGTTGAAAAAACAACCAAAAACAACCAAAAACGTCATATTTTAGCATGTCAAAAAAAATTGACCAAAAATCGCATACTATAGTATGGCAAAAATGTAAAAATATGACATGTCACAAAAAATGGCTAAAAACAACATAGAATGGCATGTTGAGACACATTATAGTGTATCATGTTGAAAAAAACAACCAAAAACAACCAAAAACATCATATTTTAGCATGTCAAAAAAAATTGACCAAAAATCGCATACTATAGTATGGCAATATTGCCAAAATGTGACTTGTCAGAAAAATAGATGAAAACAACATAGAATAGCCTGTTCAGACGCGATATAATGTAGCATGTTGAAATAACGACCAAAAAAGACCCAAAATATCGTATTTTATCATATTGAAAAAGTGACCAAAAATCGCATACTATAGTATGGCAAAAATGTCAAGATATAACATGTCAAAAAAATGGCTGAAAACAACATAGAATACCATGTTGATACACATTATACTGTAGCATGTTGAAAAAATGACCAAAAAGAACTCAAAACATCATATTTCAGCATATTGAAAAAATGACCAAAAATCGCATACTATAGTATGGCAAAATTGTCAAAACTTGACATGTCAGAAAGATAGATGAAAACAACATAGAATAACTTGTTGAGATGCGTTTTAGTGTAGTATGTTGAGACAACGACCAAAAAACAACCAAAAACCTCGTATTTTAGCATGTCAAAAAAAATGACCAAAAATCGCATACTATAGTATGGCAAAATTGTCAAAACTTGACATGTCAGAAAAATAGATGAAAACAACATGGAATAGCATGTTGAGACGCATTCTACCGAAGTATGTTGAAAAAATGACCAAAAACAACCCAAAATATCATATTTTAGCATATTGAAAAAATGACCAAAAATCGCATACTATAGTATAGCAAAATTGTCAAAACTTGACATGTCAAAAAAATGTCTGAAAACAACGTAGAATAACTTGTTGAGACACGTTTGAGTGTAGCATGTTGAGAAAAGGACCAAAAAACAACCAAAAACCTCGTATTTAGCATGTCAAAAAAGTGACCAAAACTTGCATACTATAGTAAGGCAAAAACGTCAAAATATGACATGTCAAAAAAATGGCTGTAAACAACATAGAATGGCATGTTGAGACGCGTTATACAGTAGCAGGTTGAAAAAACAACCAAAAACTACCAAAAACATCATATTTTAGCATGTCAAAAAAAAAAGAACAAAAATCGCATACTATAGTATGGCAAAATTGTCAAAACTTGACATGTCAGAAAAATAAATGAAAACAACATAGAATAGCCTGTTCAGACGCGATATAATGTAGCATGTTGAAATAACGACCAAAAAAGACCTAAAATATCATATTTTAGCATATTGAAAAAATGACCAAAAATCGCATACTATAGTATGGCAAAAATGTCAAAATATGACATGTCAAAAAAATGGCTGAAAACAACATAGAGTAGTATGTTGATACACGTTATACTGTAGCAGGTTGAAAAAACGACCAAAAAGAACTCAAAACATCATATTTCAGCATGTTGAAAAAACGACCAAAAGTCGCATACTATTGTATGGAAAAAATGTCAAAATATGACTGGTTTAAAAATGGCTGAAAACAACATAGAATAGCAAGATGATACGTGTTATAGTGTAGCATGTTGAGAAAACGTTTAAAAATGACTAAAAACCTCATATTTTATCCTTTTGTCATATCATGTGTAACACGTATTGATTGTAATGCTATGGAATTGTTGGTGGTTTGATCTCTTTGTTATTGTGTTATTGGTTAGTCTGGAATTTAGTTCCCTAATGCCTTACACAGACAGGTTCTTGCATGCAACTAAACACCCTTTTACTAACCAAGGTACCTTATATACATATAAGATCACATACATGTACTCAAAAATTGGCTCTCAACAGAAGCACACAGAGAAGGAACTTAAAAGTTCCCGCCTTTTCTTTGCTGCTTTGTCTAAGCGACCACATGGTCAGCTAAGGCATTCCACGATCTGCAGCCATCTTTGATCCAGCATCCTGAATCTGGCATCTCGTTGTGGCTTCTGTAATCAGTCAAGTCACCTCTGCCTCTTGGTGTGTTCACGCTCACACTAACACAGACCTTCTCTTTGTCTCTCTCTCTCTCTTTCTCACACACATACACACACACATTTACACATCCGAACTTGTACATACACTTGTATATATTAGCAGTTAGGATATACTGTATTGTGTGTTTTGTTTAGCATTACTTTTCTTTTTGAATAAATATTTTTGGAATCATACCTGCTGTCTGCTTAATGTTGTAAAAAAAAGTGAGTAAATCGCCAATTACTGCGTCAAGAGCTCGGAAATCCTTCACTCTTTACCATCAATATGGTAATTTTCGTTATATTTATGAATTTATTATTGATCAGAGTTCCAAATTAATAGTTATTAATAGTGGTGAGCCTTGCGTGAGGCCTAATCACAGAAATGGTTGCCCCGTGTTAAAGCCAATCCCTACACAATTTTTCAACATTTTAAATGTTCACTTTTTGAACTGTTCTTTTTAAATTCTGCACCATAAAATTCTTCAAAATGCTGTACCATAAGTTTTATCAGCATCTGGAACAATGTCCTTTTGACTATTTTTATTTTTTTACCGCATGCTATAGTATGGCATTTTGTGACATATTTTTGTATGACTTTTTCCAACATTTCAAATGTTGACTTTCTGGACCATTCTTTTGACATTCTACACTTGAATATTCTTCTAAATGCTGTACCATAAGTTTTACTGACATCTGGAACAATTACTTTTTCAACCATTTTTTCCACATTCTACAATATGGCGTTCACATACTAAACTATAACTATTTTCAACTTTTTTTAAGATTATATTTTGGGCATTTTCCCTTTTATTTCGAGGACAGTTAAACAGAGAGACAGGAAAGTCAGGGGACAGAAAGGGATAAGACATGCAGCGAAGCACCCAAGCTGGACCTGGACCACTGCAACGGCCTTAGGCATAATGGGTGCACACTCTACCTGACGAACTTGAGGCTGTCCTCATCTTTCAACACTTTGAATGATCCCTTTGTAGACCCTTTCTTCCACATTGTATACTATATGTTCTCCAAAATGCTATACAGTGACTTTTTTTGACATTTGGAACGATTAATTTTTCAAGCATTTTTTCCACATGCTATAGTATGACTTTTTTCAACATTTTAACTGTTGACTTTTTGGACCATTCTTTTAAAATTCTACACTAAAAACTTCAAAATGCTGTACCGTAAGTCTTATCAACATCTGGAACTGGAACAATGACTTTTTTGACTGTTTTTAAAACATGCTACAGTATGACTTTTTTCAACATTTTAACTGTTAAGTTCTTGGACCATTTCTTCCGCAGTCTATATTATAATGTAGCCTTTTAATACATAAAAATGTGCTTTTTTCATGCAATCAGAAAAGTAACATCTGAAATTGTATATATTAAAGTCCCAGCAACTTCCAACATTGTAGCCCTACATTTTGTGCAATCTGAACGAAGGAATTAATTTATTGTCTACACCAATAAGAGATTCAATAAATGTGCTTGCAGGATACTTTAGGTAAACAAATTAAAAAAATAAACACAATTAATAAAAATGGATATGTTAGTTTAGAGACTAGATACAGTATTGATATTTCCTTACACCTCTAGGCTAAGCAATAACAAAGCTATGCCCACAAATCATCTACAATCGACAAAAACTTAAAGACTGATTGGTCTTTTAGAACCAGCTGAGAACAACAGTAGAAATCAGATTTATGGAGCCAGGTGTTTGTGCAAAGAGGTGTGCAGCCAGCACCCTTGCCCTGCTAAACAGCATCAGTTGTTTAAAAGGTTACATCCAACTCTTAATGAGGAAATCTTAAACACACGAACAGGATTCAGCAGATGAATGTACAGCACAGATGTAAATTAACATACATCTTCCCAAATTTTCCATTCTATCTTCCAAGTTGGATTCGGTAGTTAGAGACTGGCTGATGGATTTTCTAATTAATGAGTAAGGCTGGCTCACTGGGCCTGGACCTCTCATTGTGTTTGGCTCTGAATCTGCCTATTACTACTCCAAGTGATGCAAATGCTGCTTAACTCCTAATCTGAGTTACAGTGAAATAAGCTCCATGGGGGTAAATCCGTGAATCTTATTTATATTGTCGGGAGGCAGGTTACAAAAGCTTCTCTGATTTAATGAGAGGTGTTTCCTGACATGATGCAACCCAGGTCATTATAATATCGAGAAGGCAAATATCTGCTGCCAAAATAATTAGGAGACAGGAGCACTGGCAAAGATTAGTTGAACCATCTTCCTCTTGAAGCCAATCTAACAATCTTGAGACCATTCAGGAAATGACAAAGGGAAATCCCTGCCTCTAAGCACATATAAGTCTACAAAGCTTAGCTGTACTTCTGCAGTAAACACAGAACTAGTTTATTTTACTCTACAATCTCCATAATTCATAAATCCTAATCATATCATAAATCAAAAGCAGTCAAAACGTTTTAATGTTCTTTTTTCTTTTCAAGTGGCAGCTTCGTTATCTCACAAAACACACAGCTTCCATTTCTGAATTTTTGCAACATCAGGTCAGCCTAAAAGTTAACATCGTGTTTAGCAGAGTTCAGCGTAATGACATTCATTACTATTCATTTAGCCACCATTCTCCAAAGCTTCAAAATTTGTCATGTTTTTATGTCCTAGAAGAAAATGTTAAAATCACTTGAGCCTGTGTTAATCATAGACCTTATTTCAACCAAAAACCTATTAAAAAACCCACTAACTTTAAGACGAGGGAAGTAAATGTGCAAAAACACTGACCAAAATATGACTCTTTTAGGACCTGCACCACTCTGTACAGCATATCACTACCCTAGTACAACAAGGCCATCTTAAAATACCTTCCCTGAGAAAGACAGGACTGTAAAAGTCAAAGGGTAAGCTAAAAAAAGACACAAAAATGGAAAACAAGAGTGACGGATGAGGAAATCAAAAGTTCTGTGCAGCAAAGGAGGGCAGGGAAGGTGTGAAGTGTAGAAAACAGAGTGACAACCTGCTGGAGGGGTATGCCCATGGACCGGAGGCTGCGGGACTGAGTGGCTGACGGGGATGAGAGATTGAATTGGCCCAGTGTCACCCTCCATATACCATCCAGTGAACTGGGAGTAATGGGTGAGAAATAGAAAGGGGGAAGGTGGAAGCGGAGAGAGAAAGAGTGAGGGAGAAGGAGGGAGGGCCGCCAAATGTCACCCTAATTTTCTGACTAGTGAGGTGGGAATAATGGAGGGGAGGAGAGAGGTAACTCTGAGGGGTGATGGGGTTGAGAGAGATTGGATGGAGGTAGCAAAGGGGGCAGGATGATAGAGAGTTGGCTATGATTGCGTCACACCAGGGGTGGTTTTCCACACTCCCATGATCACCACAGCCCCTTTCACCTCGGACCCCCACCCCGGCATCACATCAACACACACTGATGTGGCCATGAGAAAAAAAGATTAGAAATTCTGTCCACGTGGACAGTGATGGACAGAAGAGGAGGAGAAGAGTTTGGTGCTGCTGAGGCCATTAGTGTTAGAGGGCATGAGAGGTTACGGGATTGGATAATCAATAAGGCTGAACCTGAAGCTTTAGGTAGCTGAACCCAAATTCATCCCCTGGCCACCTCAGCTTAAAAGACTTATCTTCAAGACAAGAGAATATTAGATCTACTGTCAACAGAGCAATTCAGAAGATTAATATCACTCAGATCACAGCTTTTACCACGAAAGACATGTTTGAGTAACAGGTCCAGGTAGCAAACTAATGTTAAAGAAAAAACAGGATTGTACACACAGCTCAGTTATCTTGCAGTACAAAAACACTTCAAGTTTAGTAATGGTTTGGCCTTGCTAATGGTGCCCACCTATCTCATGTTTGTGATGTATCTCTAATGCTCATTGGCTTCGGGCATGAAGATGGCTGAGGAGAAGAAGGGGATTTAATTTGAGATTCAGAAGCCTTATTCTGGAGAAGGTGCAAAGATCTTTAATCCTTTCATAATATTTCTCACTTCTACTTTTTTCCTGTTTTTCTGAAGGTTGCAGTATCTCAAAAGTCACTTATCTGTTACTGCTCACACTGTTTTTTCACATTTTTTTTCCAATTATATGGTGAAAGTATGACCCAACCTGTATACCACTTGCCCCAACCACTTAGCCCTTACCCCTCCATTTTGCCAGGTTGATTAATTTTCTAATTTTATTTTTATTGTTTTTTAAAATTAAAATGTATATACCGTTCAGCTATTAATTGCACCACACTCTCTGAGCACAGAGCAAGTGTAGGCACAAACGAAGCCAGGGGCATGTCTAGGGAGTGGCCTGGGGTGGCAAGGGCCACCCCTGAAATCTGACTGGCCACCCCATTATGATAGGCTATCTGCCCAGTCAGTTTGAATAGTAAACTGAATTTTAGTTAATAGGTGAAAGTCAGCCTGAATCCTGAGAGGCAGTGTAGTAGTGTCTAGCCTGAAAAAAATTTACAAATAAATTAATACAACAAAGTTTTTTCAGACTGGCATAATTACTTTAATTTTTTGGCACTTCAATTTTCCACTTCATACTTGCTATTGTATTTTGTACTTTTGAAGAAATGATTTGAAGTATAAAAAGTATGAGTTTTATTATTAAGTATGAAAGTTTTATTTGACATTTTTATGTTGTCTCTCTGTTGTTGTTGTTGTTGTTGTTGTTAGTAGTAGTAGGTTTATTTATCTTTTTTTAAACATTCAATCAAACATTCAATTAAATATAATCAACAAATATATATTTATTTAGGTCTATTTATCTTTTAAACTAAACTATAAACAGGAATGTAAGACACTGCAATGTTGGTAAATAAAGTAAGTCTGAAAGTCTTAAGTCAGTGTCCCACTTGGGCTTTGCCAGTAAAAATAAAACTTTAATGTTGATTAAGCTGGGTCTAAATGTTTGCTTTTTCTTGCGTCTGCAGCAACTGCTCCTCTCATCCAGTTATCTGATCTGATCCACTGTGACTGAATCGACTGATCAACTACCCAGCCTGTGACTCAAACTCTACAAACTGCTGCTGAGTGAAAAAAAGCATCTCGTGAGGAGATAATTCAAAATGAGTGTTATGAGAAATTATTGGCAAGATGGCTGCACAAACAAAAGAAACCCACAACTGTATCATTGTTTTTTCCAATACGACAGTGCCAAAAAAATCCTTTTAATAATGTCACAAGATGCCAGAAAACTGTTAGTGAAACATCTGGTTATTGCCTGTGAGGTTTTCGGATTGAGGTTTTTTTGTGGTTGCTGACATGTGGATAACTGGCTGCAGCTTCGGCATGATGGATGGTTGGTGATAACAGTGCAGCTTGGACACTGGCTGACAGGTCTAATTTCAGGAGAGGATTTCGAGATATTGACAACTGTACGCAAACAGATGGGAGCAATTACCGATATTAGTCCATTCTCCTCCTTCTGTTCTGTCTTGGTAAACATTTGTGTTGCTAGTTGGTAGCAGAGATAGAGTGGGAACAGACAGATTCAATGTTATAGGCAGAAACACCCTTAATACTACAGATGGAGAAACAAATCTGAGCCTGTCAAAAGGTTTCAGAACAAAGAGTCTGAACACTGAGGCAACCTTCAAGCTGAGACAAGGTGTCTGCTGGAGTCAAATCAGTCAGTACAAGAAAGTGTGTGATAATTTCTCTTCAGGGCAGATTCTTGGATCTAAATCCTATCAAATGGCTCCTCATGTTTTCTTCACAAGAAGCTAATATGAATGCAAAACTGCTTAAAAGAATACCTTATCCTCTAAATGACCATTTGTTTAACAGTTACTCACCCCATGCGGTTTTGAATTCGTGAAGAAAACTGCTTACAAAGTATCTGGTCATATGCTCAGTAGTTCCTGTGTGTCTACAGGTATCAGACTCTTATTTTACTGCTTTTATGACAAAAGTAATTTTACCAACACAGGCGCTGCTGGTCTACTGCTGCCTCAGTCAGTTAGTTTATATTTTTGTGTCTTTGATGTTTTGAAGTGAAAGTTCAGATTCACCAAAATCACACAATCCATAAAAAACTCACCGGTCAAAGCAGTGGTAGACCAACAGCTCCCATGTTCAGTGAGGTAAAATTACTGTTTTTTTCAGTGAAGTCTGGCTTTGAAGAGGGTGTAGATAAGTTTCAAATTCCATTTAGTTCCCTGTTGGACAGGGCAGTCTGTTTGGGAGGTACTGAGAACACAACTGGATAAATCAGACTTAGATTATACTGCATGAGTTGTGTGAAAGTTTGAAAAAGAATGTGTCAATATTGTCTTGCTGTTGTTAAACATGGTCACCTATGACTTAAATTCAGCAATAATTTTATCGGGTTTTGGATTCTTTGTTAACCAGAGGCATGCCAGAAAACAGTTTTTTCACAAATTCAGTGGAACACGGGGTAAGAAATTGATAAACTAATGGTCAATTGGTGGGTGAAGTATTTCTTTAACATGATGAGTTCCGTTTATGCTTAAACAGTGTTTTTGATAGGTGACTGTTACCAAACTACATCTCTGACACCTCCTCTCCAGCTGCAACCTCCTTGACCACCACAATCTGATCAATCAGCTGCACGACACAGGGTCTAGACACATCATGCTATGCTAAACATTCCCACTGAATTACACAACCCTGCCTCTCCCCATGCAAACACACATGCACACGCAGCATGTTCTGAAGTCTCTCCTTTACTGGCTCCACAAATCTTTTCCCTATTTCAGCTCCTAATCAATAACAACCATGCGATTCCTTCTAAACTGCACATTTGCTCCCCGGGCTCCAGCACCATATGCTCTCACCGCAACACAAATTACCATAGCTGTGTGAGCCTATACAACACAGTGAATTGATTATCTGGTTGAGAAGTATATTGAATTTAATATTACTTTATTGTCCGCTTGCATGTCCAACACGTTCTTCCTGTTGATAATGGATTATAGCTTTGCAACAGAGCGGTATGATTCAAAAAATCCCCTACTCCATAAACATGGAAACATGTATGAGCTACAGGAAGAAGAAATGGTTTCAGGCTGTAATTGATTTGGCTCAACACTGTGATAGATGTGCATTTTATTGCTCTTCCTCGTGTCAGAATTTCAATCCAACACAAAACACCCTTTAGCTATGACCTACACAACTACAATCAAAACAATATGGAAATAAATTAAACTTTCTGTTTGTAGAGTTTTTCCACATTTGTAGCTCATGTGTAAAAGCACTGTGATTTTACCATTTGTATTAATGCAACATGACTTGTTGCATGTGTTTGCCCTTATGAGGACAGTTCACCCCAAAATAAAGAATGCATATTTTTCTTCTTAGCTGTACTGCTACTTTTTGATCTAGATTGTTTTGGTGTGAGTTGCTAAGTGTTGGTGATATCTGCCATACAGATGTCTGCCTTCCCTTGAATATGATGGAACTAGATGGCACTCAGCTTGTGGTGCTCAAAGCATAAAAAAATCCATTTAAAAAACTTAACAGCATTCTTTCTTTTTAGAAATCATGACCTGGTTACTCAAGACAATCCACAGATCTTGTTATGAGCAGTTTCATATACTGTATGAACTATTTTCTCTGTACCGAACATAGTCGCCAGGCAAATCACCACACAGAAGGAAGTGTGCATCTACTGCTAGCTCATCTAGCACCGCAGAGCTCGCTAACAACAGTTCAGCCGAGAAGGACACCATGAATGTTCACATCTTGCACTGTCTTGATCATAAGCCTCTCATCCAGGAGAAAATGCACACTTGTTTCTGCAGGTAGTTTAATAGAAAGAAAATTGTTCCTACATGAAATTGCTCACAACATCTGTGGATTATCTTGAGTAACTGGGTCAGTATTTCTAGCAAAAGACATTTCTGTTGAGTTTTTAAAATGTATTTTTTTGGTGTTTTGAGCACCACAAGCCAAGTGCCACCTTGTTCCATTACACTGGAGAGACTGCTGACATTTCTCAGGCCGATATCTCCAACAGCCTGCAAACTTACGCCAAAATATTTAGACTGATGAATAGCACTACAGGAAAGAGGAAAAAAATGATGTTACCTCCATGCATTAGTGTAATAGTGCATTAGTGATAACATTTGTGCAATAAAATTTTCAAAAAGGTATTCAGATAATATTCTGCTGTTAAGCATAAAGTCAAACCCTATCAATGATAATGTCTGGAAAAAATAAAATCATTCATCAGTCATTGTCAAAGGACTCGGTGTTTCTGTGAGCTGCTCCTGCGAGGCATTAGACAAAGGGCAGCCCTCTATCATAGTCAGCCACCTGTGGGCTTTTGTCACTGGCTCGGTCATACTTCTCATTCCCACCCTGTTAGCCTGTCTACAATGGACAGGAGCCCATCAGCTGGCCTCAGTGCTGGCCTGTCTTCGTGGGCCCACTGCTGCACGATACACAAAGCACAAGGCTGCCAGGCACACTCACACAGAGAAGAACACAAATACCCTCCACCCCAAATAAATAACACACCATACATGAACAAAGCTGTGCACGTTTTCACAGCTTCTCCAGCACCAACATTATGAATATGAATAACCCTCGGGCCCAGATTTTAGCAGCCTGTGCCATTCTGTGCTGCATTCAAGCCCTCAAGATGTCAACACAGAGACAGAAGGGCAAACTGAGAAACAAATCTGACGACACAGTGTGGCCCTGCAACTGGCTATAAGCACTAGGCAGTGATCGGGGGCTAAGAGAAAGCTTGTCCGAGCATTGTACCAATGCACTTCATTTAGCAGAGGGAATCTGAAACAGCACAGTGACTTACATGCAGTTTGTATGCATGTGGCAAACTAAAAGTTTCAATTTCAAGAGGCTGACTTGTTGGTGGACTTGTGACGACAGCTTGCTGAGAGGGCACAGATTGTAGAGGCGTAGAAACGATGGCAGGAAGATCGTCCTCTAATCCAATTCAGCAGCAGCCATTTGAATAATTGATGTGGGGACATAAATTGGTCCATTCCAGATGTCCCCTGCTCCCTTAATCAATACTGATTCCCTTAATCAATGGTT
This sequence comes from Plectropomus leopardus, assembly GCF_026936395.1. Taxonomy (NCBI): domain Eukaryota; kingdom Metazoa; phylum Chordata; class Actinopteri; order Perciformes; family Serranidae; genus Plectropomus; species Plectropomus leopardus. The sequence continues at coordinate 11,895,451 of NC_142197.1, forward strand.
GGCTGGCCAGCCCAAGGCTTTGGCTGTTCTCCCCCCACGCAGCCATGAAGCAGCCAAAGCTTCCCACAGTCCGAGTCACAGGTGGTTGGCTGCAAAGTGGCTGTTTGCGGTGATAGGCTCTGGGTAATTGAGGCTCTTACCCGGCGGGGTTGGGTGGAGAGAGGGGCAGTGGGGACTGCAGATTGGTCTGGTGTCTAGAGGTGGCACATGGCTTCCACTGGGAAATGACTGCACAGAGACTGCCTTGAAAAGAAAACTTTCGTGGACAGACTGATTCATTCAAAGACAGTTGGTAGCTTGAAAGAGTGATAGTCGACTGTCTTGGAGATGGGGGAAAGGGCATGGAGTGACTCTCATATTGCTGCATAAATAACCTGAACCTGCTCATTTCCATGCTAATAATCTTCAACCGTAACCACTGACAAATGTGCAGTACACACACACGAGCAGATAATGGTGGGCAGAGGGAGCTGAGTGCCAGGATGCCAGGACAGAGTGGAGCACAGCAGTGTGTGACAGCTGGGTGGCACAGCTGGGGGAGACAGATAACCCTCAGCCTGTAGGAGCTGACAAAACAGCCACATCCCTCCTCAGAAGACTGAACATAACTTCACCTGGCTCTGCTCTCTCTCTCATCCCCCCTCTGTACCCGTCGCTCTTGTTGTCCCTCTAAATGCCTCTCTCTTTAAAGCTGCCTCTCATTTTCTGCCTTCACAATGCTCGCGCCCGTTACATCCCTCACCCTTTCAATGTCCTCTTCATATCAGTCTCTATTCCAAATGTTCCCTGCGGCTGACAGGACACCGTCAGAGTACACCTAGCCAGAGTGGTCCTGAGGCTGTCAGCAGGACATTGCAATGATCCATCAATGTTCTCTCTCTTTTTGGCCAAAAAGCACATCTCTGTATACTTCAGACTCACAACACATCAACAGGTGGAAAGTACAGGAAGTAAATTTGTTACAGAACAGCACAAAGAACAGCAATCAGAAGACCTCAACATGCTTTAGTTAACTTGAGCAAACGTGCTGCTGATGAGGAGGGCTACATTCATCATTTTACTAATAAACCAAAGCTGTATAAATCGATTTGTGGTCACTAGGAGTCGAAAAACTCATGTCATAGTGTCACCTTAGAAAGTTGTGATGGATTATTTGCTTGAAAACAAATATCTGTTTACACATCCATCAGAACTATGTTTGCATTCATCACAGCTTGTCAACATTAATCATAGTGTGGTGGTTTCAGCCAGAGACTCAGAAAAATAACAAGGTCCTCAGTAGAGTTAAATGGATTTCCAGTTTTGCTGGTCCAGCGCAGGGTACAAACAATTTGACTTAGTAAAAGTCAGAATGCTAAATCCAACTTGTATTGTACTAGTAACAACCAGTATGACAAAATCATATATCATATCATATCATATCATATCATATCATATCATATCATATCATATCATATCATATCATATCATATCATATCATATCATATCATATCTGTGTACACTATATGTGGAATATTTTCTTTGCTTTACTTTACAGTTACCAATTCAGGATAGAAACTTCCACTGCTCTACAAAGTAAAATTCCCGTTTTTGGCAATGGCGTCTTATGGCTTTGAGATAATGACTTCACCTCCCTGTCGAAAAAAGGCTTTCAGATAGCAACGTAAAGTAGTTAAAAGATTCTAAATATAACGTACACTAAGATATATAGATGATATTGAGGCTGCATTTGATCAGCGTTGTTTCATTTAATGTATGTAACATGGGGGGGCTTTCTCCCTGGAGTAACTTTAAACACATATTGCTGTTTGGCCTATAGATATAGACATTGAAATTGTAGCAGAAGGTATGATGTCAATACAACTATCAACAGATCATTTTCACCATCTATTCTTGCTTAGAATTACACACACCACACAGAAAAAATAGGCAACATGAACTATGAGTGACCCTTTCATATTACACAGTCATTGAGCTCAATGTAAACTGAATACTCATTGCAGGCTTAAGACTGAACATCTAACAAATCATGCCTTTATTGTGACTTGCACAGATAATATCCTTCTATACTGGTTATTGTAGTCAGTCAGAAACATTACAGTATACCAGAAGTCTGGTAAATACTGCAGTATGACTGCATAATACTGCTCATTCTAGCTAATTGTAAACTGTAGCACACCTGATATGCCTTTTGGTTTTAAAACAATAGACTCGTGACAATATATAAGCATGTGTTGTACATGTTTGTCTATGATATAATGTTCAATAACAACTCTTCTCTCTTAAATATGGCCCTTGGCTCTGAAGCAACTGTTTGGAGCTGCCTGGCTCTCTGACAGCATCCTTGGAGGGAGGTGTTGCCATAATCGATTTACACAGCAATCACAGATCTGCACGCAGCGACCTTCAACAAGTCCTTGAACACAATCTCTCTCTGCTGATCAAAAGCCATCAGCAGCAAGTGATTAATGAATTGGTTGTTTATGTGCGCATTTAAAGTCACAATAACAGCAATTTGTCAATAGCGTAGCTGAGGCAGTGATTGCAACACTTGTGTCTGATGGGATGAAAAGAGGCTACATTATGTCTGGCTGTCTTCACCGGCAAATGTCACGCAAATCACTCTGAATTTCGGGGAATGAATGGGAGAATGAGGATGTGACAACTGTAAGAGTTGGAATGCAAAACGCACACAGGAGGAAAGAGAGACAGTGCAGGGAGGCTGTTTCTTTTGAAGTTATTAAACATTTAAGATTGAAACTGAGTCCCTTTTATAAAAAGCAGCTGCAGCAATTAAACCTGAGCTGTCTGAACCGCGAACTGCAACAAACTCACGGTTGAGCCACATTATTTGTGACTGCGGTAGAAAAGCTGTCAATTTCATAGTGGTATTTCCTCCCATATCTGTGCTACATAAATCCCTATAATGTCTGGCGTTTATTTTACTGGCTACCCACAGGGGGAAGAAAAAAAACAGGCTGAAAGCTTGCTGTATTCTGTCAAGGAGGAGATATGGTGGAGCGAGACACTTGTTGTGAGACGCTCGCTCACTGTCAGTATCCATCTGTTTACCTCACTGCCAAAATGGTGGTGGTGATGGAAAACAAGCATTCTTTTCAAAGGCCATTAAAAATGAATGAGGAGAATGAACAGATCACAGAGGGCTTTCCAAAGCACCACTCAGGCCATTTTATGCCTCAGGTTGAGAGATCACCCCTCACACTGTAAAACATCTCGCTATAACAAGATAATACCAAATCCCCCGCTGCTCCAAGACAGCAACACACACACTCCGCTAATGAGCCAAGCAATTAACTTCCAAACGTGCAACAAAACTTTGTCACCAGGGAGATAAACAGACCTGCTGTCTGTGTACGGAGAAATATAAATGATTGCAACTCTTGTTTTAATCAGTCTAAAGAGGGGGGAGCGAGTGGGAGGACGAGGTTTGGGACTCAATCTGCTAATCGATCATCTTGACACAGGTGCTGACAACCTGTCATCGGGTGGTGACAGTGTTATGTCCAACAGCTCGTCACATGAGAGTATGTGACAGGTCTGGTGTTGGGTTTGACTCTTAATGGGCCCTCGGGTCACACCGCAGCCTGCAGTGCCATTTAGGGGTCCAGAGGTCGCAGTCTGGTCTACCAAACACACACAGCCTCTGCGGTAACCAGGGACATCATTGTCAGTGGGCAGGGAGAAGGTGTGTGTGCGTGGAGTTTGTGTCTGTGTGCCGTGACAGTGTGCAGATGGAGGGGGCTGTCTGTAAGGGAAAAAGAACAGATTGACGGAGCGGAGAGGGAAATGCACTTTTCAAATGTCACCTTGCCTTGCCACCCTTTACGTTGAGAGAAAGAACGGTGTGAAATAGAGCACCCAGAGAAAATAGCTCGAGGAAAGAAGACAGAACATTTTCGTTTTTAGAACTTCATGGCCCATACTAAGTGGGAAATAAAACTCAGATTCTCCAAGCTGTTTTCTACCTTTTGTTCCAGTGTTCATTTTTTTTAAATTGCTGTATCTGTTAAACTGTAACTATCCTGTTATATTTTATGAGCTTTAGTACCTGTGAATTTACTTGTGCATAGGAATTTTGCAAAGCAGTTCTTTTGATCTTTCCATCTCTTGACACAGCAACATTAGGCCAAATACTTACTTGTAATACTTTCAGATGTAGTCACATGCACACATTTAAATAATTGTTAGTGTTTTTAATTTAAATGCATGGGGATCTGCTGTGTGGAAGAATCAACACAGTCTCATAGAAATATGTGAAATGGACATCGTCTCTTCACTCAGCAACATGTGATGTTACAATTCTGTGCTGGCATGATGAAAGCAATGTTCTGTTTGGTTAGGTTTAGAGAACAGAAAAATACTTGGTGAAGTTTAGGAGAAGGGTGTGGCTTTGGTTAAAATAACTATGTGACGTAAAGTTGTGCATTTCACGTAGTTACATAAAGTACCCACATAAAGCACTTTGCATAGTTGCCTAAAGTCTTTTAAGTCAGTGTTTTCTTAGATCTTACTCTTCTTGCCTTTACCTAACCAACCCAACCAATGAAGGCAACAAGTACTAGCCACTCAAAGGGAGAAGGGGGAAGGTCGTTTCTTTGCTATTCTAGGAAAAGTAAATTTGCCTCCCTTTGACACTATGCTGACCTTTTTGCTCTTTATACATACTTCATGTCTCCACCATGGCAAGAAATTCTCATTGAGAATTGTTTTTGTGTTGCCAGCAAGTCATTTCAACACATAATGCATTGTTAAAACGTTTTGTCCATTTCATGTATTTCTACATCCATAACTCGTCATTCTGCTCTTTATTTTAAAAAGTGCAAAAAGTTGTCTTACCTTTAAGCCGGCAGCAGAGGTAGTAACAGTAGGTAGGTAACAGTTACAGCACCAAATATACGTCTGTGTAGGAGTAGCCGCCAGCAGAACGGGAGCTCGGATGGAACGTTTGGCGACCCACCACCAGGAGATTTAAAAAGCATCTAGCAGCATTTAGCAGCAAACTGAAAAAAAGAACAACAACAGCCATAAATGTCCACAAACTTGGGAGACAATAAGGTCCAGGAGCACCTAACATTCTTCGCTGAGGACATAGCCAATTGTCTCTTTTGTTTCCAAAACGCCGGCATGCTTGGTATGGTTTGGTTCTGAATAAAAAAGCAAAGGCCTTGTAATGAAGGCACTTTGTAGCCACCCTATAGCACAGCCTCTCAGTAAAAATGGATTGGGAGACTGGGCTGACAGAATTGCAGCATTAATTGACTGAAAATGACTATAGATTTGTAGTGAATTATTTCTTGCTTTAGTTACCCCAAGGCCCAGTTCTAGGACTGACTTCTTTTCACATCCTCTGACTTTTGACCTTTACCAATGCATATTCCTACCATTTCTCTCTTTTTCTCTTCATCTCTTTCACATATCAAACAAAGAAAAGAAAATTCCAATACATTTTAAAGAGAAAAAAAGTACTTTTACTGGCATAATTTCAAGAATGTAAAGTGATTCACAGTATGTGCTGGTACAACTGACCTTCAAGGCATAGCGGAAAAGCTTTCAAACTCAGAGTGGTGTATATAATGGTGCATAGCAGCTGAAATGATTTGAATATAACATGTGTGGCACAATAGAGTCTTCGACAGAGTGCAACACATTACTGAGAGAGAACCTGATTTTATGGTTCCACTACACACTTAAAAGAACAGGTTGCATTTTCGCATTACTGTGATGAACTGAACTTTAGTAATATCTAAAACACAGGGCTAGCATAAAGTGGGCATTTCTCATGACTCATGGGTACACACAGAACCCATTTTCATTCAGATATCTTGAGGTCAGAGGTTAAGGGACCCCTGTTATATGGGCATATCTTTTTCTGTTGCCAAAATTTAGCCTAACTTTGTGTTATTCCCCCTTACTGAGAAGCTAGCATGGCATGGTTGGTATCACTGGATTTCCAATGTCTTCTAGTGTCCTATGATATTAGTATAATCACTCCAGCGTCTTAAAGATGGGAATCTCGGCCGGCGATGAATGCAATTTAAAAATATTAACACATTAATAATGGACCTCAACCACATCATAGTTAATGCATTAACACGGGACAGTTTTTGTTTAAGGTATTACTGGGCAATTACGTTTTTCAATTAAACTAATGAGGAAATGTTGCTAATGAATGTATCTGGCAAGACACAAAAATTGTTACTGAATTTATTGGCAAAATGTTCATTGAAAATGTATATGATTGATTGATTTCTTTATTTCTGTGTCATGCACACAGTGTGCCCAACCCTCATGGGTTTATAAGACACCAAAATTTCTGTTGCAGCAATCAAATAATTCATCACATTTCAATTCATCACACATCATTTCATTACAGGGATCAAATAATAAATAAATATGTTACAGCTCAGTCTTAAACAAAATATTCTGCCTTCTTTCCCAAGCTTGAACAAGAAACCTTGCAGCTAAAAAAGTTCTCTTCCTGAAGCACAACTCTAGTTTTTCATAATCATCCAACCCAAAGAACTTGGCATAAATTGATGACATTTTAGTAAAAACTACATTTCTCAAGTCATCATACACAGGGCAACAAAACAAAAACTGAACCCCATTCTTAATATCGCCTACATCACACAACAAACAGCCTTTCCTCCTCTGGAGTGGCGTTAAACCTGCCGATCTCCAGAGCTAACAGTAATGTTCCTGAACATAACTGTATATCAGTTATCAGTCAAATGTTCTGTCACAATGTATTTCAGTTGTTTTCTGCCAAAATAAGCAATCTTGCAACACAGTATCCACTAGTGGCAGAATCATGTCCAGAATCATGAATCATTATCATGAGTCATGAGTATGTTTTTGGGTTGTCTGTCCGTCCCATTCTCGTGAATGTTATATCTCACGAACACCTTGAGGGTATTTCTTAAAAATTTGGAAACGTTCAGTTGGACTCAAAAAGCAATTATAGCCATACAACTGGATCATCACAGTGTCACAACAAAAAAACACAAAAAAATCCCATGGCCTCTTAATTTTCTTACCTTCATGTTTGACTCTAGCTAACAGCTGTTAATACGATGACATTTATTTATTTTTCCAGAGAGGCAGAGGTAAAAATAAATACATTTTATTAAATTAAATGCTTGTAACAGTTCAATAAAATCAGTACAAAAAATCAAGAATGCTCATTCAAGTTATCATCCCAACAAAGTCAGGTCACAGAGGACCTATGAATAATTCTAATAGTGTACCCTTTCTTTCATAGGGAAACACCTGGCTGGTGTAGTAGAAACACACACACAGTTTAAAGTATATCGCTGATCCCAGCTGAGCGCTGCGGTGTGATGTGAGATCTATCTGCTCTATGCCAGAAAGCAAGTTTGGCACCGGCTCCCCCCACACTTCAAAAACACATCAATCAAGTCAGTCAAAAATGTCACAGATCTTCTACTTGTCATTGCGGGCTACTTTGCTGTGATTGATCGTCCGATGGTCGTCTCCCGCAGTCCCTAACCCCCCATGCCCTCTCTTACCCATGCATCAATTTGCACACCATGTGAAAAATAACAAATGATAACGTTTTGAAAAATGACTCACAATATCCTCTAGCAATTCAGATAAACAATTCCCTTTTACGAAAAGGGGGGACCAAAACAGAGACAGACGGCGACGGAGAGGGAGAGAGCGAGATGTGCCAGCGTTGCTTTATATTGACATTTATGGCTTAGAGGCTGTGAGAAAATGTGCGTGAGGGTGTCTGAGGGTATGTGTGTGTCTTGACGACAGAAGATGCTTTGAATATTTGATGCAAGTTAAAGGCTGCAGTGGCCTCTATAGGCAATGTGTGTATACAAAGACCCATTAAGCTGCGTTCTCATGGGGAAGGTGTGATAGGCAGAGATTTAGACTGCCAACTCTGTCTATACACGTCTGTCCACTCAAACTGGCCTCAATATGAAAACCCCCGAGGCTTTATTTTCTCTCTCTTCCTTTCTTCCTCATTTATTTGTCTTTCGCAAAATCTATTCAACTCTCTCTTCTTCCATCTGCCACTTTCTAAAACGCTGTCACTCATTTTCCTCCCGTCTTGTTGCTCTCTTCTCCTGCTAACATGATTTGTCTGTTTCGCTCAGTATCCACATGTATCCTCTCTCTAGCATTCTGTTTTACATGCTGTTACCTTCCGTCCGTCGTTCTGTAATGCTGCTCTCCCCACTTCCCTCCCTCCCTGCCTCATTCCCTCGCTCAGAACTGTCAAATGGCTTCATGAAATGAGCTGGAGAGATGATGAGAGAGATTGCAATCCTAATGGTGTGACATGAAGCATTGTCCCGGGCCTCTTTGATAAATGAATTTAACAGAGCACTTGCTCCGTGGTGAACCATGCTAATTAGGTACGGCAACCCAAACAAAGATGTCTCCCGGTAATTGAGGTGAGGTCAGAGGGATTGAGAGGAGTGTGGACAAGCCTGCGACTGCTTGTGTGTGTCTGAGAGGGAGAGCTGCGTGTGTGTTTGTGTTCCTGCTGGGAATTGACTTGATACCCCCCTTGGGAAGCCGGTAATGGCGGTCTTTCCCTTTGAGTATTTGCTCTGCGGCTGGAGACAGAAGGTAAGTGGATGACCTTGTTTCCCAAGTGCAATGAGACTTGTCCCCTACACTGTAGCACGATTACCAACCCACTTTTGCCATTATAATTCTAGTGGGGATCTGTGTGAGGTCAGTGCGAAAATTGAAAAAGCAAGGGCAAACTGTTCACTTCATACTCAAATTACATAAGCTCACTCGCACATTGATTTCATCTATGCATTGAAATGGATCAGTGGAGGAACAGTGGGTCGTACGCCACACAGTTCAGTCTCTTAAATAAACACTATTGACATGTTTAGAGCCAATCCAAATGACCTCTGCTGTTTAGCCTCCCATTATTGATATTATTGGCGTGTTTACAATAACTGAGCTGTGCATCTGTCATTCCCAGGATATCCATATGTTCGAGATTGAACCGGAAATAATCAGAGAAATGCCTTTAGACAACAATATGCTCTCAGGTCATTAGGGACATGAGGGAGAGGCGGGAGGAGGGCTGAGGGAGGGATTTAAGATGTATATTATTACAGACTAAAGGCACTAAATCAAAGCATAAGAAATGTCTTCACGTGCATTTTAAGCAATAACTTTCATGTTATTGTCAGAGAAAGGGCTGTGATTTTACATTAAAAACATTTCGATGTCTAGACAGATGTCTGCCAACCAAGGCGAGGTTACACACTGAACACTGTGCCAACAACAGATGTGTCGATCTTTACTTTGAAAACATGAATCACTGCCAAGGACCGCCCAAAGAATATATCGACAGGTGCCATATTATGGCTCAATATTAGCATATATCAGATACAGTGTATGTGTTAGCAGATATGCAAATAGAAATTAAAGTTCATATAATTTTCTGCATTTTCTGCAAGGCTGCATTTTTACTGAAGTCCATTCTTCTGCCATCATAATGTGTGTAGGTGCACAGCTAAAGAGAAAGCTTAAGGTGTTGGCCTGTAAAGGTTTATAGTCGAACTAATTCTGAAACTCTGAAAACATTAATAGGCAAGAAATTCTGTGTCAAAAAAAATATCAGATGAAACACCAGTTTGGTGAAAATTAATTAGCATAATTACACGGAAACTGGGTTCACAAAACTAACTGAAGTAAGCCACTTTGTCACACAAGACTACAAGTACAAAGAGTAAAAAGCATATTTAGCACAACAGTAATTAGCAATACTAGTTACTTAGAGTGTCTCATTAGCGACACATTAGCTTTGGACAGCTAATATAATGGCTGGCAGTAAACTTACTGCAGTAAAACTAAAATCAACAAAACAAAAAATCACATCAACGAGAGTAGCTACAGATATTGCTCCAATAAGGGCATTTGGGGTCTATAAATATGATGCTTGTTAATACTTACATGTTCATAGATCTGACAAAAGGCAAAAAGTAACAATGTCATTTAAGTAGCAGTTTTTAGTAAAGCTTTAACCATTTTATTCAAGTTCAAAACTGCATAATTAAGGATACTGCTGCCTTGAGTGACAGGCTGTCTGCAGATAGCGTCCTTGGACTCTCAGTCAAATCCACCCCTCTCTCCTCCACAGCTCCACTGTCCTGTCCAAATATGGTCCCCTGTGGCTCTGAAAATCCAAGGTGATGGCCAAACTGCAAAACGCAACGCTTAAAAGCGGGATTGCACAAACTAATGGGGAGCATCACGGTGGTCTTTGTGTTGAAAGATTGTATACATATTGGGTGTGAATATAATATGCAATTTTGGATGCAGCATTAGTATTATCTTCATTAGAATTTCAATTTACTGTTCACAAGTTGCAGTGTTTCCTGTTCATTTTTGAGTCCTTTGAGAGGAACAATGTTTTCTGAAACTGCCAGTATAGATAATTGAGTTTGGCGCTGACCTAAAATAAAATATCCTGCTTCTTTGTCACAGCTTTGTCACACAAAAATGTTGGTAGTAAAAAAAGAAAAAGGGAAAAATAAAGCACATACTGTTTAATGTTGTCAGCTAATTAAGTGTCTTAACGTCAATACTGGTGCCAAAGACCCCACATCAGTTGGGTACAAGTAGCCTATTTATACCATGTTTGACAGTAAAACATACTAAACATATGGGGTAAGGGCATCTAGCTAGACTGCCAGTGTACAGTGCAGACACAGGGAATACAAATTGCACCTGTCAGGTAAAATGAAGTTAGACAAAGTTTCTCATTATCATTGGTATCAATTTCTTCAGCAGGAGTGTGTGTGATATTTACATACAAGAGCTGACACTCGACTATCATTATGAATCTGAGGTCAGCAGAGGCTCGCTCACAGCAGCCAACACACATTTTTGACTAGCGTCTTCCTCAGTGGTTGATTTCACAGAACCTTGAGCAAAGTGTTGTCTTGGTAACTCAAGGTGCACTGTCTCATTTGTCAAATGGGGGGCAGGGGTGTAGGTTTAGATCGAGGGAGGAACTAAGGGCCATTAAAACCCCACTGGGACGGCTCATGCATATTTAAGCAGGTTAGATTAAAGGTTGGTCGTCTGGAAGCAGTATGTGCCAACCAAGACTGAACCTTCTTCTGTGACATGTCATTAACCCTTTAATTGACTAATGGGTGGTGAGGTTGCAGATATGAGCTAATGTAGACATTTCTAAATGCAAATGTTGGCAGTGTGTGTGCACGATGCTTAAGCAACGGGCTGTAGAGGTGATGGGAACTGACAAATGGACTTGAGGTGAAAAGGTCAAACTGTCACACTTGGATCTCTGAGCATTTTCGTTTTATCTGGTCTTACCGACACACATAGGCCATCCAGACACACGCAGAGTACAAATGAACTGAAATTAACTAGTGCTTTTTCTTTTATCCTCTTATCATTTTTTTCTTTCTATTTTACAATATTTTGATTTATTTGCCTTCAGACATGGCTTAGTCTTGTCCTGACTGACTTGGACTTGCCTCAGAAGGACAGTGCTATATCCAAGAGGTAGGACACATTGTTCCAAGTAAGTCTCAAGTCTTTGCACTCAAGACCAATTCAATTCCTAGGGCAAAACTGACACGTCTTAAATCAAGTCCCAAGTTCCAAACTTTGAGTTTCAAGTCCCCGACAAGTCATAATAAGCTCTTTACAAAATGTAATGCCAATATTAGCTTTACAAATTAACTTTGAAATTTGCATGTATTTGTTAAAAAAGTTACTTAGCTATTAAGTTAATGTCTGTTAAGCAGTAGCTTGCTGACTATATTTGGCTGCATACACTCCAAGAGTGACGCAGCAACGAGCTACAATACCTTTTCGATGGAAGCCGGTGACATGAAGCGTCAAATGCCCGATGCTTGTCGCTGCTGGCAGGTATGACGTGCTACAAATAAAAGTTGTTCTGACTTCAACTTTTGTGAGTGCTCCAATGACACAGTGAAGCATCAACCGATCATAAGGTTTGATTTTAGCTGTGGTGCTGATTTATTTAGCTTAGTTAGCTGACGCTACGCTGTGCCTCTCAGTGTGCACAGGGGTGATATGGGGGGATGAAATGTGATGTTAAAATGGGAGTTGGACACTGGTCATAAGCATATTTTTACATGTAAACTTATGCTGATGTTCAATCGAGGAGCTTTGTGGCAAGCAGCAGACATACACAAGCCTGTGACAATGTAACTGTGGTAACGAGCATATTAATATTTCGACACTGACTTGCTGATAATGTAGATAGTCATGCTGTTGCTGTGTTGCTCGTAGTGAACAAAGCTTTACCCTCAATTTACAACATCAAATACTGAATGAAGTTGGAGGTTATTGCGTGTTTGTGTGCTATCTTTAACTTGCATGTTTTGCATACTGCAATTTAGTTTTTATTGACCACTGCTTATTTTTTGTATGTTAATGCAATTATCTTTGGTATCACTTTATCCAACTGGCACTCAGTAACGTAATGGATGTAATAATTGGATGCTGTTGTATTAATTAAAAATTAGTGGAGAATTAAGTGGCGACTTCCTTGGAATGAACAGAGTTAATGTTAGATGATTCAGGAAATGAAGGGAAAGAAATTCATTTGTGGCACATTTTTAAATGACATTCTTTTAAATCTTCGGGGAAGGCATTGGATATTTTCAAGTCCAAGTTAAAGCCATGGGTCAATGTGTTTGAGTCCAAATCAAGTTGCAAGTCTTTTTTGACTTTCCAAATCAAAATTAAGTCATAAAATTTGGGATTCAAGTCTGACTCGTGTCCATATCATGTGACATGAGTCCATACCTCTTTTTTTAAGCTCTGTGCACTCCCATTGCTGTGATGATTTTGTGCATTTGTCATAAAAGATATTCTAATTTCCCCAAAATTTTCCCAAAGGCAGTGGCCCTCTAAATAACCCCATGAGAGTCCAAGGGAGAGGAAAAGGAAAACAACATCAAACAAGCCATGATACACACAGCATTGTTGTGACGAGATCACAGAGTAGAAGTGGCGACATTTCTCACCTGTCACGACTGTCAGAGCATCTGTATTTGTGACAGTCTGGCTGGCTTCTGTGTTGCTACACGTCTGTAAAGACAGCCAGCAAGCTCTGTCTTTCTGTACGCCAAGGTAAATTATAGGGCTTTGTGTTTGTGTGTGGGAGAATGAGTGAAAGAGGGTTAGATTGGTCTGTGCTTGAGCATGCGAGTACAATATCTCTCCCATCTCAAATCTTCCCCTAATCTTGTTATAATTGCCTGGTGAGCCTCCCTGCTATCCTCCACCTTAATGCCTCCTCTTCCATCTGACCTTGCTACTTCACATTTACCTCCACAACAATATTACATTGCAGTTCATGAAGTAGACACAAAACTTCAGAGTTAAACACCAGATAAAACCTTGCACTTTCTCCCTTTGGAGTAGCTGAGCTTGTCTAAGCCTTAGTAAGAAGAGGGAGAGAACATTGCTTTTTGGCAGATGGATACATAACAGACTACATTGTCTATTGACAATAAGCAATAACAAAAAATATTAAGACTATAGACTTGTAACAGAGGAGCCTAGTTTCTGAACATATTAATCAATTAAGTCTTCATAATGTGGGAAAAATCACATCTTAAAGCCTCCAAAGATAAGCCTTCTGTTTAAACTTTTACATCTGAATTTAATGTTGATTGCATAATGTAATGGCTATAGAACAATAAAAAATGGGTTAAAATTTGTTTGCTAATTTAAAAAAATGAAGGATGGATAAACGGCACAAAAGGAACTGCGTCAACCATTCTGCAGCAAAAGTAGGAGGAGAACTGTGCTGTTTGTTTTCCCAGGTACAGCACTAGCTATCTGCAGCAAAAGAATAATTCTGTCATGAATATGTGTTTTTGCAGTTGTCTTTACTGAACAGCAGTAGTGGAAATCTTGCAACCATCTTTCATAAGACCCCTACCCTGAGTTATTCCTTGAAGCAATTGAAAGAAGGTGATCCATGTTAAACAGAATCCAAAGCAAAATAAAATAAAACTATCTAAAATAACTAGAAAATGACTTTACCTCTTTAGTGAACATGTTTTTTCTTTTCTCTTCTATATTGTGATGATGTTGCTTAGTGTCGATCGCTTGTCTGTGGATAGGCTAGTTGCTAAGCTTTGAGGAAAACGGAAAGTGATCTGTCTAGTCTTTGCAACAGTAGTGTTAACAAAAAACCACTTGGAGATGCCAGGTGGGGGTGGAATTATAAAGTTATTGTTTTCCACTTCAAAAATATAAATGGGTTGATGTCTCAATCTTTGCAAAACACATGCAAGGGTTTTTTAATGTTTTACTCTCCTCTATGAAACATAAAGAGCGCACAGAGAACCACATCTTCTCAGCCTTCATACCTCTACCTAAGGCAAAGGCTTTGGTTGGGCAACATGCCTGTAATTAGGTCAAAGAAAAAACCTCCCCTCATCTACAACCTCTGTAAACAACAAGTCTGTTTAATCAGTATGACTGCATTCTGAAAGATCAGCCAACTCTGGAAAAGGCCCAACATCGATGATCCATGGGGACCAGCCTCAGAGCCAGGAGAGAACTGCTCCGTGTCAGCCAGGACAACCCAGTTCGTCTCGCCTCAGAGCAGTGACCTCAACAACCACCCCTATTGTCCAACACTAAAATGTCAACCTCAGACAACGTGGAGAGACAAACGTTTCCCTTCGCTCACTGTTACACTCATGACTTTTTTTTGTCTAGTTATACTGTTATTCTAGTGCCTTCATATCATTGTTATCATTTCGTAATTTTTGTAGGAAATCAGTCAATGAGTAAAGAACTTTCTAACTTTAGACTCCAGTAATTTATCCTAACACAAAGCCATGCTTGTACACAACTTGACATAAAAAAAATATTTACAAAACATGTTTAAGAAAAATTGCAAAAACAAAAAAATATTGATATTACCCCAGATACATTACATTGCATGTTATTATATACGTGATATGGTAATTCTTTGCTTTTCAACAGTGCTGTGTTAATGTGTGGTTATGTTTCGGTTAAGGTTAGGAAATGATCGTGTTTTGGCTTAAAACACCTGGTTTCGGGGACACTATCCAGGGAGGAAAAGCAAAATGTCTCTGTGAAAAACGTTCACTTTTCTTGCCAATATCCAGGCAGGAAAAGCAGCGATGCCTCAGCAAAAAAACAACTGTTTTTTGTGCCAGTATCCAGGCAGGAATCCACAAGTTTGGTGCCTAAAAAGCTGCTGAGATAACAACAATGGCTCACTAAGTCACAAACCATGTTGTTGCTGGTCTGTCTTAAACATGGATGTATAAAGGGCAGGCATCTTTCCTAGGTGTCACGTAATCCACAGTCCCCTCCATCTCCGGATGACAAAGTCAGCTCATACACTACACCAGTTTCGAAACACTGATATGATACTTATGAAAAGTGCAAATGTAAAATGTTTGAAGGGTTTGCAGAAACGTACAATGCCAACAATTTCTTGTTAAAACTGTTAAAAAAAGGCAGGCACATTTAGTTCACTTGGCATGAATTTTTTATCAGATCTCCCGCAATCTTCTCACCTTGTATGTGAATATGTGCAAGTGTTTGCAAGTATAAAATTGAATAGGAATGTTTGGGGACAGGAGGAAGTGCAAAAAGTCCGAGATGCCTGAGGAAGGGAGATAATTGGGTGTGGAGATGCTTAGAAGCCGCTTTTGTTGCCATGGCGATAGACACGTAAACACCAGCCCATCCAATCTTCTTATGGAAGAGAGAGAGAGACAGACAGAAGTCAATCATACAACAAGGCAGAGAATAGACGTAAACTCAGGCAGACAGCCAGACAAGTACATGCAAAAACAGAAACTCGCACACACACAAACAACCTTTCCTGTGGCCAGGTAGAGACTTTGTGCTGGGGGACAGTGTTGTTTCAGAGAGATTATGAGGTACATGGGTGGCACAGATCCCATCAAGGCCTTAGGCATTCAGGCTAAAGTCAGTCAAGTCACTAACACCTATGCAACAACCCGGGGGAACACAGACAGAATTACATTCGCCACATTCAATCTCTGAGCAGAGCCTCGAGATGCAAGTGTTTCATGGAAATAATGTAGAAATGGGAAAACAATAAAATTGAGGAGATTAATGCTCACTCTCCAGCCTCATCTAAATTCTGCTCCCACCGGACCTATGCAAGCATTTTCAGAGATGCTACCTTTAAGTGGTAACCTTGTTTCTGGATACCAAGGAACATTCCTAATTCAAACCCCTCGGGGACTGGGGCCACTCAATTCAGTAAAATGGAATATACTGAAATATCATTGCATTTATATTCATAATATTGAACATGCTGCACACATTCCCAAACACTGTGGCTTCTGAAATGCAGAAAAACAAACATTCCAACGTTATGGGGCACGGATACGTCAAGCTCCTTCAACAACAAAAGGGAGAGTAAGTTCATTCTTCCAAGGTTTTATCTAAAAAAAATAGTAGTTAAGGGTAAAGTTGGTATAGTACCTTTTATGAAAATAACTTCTACTCCTGTAAAACCTGAATCAACATCACTTTTTCTTGTGCTGCTCTCGCCTTTCAAGTAATTAAACCTTTGAACCCTTAGCAAATTGGTGCAATTTTGTACAAAGACATGGTCAAAAAGGCAATGACCAATTGGTAAGAAATTTTCCACAAACTGCAAGACATTAGAAGATTTAGAAAAGCTAGGAAAAATGTATAGGGAAAAAAGAAAGCTATAGGTTCTTTTTTTATTTTTACAATTATCAGAATATCAAAACGATTATAATTACAAATTATTAAAAACATTTTCCAGGTCATTTTCGTGTTGTTTTTTTTTAAACTTTTTATTTTTATTTATTAGCTGTGTACACAGCTTTGCAGCAGACAATTTTTGTTTAGGTGAAAACAGACTGCAGTAAGTCGCGCCCATCATTTCTTTCCATCGTTAAAGGGACTAGAATTAGCACGTTCACCCAGTTGTTGGGTTTCCATCAATCTCAATTGGAGCTGCATTGTGAATGCCAATTAGTACCTTTCCCATTTCATAAAAAAGCAAGATGTTAACAGGTGTCAGTGTTTCATTTTGTTTTTTGTGCATCGGGAAAACAGCTATACAAAAAAAATTCACATGCAGCGCCTTGTTAAAAACAAAAGCGGAGGGCACTTTTTTAAAGAAATGCACTCCAGACAGTTTCAGCAAATATGAGGTTTTTTTTGTTTTTGTTTTTTTTTTATAGAAATGTAGACTACAGTTTTAATGAAACTGCTCATATTGGGATGAGGGAAATAAATCTATCCAAACATCAAGCAATAATATAAAAAAAATGTGGATGGACCATACTAGGGATAAAAGGTTAATTAATATATTATTTGTATATATATCTTTATGCATTTGCAGTGGGCAAACATTTAATAATCCTGCTTTTTGTGTCATTGCCCATAATCACGCCCTGCTAGTCTACTGTGTTAATACTTTATTCAATCTATAAGCACTCTGTCCTTGGCAATATTCAGAAACTAACCAGATGGCAGGGCAGCAATGATTTTGCTTGTGCTGTGGCAGCTTATGTCAAGAAAACTACAATTTTACAACGTGACTGCACCGCTGATTCAAACACACTGCATAATGCATTGTTCATCCATCCTTATACTTATTTTGTATCGTCATGAATCTAGTTGTATCAAATGTTTAAATCTATCCATGTTTCTTAACAGCCCATAAAACAAGAACATTTTACATACATCCATTTTTTGAGCCTCTGCATGTGTGTGTGGTATCGGAAGGCAGACCATCTCCATGTGTCCCCTCCATCTGTCGCCCGGCGAATCATTGAGTCCAGGGGCCGTGATCCAGCCCCCCAATATGTGGGATTGCTGGAGGGATTGAGGAGGGGCGGGTCAGCAAACATGTCACACTAATGGATATGGGGCCCACAGCCGGGGGGGTGTTTGTCTGATTTTCTTAATGCGTGGATGAATGAAAGAACGCATTCATAACTGCAGGCGCTGTTATTGTCAGTGGGTCTCCCAGAAAAGGCCGTGACCTCTAGAGTTTTGCTGACAGACAGATGGACACCGCTACACCAGCAGAAAGGCAGACACTTTCCTCACCCTGTAGCAGAGGTCATTAACTGGGACCGTGATCCACAACGACAGTCTTTACTGTTGGAGCTGTGAACCCCAATCTTGACATGCCGTAATGTCCAGAGTGTGTATGGCTGTGTCAATAAGAGAGAATGACCCGTTTCAGTGGTCATTACATGGAAGCCAACGGGTCAGTGGCTTAGGGGACGGATGGAAGGAGACTCTGAGGGAGACTGGAAACAGAGGGCGGCAGACATATTGCTATTGTCTGTAATTACAGGGCAGTGTCCATTCAATCATGGGATTGGTCACTTGGTGAATGTGTGACTGCACGTGTAGCTGTGTTTCTATGTTGCAGTGTGTATGGGGCTTCTCCATTTTGATGGTACTTGCTACATTTCAACATTAAGAATTATACTTTTTACTTTTCATTTATTTATAGACTGTCCTCCTCCAAAATATGAACACAGTGCATTTTTACAAGCAAAAATTAAGACCTTTATTTACTCTTTTTTGTTAGGTGGTGACCTCTAGTGACTGTAGTAATTATTACGTGAGCACAGAAGACAGTCAGGAGGAAATGGAGTACAGCAAAAAAAACCCAAAAAAAACAGACTTTTGGGTTAGGGATGGCGATCACCACAGGCCCCACGATACGATCTTATCATGTTACATAAGTCACGATACATATTATTGCAATTTCAAACATGTTGAGATATGCTTAGTATTATGATAATATATTGCAACATATCAATATTTACTATGTTTCTCAACTTTACGTCCCCAAAGGAAAACTTTGTCAACATCTGTTTTTATCTGATAAAATAAAGTTTTTAGTCGGTTTATCTAACGTCAGTCATTTTTATTGCAGCAAACTCTATCTAATTGACTGGAAAAAGCAATAACCACTACTTCAATTTGTATTTGTAATATGAATAATTTATCAAATAAAAAGTCATTTTAAAAATTGATACTTAGTGTTTGCATACTGATACAACATTAACATACCAAAATATTGTGATACTATCTAACTAGTAACTAACTAACTAACTAACTTGACACTCACTGAGCCAAATTTATTTTGTTAGAAACACAAAGTCCAGGGGTGCAGTTTTGTTTTTCCACTAAATACAAAAGTTTGATTTTGTTAAGATAAGACTAGTAACTTTTGTTTTTAGGAGTCCTCTTTTGGTTATATTTCTTTCTTTTCTTTTTTTTTCTTCACCCACAACCCTATTTTCCTTAGTAGTTTGCTTCACATTTTTTTTGAAATGGTAATCTTCCTTTGTTAAAAAAAAACTTAATTTCACCCAAAACATTTGGTTTTATTTTGCATCCCTTTCCCTTCACAAGATGCATCCTAACAAACATGTTTAAAACCTGTTAACAGTCATACTACCTTTTCTGTTGTCCACCAGTGCACTGATTTAGGAAATGCTTCTTGTAGGTTGTATTCAGTGGTATGAACATACAACTTATGTGGTAGTGTGGATGACCTGTTTATCTGAAAGCAACTGTTAATTTGCATATTTTGTACACTGAGCCTATAATGGGCTTTTAGAACATAAAATACATTTAACTGCCGCACTGCATGTACAGTAAAGTAGCTTAAGTTTGCTCATTCTCAACCAACTACAACTTTAAAATGCTGCTGGTATGTTAATTTATCCTTACATAAGGTATAATATTATAAAACATGATACAGTGATGGGAGTCATCCTACCTGCACAGCATTTACTATTAGGTACTTTACTGAAAATACTTACATAATTCTAAGCAAATGTGGATATGCTACTTTAACTTCAGGATATTAATTCTTCTTCCACCACTTCCGGCTACTTAACATTCATGGCAATTTTCATTGTGACTAATCCTATATTATTAAACTGGGGAGCCCAAAGTCTGGCTCATACCGAGCAGCCCGCCGTCAGCTGCCTGACTTTCCATCTGTTCATCAGATCCTTTCCTCAACAGTGTTGGTGGTGCTCAGAATTTGATTGCAACCTCTTAGCGCGCTGTTTTTTACGTGTTTATTCCAGCTGTTCCAATCTGATAGGCAGCTGGTCTTTGTGTGTTTATGTAAGGTGTGTCTGTGTGTTCGCGTCTGTGGGTGTGTATAAGACGAGGCAGTGAAAAGACTGAAACAGACAGAGTGAGCAGAGCATTTGCTGTTAGTGACAGAACCAGGAACAACAAACCGAACAGAACACACGGCTGATTGAGCTGAAGATAGCAATTAGCAAATGGGCTGTGAAATAGCTCAACAATGCCATCAGTCCTCAGACATTTTGCTCACATTCTTTTAAAAATAACATATTTGTGACAGAGCAGTGTATCGGTTAACAACAAACACGGAGGGGCTATGGCTCTGCTGATAGTGAAAATTAAGCTGCTGCCAGAGCCTCGAAGATGAGCTCAGGGAGAAAGAAAACATCATGAGTAGAATTCTGAAGCACTTTCACAGTGCTGAAATGCAAAAGCTGACTAATAGCATTACATGGTTTTGCTGCAATAGGCGAAGAAAGGGAACTTTGACAGCCTTTGAAAAACAAACTCACCTCATGAGATGCAGGCTTGTAAACACGCTTTGTGAGCCAGATTTGTATGACCGAAGATGTGCCACTTAAATCTCGCTGCAGGTGTGGATTGATTTACATGCACTGCACAGTTATAACACTAAATATGAGACAAAAAATAGAAAAATGCCCCAAGCCCCTTCAAATTCCCATTCTCTTAAACCTGTGAAGTTGATTTCTTGGAGATACAGATGCTGATAACTGCAATAGGCAAATCATTGTCTAGCCTTTTAAATGTAGACAATACAGGGTGCTTCCCATTAATAACTGTGACCAGGAGGGCCTGTTTTTTTAAGGGGTCTGCCCCTTACATACACAGCACACGGTATTGAAACTGAGAAAATCCACCAACTTGACTTTTTATATGCCACCTATGTTTTATCAGGTCCTAAAACCCAATTAAAAATAAACTATGCAAGTCCAAATCAGCATGCGTGTCCAGGGGAAAGCCAGCCACTCTTCCTCACGATGAAAAGATTTCATTCAACAAAAGCGCTCCACCAACTTTCAGCTTCTTATTCTCTGAATCTTTATAATTTCCCTCGCTCGCTGTTTTATGAAAATATATCATGCGGTTATAATAACAGCTGCGAATGCTGAATTAAATTTCTCTCTTATGATAGCCAGACATATCTGCAGTCTCAAGAGAAATTTACCACATTTTGTTACTTTCCAAGATCTTAAACATATAATTAATTCAATTTCCTTGTCAGCGTCTTTTTCTTCTCTTTAATTAATGACATAGTATCTCAGGCTCCATAAGAAGAGAAGCTCGGTCTTGTATCAAGTCATCGTCAGAGTTATGAAAGGCACTGGTGGCGACGCACCAACAGAGAGGCACATTCAAAAAGAATCCAAACCTTATTGGATGAAATGACAAGATAACATAATTGACAAATGATCTCACTTTGCATGCATATAATTTAATTGCTTCTGGAGAGTGGTTTGCTTTAGTTCCGTCTGGTCTAATGAGATATACACAAAGGTGATTAGCATTGCTTGCTGGACAACGCCACTTAGCTTTGTATAAATTCATTTTACACAACACCTCTTGTGATTGTTCTCATTTCGTTAAACTGCCAAGCATTAATGCAAGATAGGGCCCACTGAGAAGTCCAAAGTCATCTCTTGACCTTGACTCTTGCACGGCTACATTCTCTGTTTTTGTCTCCAGTTTAAATATATCTGTACCCACAATTTAATATTCTCACTTGCTCTCATAAACACTATCTCAAATACATTCAGTCTGAAAACAACCACCCCCTGTAAAAGTCAATCTTGGCAATTAGACACAAGTAGCCCGCTCTATGAATTTATCCACACATTGATGTATTCATTGAATCAGGCCTTCTCCTGGTAAGGGTGGTAATTAAAGGTTCTTAGTGGAGTGGTCCGGGGTAATCTGGGGCCAGTTAAAAGCCTTAACATCCACCACTGTGGGGCTTAATTGGTACTGTGCCATTTACATGATTAACAGCCAACCGAGGCCTGCCACCTAAAAAGCACTCTTTACTCCTGGCAATTCATTAGAATAGAGAGTACTCTGGACTCTAATGAAAAGAAAATGTGTTGATACAATAGCCTCGTTAATTTCCAGAGATCATATTTGCTGCGATCCTATTTGATGATAATCAATCAATTTCATTGCTATCTGGCCTTGGGGGCATGGAGGCAATGTACTGTTTTATGGTGATATGTGCTTATTTGTAATTCTGTTGATGGACAAAAGGAATCATTTGGGACGACCATTAGGCAAACAAAGCAATGTGGAATAGCATTTTGGGAAAAGAGAAAATGTTAATGGCTGTCTTATAGAAAAGAACGGCCTTGTGTGCAAATACAATTTTTCCCTATGTTTTGTGGTGTAGTGTGTGTGTGTGTGTGTGTGTGTGTGTGGTCGAAAAGTGCAACATGATCATACCAATTTACAGAGCCATTAAAGGATGTAGCTGTTTATCAAATTGCATTATTAAATAAATGCCAGAGCAGCTTGCAAGGAAACATTAAGAGTACTTAATGCAATTAACAGTATGAACAAACAGTAAATGATTCATCTTGCTTGTTGTTTGATGTGT
Source organism: Plectropomus leopardus (assembly GCF_026936395.1). NCBI lineage: Eukaryota > Metazoa > Chordata > Actinopteri > Perciformes > Serranidae > Plectropomus > Plectropomus leopardus. The sequence goes on from NC_142197.1 coordinate 11,918,225, forward strand.
CTAATATTTGAGAAAGAATTTTTTTTGGATGGTTATAATTGTTTGCTAAACCCGGTGATTTATGTGTCAGACTCCAGGAAGACTAGCTGGTGTTTAGCTAATGAGGATTATAATAATCTAAACTAAAACTAAACTAATAATAACTTTTTTTACAGACACCCTGGAAAAAATAATGCCAGATTTTTTCAAAAATGTTTACAATTACAAATTTTACCTGAATGAGGTCAAAAGACGAACAATATCTATGGTAACAATACCTTCCTGAAATTTCACTGGGTTATATGGTTTATGACGGTATTAGTGTGAGGCACTATGTAAGCTCTCTTAGATTTTTAAATCTACGGTTTTCTCCTCGTGTCTCTCTCTCAGCTGTTGCTGGCTGTTTATTTACAGTCATGCCTGTAACATTATCCCCACCTCTCGGAGTTGCGGTGTCTGCAAGCTAAGGTCATGGATGCATTAAGACAACCTGGATACAGCATAGAAACAGGGCCTGGTTCATACCTATGAGAGCTGCTCAGTGGCATATTAGGCAAAAAATGCTCCATTACGTGGTATGAAAGGACCTGCATCTCCCACATTTCCGGGGCCACAGAGCCAGCGCACTAGAGAATTCTGCCGACCAAGCGACTGACTTCTGGTTTTGCGTCCCACTAGCTTGATTGCCAATCAAATTATTTAATCATGTAGCACTTTTAGACTTTCAAAATGTTATAAAACTGAATGGATTACAAAAATATATCCACTGATTCAGCCATCTCTTTCCCAATATACATCAATGCAAAAAAGTATTTCTGCCTCTCATGGCATCACATGAGGGACCTAGATGGCGCAATTCCACTTTTGGCCACTATGTAAAATTTGCCTGAAAGCCTGGTGCACTTCCTGGGGGCTTGGCTCAGGTGCCTGGTCCACCAGTAGAGACTAGAGACTGAGCTCTGTTGGTGCATGCTGTGCACTGCATACAATGAGTTTAATAAAAACAAGAGAGTCTGTATTTTTGATGATACTAAAAATCATACTGTCAGGATTTCTAAATAACCTGATATACCGTGATACCAGCCAAGTGTAATGTCATTGTTAAAGTGAGTATAAGTGATTGAGAGTGTGAGGGATTCTTTTGTGTCCTCAGCTAAAATATGACAAAAAATAGTAACACTTTGCATCTGCATTACAAATGCTCAATGCACAGCTCTGAATATATATTTTGTGGCTGTTCATGTTATAAGCCTTTAAATGACATCATATTAGTCCATGGAAAATCATGATAATCAACTGCTACATTTTTCCATCTTTTTGTGTTACATTTTACAGGTCGCCAACAGGCACAAGAAAATGCACAAGCTCATGCAGAAACAGCACCAGAACTGTTTCCAATCATGTCTCCTAGACATCCGCTTCAGAACATGATCTCAACTCAACTTTGATAAATAGCAACAATAACATTAACTGTACCATTAACTCCATTATGAAATTGTTATTTTTACTTTGGTACCCTCCAGTGGTAGTATCAGAAAAGACAGTGTTGTGGACAGCAGTCACACCACTAGACATACACTCAGTTGCCCGTTAAGGTACAGCAAGCTAAAAGCAAATGCAGTTTAATAACACAGTCCAACAATAAATCCTATCTTCATGAAGGTTATAATGTTTTGTTCTGGTAGAAACTGTTTCAGAGAGGTGGCAATTCCAATTTATTAACCTTGTGAAGGCTGCAGTGTGTGGTTCTGTTAAACCGTATTGCACTGATGTTTCTGTTATTTAGTCTCACCTTCATAGATATAAATGTGGTTGACAAAATAATAGGAATATCTGCCAGTATTATACAATACAGTTCACAGCTACAGCCTTCAAAAACACTCTCCAGACTTGCAGCTGAATCGATGTAAATTGCACCAATTTTCAAAATTTCACAAAAAGATTTATGCTATTAGAACCATTTAAAAGTTGACATCACCTTCAACACATAATGGCTTCATCACAAAATACTAAAGTTTGAGATTGAAATGCAGTTATTTAAAAATACATGCACTTTTCTTAACTTTTCAGCCTGCAGCTGTTTTTCCAGTCACTTTTCATGCTAAAATGGCAGTTTACAATCCACCTGTGTGACAGGTGTTGGAATAAATTTTGTTGGAATAAATGCCTACAGAGTGAGTTGATGAGTGCAGAGGGGCTTTAAACAGACGGCGCATCAAGTGCAGAAGAGCCACAAAGTTATAACTAACAAATGTCCTCAACACTACTGTCATAACTAAAACCACCCAAACAACTGGACAGAATCCATGCTGAAATAGCTCAAAGTGACAGATTCTTCTTCCACAGCTCTGCACACAGTAATTACCTTTGACAGGCATATATGCATATGCTTCCCTATAGAACCACTCAAACATATTAGAGCTAAAGTATACTCTATAGTAGACACTGTGATTTGTCAGTGTTAAAGCAAAGAAACATTTTTTACATTGTTGAAATTCTCTTTACATCTCAAAGGCAATCAATAAATGAAATGCTTTAGGAAAAATAAATCTTGTATCTGTGGCAGGGCAGTTGTAGGTGTGGAACAAGCCCAATCGGGCCAAATATAATGATTGGATAGCTTACCAGTCTGTCAGAGAGAGGGCGTTCTTATGGACTGCTCTATAAATGCAGATGTGCATGCATGTTCCTTCGGTAAAAACCTGGTTCAGTGGCGGAGAGAGCACTGGCATCACACACTGCAAAGCAACCAAAAAACAGAAAGACAGACTTATCAACGAGACAGTCTATCAAATGAAAACATAAAACATGTTAATATGGGTAAAGTGTTTCAGAGATGAAGAGAAAATGTCACTAGCAATTTGGCCTACTGCTAACCGCAGCTAAAGGCTCCCAAATGCATCTTCACGTTCACGTTTAAATAGGCCTAGCTAATGAAGAGTCTTAAATCACAGTGTGCATCTGCATCACTCCCTGCCACTACAGACCACCTTGCTGCAGAAGAACTAGCAGTAGCTCCAATAGTGGATCCCCAGTAAGCACCTGCAGCAACATTAAACCAGCCAGTGCACACACCCCAGCTCTCAGGGACCTGACAGCCCCAACTATTAATAATAATGGTGACATGTTTTTAACATCGAACTTTGTAAATTAAAGATTTGTTTTGACCAAAGTGTAACTGGTGATTGTTGGAACAGTGGACTTACTTACTAGATTACTACCAAGAGTAACCACGGTGGTTTGGGAGTTTTATTTTGTTTCTAACAAGTAAGTGTTCTTATGATGAGTTAACAAGGAGATAAAGCTTTGTCATTCATCTCTGAGAGAAAGTTCAATTCAAAAGGAAAATAGGTGTGAGAATATTATAATACACTATATAACTAACATTTTGTGGGTTTTTATTGTGGTAGCACCGCACACTTCTAGACCATATACCCTGGTGAAATTTCAGGAAGGTATAAAATATTATATTAGGTATGAAATATTACATTCCACCCAAGACTACTGCCTACCCCTGCTTTTTACACCGTATATCTTTTTGAAGACTAGTTGTTTTATCCTAATAATTTATCAAATAAACTGAAAGAATTATTGCCATCTATATAAATGGGATACAGAATATGGACACTTTCCTAAAAAAATTATCAGCAGTTTTCATTTCTAAAATCAAAATTAAGTCATGGTGAGAGTCTAGAGGACATTAGTGATAGAATTCCAAGAAATAGTAATTTAAAAACCACAGGACAGCCTTCAACCATAATCATATCTGCTATTGATATACTGCTGCAATAATGAAAATATTATATTTGGTGTAACATTCATGGTTACGGTGGTTGGCTGACTTTGTAATTAAGGCTTAATCAACTCATCAAGACTGAGTAATGTGTCACAGCGGTGATGTGTGTGGGTGCACGAGTATCCAGTAGAGATCATTATCTCAAAATATCATCATCTCAATCTGATCTGAGGCCAGCATCTGATGTCTATGTTTCCACCTGTTCTACTCACACACACGGTCACACACACATACACCACAGCTGACCACTCACTTGCCGCCACACGAGTTTACAGTATAATCACAATTCTACAGTCTTTGTGGACCTGACCTCTTTCATTGATGAAGGGTGGGGGCGGCTGATTATCAGCCCGACCACGTCTGTCTACTCGACCGTCTACGCGTGTTTCGCCATTCTGCTGCAATGCAAAGCTCTGTGAGGGGAAATCAACTTCAATCAGTCACGCTTTCCTGCTGCGTCGGGAAGGAGAGTCTACACCTCTCAGTTTTGATGAACATGGACTTGGCTGTGTGATTTTGGAGTAAAAAGCCAAGTTCTTGGGCCTTGGATTGTACCCAGCTGTCACTTTTCCATCAAAGGTGGAGATGCGCGCACACACATGCGTCGCTTATCACTTCTCATGAGGAACGGCGGCAAATTGGATTTTTCATATTATCATAAATGAGGTGATTTTTAGGGCTGTTGCATTCGTAACATAATTTTCTCAAGCTCGAGTGATATTTGTCTGTGTGTATTTACAGTACGCCATTTTGAAATTGTCTCTCAGTGGGTGTGTATGAAGCAGCACTTGCATGTGTGTGAACTGGAGATAATTTTATAAGCTATTTCCTGCAGCTTTAGGTGAGGCCTTAGTGTCCAAAGAACTCCAATTACCAAGACCTTTCCTTATCTGCGTCTATTCTCAACCCATGCGTGCTGTCAACAATCATCAGACCTTAATGAATTCACCCACATTATTTGCCTGGTTTAATGACCTGAGACCCAAGCTTTCTCTATGAATGAGTCAGACCTGGGACAGTCACACTTAAAAAGCAATTACAAGGAGTGTACACATCCTCATTTCCAATATTACATCCTACTCTTTTTCTCTATCTGAGCACATAGATTTAATGAAACTAAACCTCAACAATGGATGAGTTTTGGATGTACAGGAAATAACCAATTACATAGAACAAGGCTGCACCACTGCATATAAGGAAAAGAAGGCAAGCTGGTGGTCTCGCCATGAAGGTGAGAGGGCATTTTGCTGTTATTACTGTATCTGCACAACACCATGTGTGAAAGGTTTTTACATTTTTCAGAATTTTCTTGTGCAACATTTATATTTTTATTGAATTTTTTCTTATTTAAAAAAAATTCTGAAACAGAACGAGATGACGAAATAAATAATTAAATAAACAAAAACGGGCAGGTAAACTAACAGGTACAACTAACAGGCATTGAAAAAAAAATGGCAGCTAATTCGTCACAGTAATGTCGGAGGCACTGGTGCAACGAGTCACTCCTTGAGCAACAGCATTATACATATACTAATTTATATATATATATATATATATATATATATATATTCAAATTTAGAATTAATTTTTTATAAATCTAACATTCCAATCTGCACTATATTTTATATACAGAATGTTTTTCAAAAGACTCCACTCAAAAAAGTTGTTTTTCCTTATAGTAAATAACAAAAATATCTGCATTTAATGTATACAGACAAGTTTTTATCTAATGATCACGCATGCTAAACATTTAGAATTGTTTTCTTCTGAAACTGTGTTATTTCAGATGGACCTGTTCCTTTACAGAGATGTCAAACCACAAGATCAATAGTCTCTTTTGGTAGATAAATGGATGATAAAATAAAGCAAGAGGTGATGGTACTGTAGTGAATATAAAAGCTGAAGGAAAAAGTGCACAAGACCAAACGAAGTAATGATGGTGACCAAGGATACAGAGAACACCGACAGAGCAATGAGGAGGGATAGTGATGAAAAGGGGGACAGAAAGATATAAATTGGACTACAATGGGTGAAGAAACAGAGCAGTGACGACCTGAGGAGTATGGGTAGAGACAGAAGGAGAGAATGAGAAGGAGAAGGGCAGCAGAAAGAGAGGGAAGGAAGATTAGCCACAAAGCTGGGTAGAAAAAAAGAAAGAGAGAGAGATAGGGAGAGGAGGAGGAGATCGGCTCATAATGGATTGATTCTCACATTTCTTTGAGGGCCTGTTCTTCCTGTCTCCTTCCAGATGAATGGTAATTGCCCCGCCGGCTTTAATCATGTGTTGAATTGGCAAAAAAACAGGAGAAAAGCGCTTCTACGGCAATTGAGAATCGATCGCTCTGGAAGTCAACCTATTGCTACTCTGCTTTGTCCACCATCACACACTCTCTCACACACACACACACACACACACACATGCACAGACTAACACAAGCACACCTATGTCAGGGCAAATGACAGAAGCACTAATTACAGTGATGGCTAGGTGGAAAAAGAGGACAAAAATAAGACGGGGGGGCAAGGACAGGAGAAAAATGGAGGTGGTGAGACAGTTGAACAGTGGGGCACAGACTCCCATTCTGGCCTCAGAGTGTCAGCTGTGGCAGCAGACTGAGAGGAGGGATAATTGTTTCGTCAAGGGTGTGATTGCCATCACTTCCCTTATTCTAGACGAACAAAGCACCTTTTAACATTTGTCTCTCATTTAACTTCGTGGTTGCAGTCTGACAACGAGATACATCCCAGACTTTATCAGTACAGGTGAAGCTCGCAAGTGAGACTGCGAGTGATAAACATACATGGTGCTATATCGACCCAGTAAATCACACCTATGGCGGGTTCAAAATATTTCAAATTGCTGGGCTGCTGCACTCAAATGCTGCATTCAGCCTGATTTTTCACCAATAAGGAACTAATACTGACTTCTAAAAACGTACAATATATCTGTACTTTGTTGACAGATAAACATATAGAAAGAATTAGAATTGCCTCCATGCAGTTGTATGCATCCATGCAGCAGTCAAATTGCACTTACATTTTACATCTATGTCCGTGAAAACATGGATGCGTCACTCAAATCTTTCCCTCGGCAGCACAGAACACCAATGCAATCAGCACAGTTTCAACGTGGCTCTTGAGTTATGGCCAAAAACATTTTTTAAGAGGTCACCATGACCTTAACCCTTTGACCTTGACCACTAGATTCTAGTCACTTAATTCTTAAGTCAGAGTGGACGTTTGCGGCAATTTTAAGGAAAATCCCTTGAGGCCAATTTCAGATAATGCATTCACAGAAATAAGACAGCTGCAAGGTCACAGTGACCTTGATCTTTGAGCACCAACTTCTAATCAGCTCACTGTTGAGTCAAAGTGAATGCTGATGTCAAATTTGAAGAAATTCTCTGAAGGTGTTCTCAAGATATCTTGTTCACAAGAATAAGACGAATGTAAGGTCGCTGTGACCTTTGAGCAGAAAAATCTAATCAGCTCATCCCTGAGTACAAGTGAACATTTGTGCTTAATTTGAAAATATCCCCCCAAGGTTTTCTTGAGATATTACATTTTTAATAATGAGACAGACAAGGTCACAGTGACCTTGATCTTTGACCTATGATCTCAAAGATCTAATAGGCTCATCATTGTATCCAAGTGAATGTTTGTGTGAAATTTGAAGAAATTCCCTCAAAGCATTCTTGAGATATGGCATTCACAAGAATATTTCAGACGGACAGACAGACAACCCAAAAACGTATTGCCTCCAGCCTCAGTTATCACTGGCATGGAGGCATAAAAATCAGCAGGATACTATGCAGGTTTGTCGGATACTGTTTGTATATGCACTTGCAAGCAAAAGTGAAAGTAAGAGTCTCAGATTCACTCTCACTTGGCATTTCGCCTCTCTATATATTTGTTTTTTTCATCACTGTCTCTTGGATGTCTGCTGTTTACAGTCTGGCACCTGATCGCTACCTTTTTATAGAGCCCCAACCTCACCTGATCGATAAACGTCACAAATGCACAAAGTGAGAAGAAAACAAGAAAATACAGATGGAGTCTCTGCAGATAATCGATAATGACTAGGGATTATTTATGTAGTCTATATATTGTTTTTTTATGAAGATCCTGCAAAGCATATTTATAATTAAAAAAATAATAATAATTATACCATCAACCCCAGCAAATAATGCAACTGTATTTTGGTTTTCTGTTTTACAATTAAATCAAGGAAGTCTCAAAAGGTGAAGGAATACTGTTGTTAATTAAATGATATCACGCAGAGAAACAAAACTCCAAAATCTGGACGCTCTGTTTGACAGCCAGTGACAGAAAAACTTTTAGACATGGCCAACTTCTCTGGGCCAAACAACTTGTCAACCATCCACACACAAGTTGGGTCGTCCTGCTAGTTCAGCTTTAACAGGAAATTAATTTTCTCTTGCTGTTGATTGATTGTGTAGGTTGAGTCCTGATTGTGAAGACTTTCACTGCGAGTAGCATTTAAACAAAAAGCAGATGGGCTTTATCAGGATTAGGTTTTTTATCCTCCCATACTTTGACCTTTAAAGATCACCTCCAGCAGGATGGAAGATTTTGCTAATGTTTGCCATTCCCCAACATCATTTTTTTTGGTTTGGTTTTCATTTGTTATATTTTTACATTTCTTGTTAAGGTTTAAAGAGCATAGCAAGATTATAATAGAGAGGATAACTGCAATTTAAAGTTGTAATTCTGCAAAGTAAAGTTTTAAAGAAAGCTTAGTTTAGACTTTGGTTCAGTGTATGTAATGGACATTTTTTTTTCACTATTTTCTGACACTTTATAGACATTACATAATTATGTAAAGAACTACTTTCAAAATGTACAGGTTGAAAGCCTGGTAATGCCATTCTGCAACTTTGCAACTGCCAGCTTCTCATTTATAATGATGGATTACTGTACCTTTGCGACCCACTCCATTGTAATTAAGTCCAAGAGGTATGAGATGAACTTTTCTCAATTTCAATTATGGTTGCATGTTCTGGAATTTACAAAGCTATTGAAGACGGAGAAATTGTTTAAAAATCAATAGGAATGTCCCAACATGATCTCAAACATTGGATCGGAGGCCAATCAAGGCTTTTTTTGACTGATCAGGATTGTGAATATTTAACTTATAGAGCATCCGATCCTTCATTTTATGTCAGCTGTCACACAGGTGTTTTTACTTTCATGCAGAGCTATGCAGAGTGCAGCCTTCATCACCTCTGCTCCACTGTGAAAAATGACAAACCATAACCGAAAACGCAGTATAAGACTGTTTATTTACATTATTTACCCAAGTTATGTGAACTCAATTCATTTCAGCTCAGTGTGAGTCTCGTGTTTTGCTTTCAGCTATAATGCATGGTGTTTCTCCACCCTGCTCAGAAGAGAGAGCAGAGGATACCGGTGCAAAGCTTGCCACAGCCACACTCACCACTGCGAGGTGAAACAAAAGCCCTGCAAGCAAAAAGCCAAAATGGCTTCTTTATTAAAGAAGGGTAATCTGGCCAACAAGATGTGCAGATGACGAAAATAAACACTCAATAGAATACAGCTCATTCAGGTTACTGAGACACAGGCGACTGGAGCAGCAAACACTGGACTCTTAAGGATGAGATTCCCTTGAAACAGCAAGGTGGCCAACAGGATTAAAGGGAGAGTTTGTCATTTTCTACATTATTTTGTAAAATTAATAATATCAAAATGATATTATTAAAAAAAAAGCATCAAAGAACTGCTTGGATGCAGGTGTTTTTTTTAAATACTTTAAAGAAGCCTTCTTAAAATGTGCACTGTGCAGCTGTATTATCTAGAAAAAACAGAAGTATCAGCTCCGTATCAGCAGATAATATTAAATGACTCGGGTCAGGATTGGGGCAAAAACAAGTGATCGGGACATGCCAGAAAAATCAATTATAATTGTGTTAAACATCATCACGTGCCTTCCATTGACATAAAGTTGGCTTTGCATGTGTCTGTGTAGGAAGTATCATCCCTTATCTTAGCACAGACTGTCATCTTCTCCTATCTGATGAGGATATTAAAGTCCTCCATTATTCCGCCGCCTTTTATGAACATGTCCCTGTTGGCATTAATTACCACTTGCAATCAGGGGCCCCTCCAGGGTCACGGCCCCTTATCAGAGGGGTTGAGTGGTTGGATCGAGGGATTGAAGGAGGGACAGAGGGCTGGGGGTTGGTGGCAGTTGATGTGGCAGGTCAGTTCATCCATTTACACTACATTAGTCTCTATTGTCGATTTGGGGTGTCAGCACTTCTGCCAGACTATCACCATGTGGTTACCTGCTCTGGGAAAAAAGGATCTGGGGGAAAGGGGTCTGTTGGACTTGTGAGAGAGCATCCTCTGAAATGGAAAGACCATGTTTCACCAAATAGAGACTGATGGACAAGGTGTGACACTGAGACCCAGCCACTTAACAGCCACTAATGGCTGTACCAGATTACCTGTCGAAGCCAGCCCGTTGCCATCCAAATCACCACCTCAAATTGATAGCGCCAGCAGTGCCACAGAAAAATAGCTGCGATCAACCAGCTCTCAACCTCAAACCTCCATTAGAAACGCCATTTTCCCACCGGTGGGTTTCAAATCGAGTTTGGGCATGCTTAATATTCCACTGCTTTGATACCTATGGGCTGCGTGTGGGTGGTGTGTGACATTATTCATCATTTAAGTATAGAATATTAGATTGTGTCACTCGTTCCAACTTCATATTGCAGCACAGCGAGACAGTGGGTCATAAATCTACAGATGGACGATCAGTAATTTATCACGTCTCAGAGACAAAACAAGAGTGAGACGATTCGAGTTCTGCACGAAGTTGGAAAGATTGAATCGGTTCAGAATTGGAGGATTGGATGTTTTTTTTTTTCAAGCACAGGGCTAAATGCATTGCCTCCGCTGCCTCGAGATATTCTCAGCTTGGAGTGCTGTGACACAATTTAACAACTGTGAAATCAACTTTAAAGCACACAGAGCTTGGAGCCATTATTAGAGGTACCCCCTTCTAAAGGTATCACACCTAAGTGCTGTATTATTGTGAATCTGTTTTCCTCCATTACTACACATACTTCTAGTATTTCCCGTGAAGCCATCTTCCATGTGAAATAGTTTAAATTTTTACAAGCAGAGGGCAAAATAAAAGTAGCCAGGTGACATTTCAGAAATAAAAATTTTCTCATAGGCCCAATTTCATTTCATGCTTTGACTCTTACCCCTTGGAACAGAAGCCCATTTTACAGTGCATATTCAAGGTGTGAATATCACGCTGTTAGGAGGCCTTGCCATTCTTAATAAATGTGATATTTTGACAGTTGTGCAGCTGACCCAACATGGGAGATATTAAAAGCAGCTAGTAGCAGTTATCAGCTAACTCAAAGAAGAAGAACAGCAGTTGTAAGTGTCCGCAAAATGGGAAAACAATGAGTTTCCAGAGCTCCTTACCCTCCGAGCAGAGGACAAGATGAGCCGCTATGTAACAAAGACGGTAAATTATTGTGGGTGCCATGTTTGTCATTATTATTGTTTATAAAGTGCTCCCATCTAGTGGCAACAAGTGCAGCAACTTTGCTGCTGGTTAACTTCTGGGTGTCAAATGCCATCAAACAGAGGGAATGTAAAATAGTAATATGTCAAAATGCGGGACTGTTATGCACAAATCAACAGTAATAAAGTTGCATTAGCTAGCTAGCTAGTTATCTACTGTAAAATTGGCATACTCGTGATTTCTTTTGTTTTGCATGTTACAGAGAAAAGGACGATAATGCATTAAAACAACATTAAACCAAGATAATACGATGGTAAGGAGCATCTGGAAGTCTTTATGAACAAAGAAAATACTGTGGTGGGTTTCATTCATCGCTTTTGCAGCCATCTTGACGCCCATTTCCCATAACACACGGTGTGAGGTATGCCTCTTAAAAACCTCAGTTTAGTAGGCCATTTAGGCTGAACACTTAGTCCTACCGTTCAGTCCCAACAAGAATTTGGACACCCTACCCCTAGACAAAACAGAGGGGTAAGGACTAAGTGGTACGGGTAAGGGGTGTGGGCTACTTGGACTGACACCTTTCAGAACGTTCACCCTTCACAACATGGCTTCAAAAACGCCTGGACTTTTCTCTTTAAATAACTGATCAAATTGCAAACATTTCGAGAAGTCTGATTTTGAGTCAAGGCTCAACAGCTCAAAGCTCAGAGGAAGAAAATCCACAGGTGCTCAACAGCATGTCATAACAGCCACTTAGGAACGAGGTAATTGAACATAAAATGGTAGTTCAGAGCTCATTCATTCAGAGATAAGGAGTTTTGTGAGAAGTGCTATGCTACTAAATTGTTGACTCTATTCACTTCAATCAAGCTCAGTGTTCAGTCATTATACGTTATGCAAACACTGAAGGTTACATTAGGTATGAGGTTTGGAAATGGGCCAGGGACACAGCTCGCAGAATGATGATGATTAACCAGGCAGCAACAGGTGTTACATGTGAGCCAGTCTAAACACAATACATAAAGGAATACAACAGTTACTGTTAACACAGTCAAACAAAAAGAAACAAGTCATGGATTGCTTTTGTGCAAAGTTATTATTTAGGCTGACATAATTTTAGTCTATAATCATATTAATATCCTTTGGTTGTATTCAGAGTGTACCTCTGTCACCTACCATCCACTCATGCTTCAGTCCTATCACAATCAATGAGCCTTATGCAAGCGATAAAATACCATCCAATTTCCTCTAAAATTTGTTTGTAAATGTAATTTTTTGGGGGTTTTTTTGTTCGCACCCATAG